>NC_141538.1:91560454-91885681 GCF_021556685.1 Rattus norvegicus
CTAACCCACACCTACAGCTAGGTTCAGCATAGCACATACCAGTATGATGTGGCAGAAGAGGAAGTCATTCCAAGTAAGAAAGAAACAAGCTCAGCATGACAATTTGGAAACTTGAGTCTGGTAGTTTGATTTCAACAGAATTGCTATCTTTTGTTCTGAAGACAGTTAGGGGAGACACATCTAAGGAATGTGTCAGAAGTCCTGGAAAGGTCATTTCTACAGTTCTACAGTCATTCCCAGTTCTTGGCACCTGCCAATTACAGGACCTCTACCCATGCTGATGGCTTATTTGGGTAATCATAAGTTCTTCGTGTTTCTTATCTAAAAGTGTGCAGAGATGGACTGCTATAATCTTTCTTTCATAGTGACTGAATAAGTAACACAGAGTCCCTTAACCAAATATCAATACAGCTACCCTCAATATCTATGGGATTAATCCCAGGCCCCAAATCCATGGCTGTTCAAGTTCATTATTTAAAATCTATAATATTTGCATGAAACTTGACATATCTCCTTCTGGGAACTACAGATCATCTCTTTCTCTTATTTGGGACATTTTGTTTTTGTTTTGTTTTGAGGATCTCACTGTGCTGTCCTCATTGGCCTAGACCTGTATATGTGGACCAGCATTATGGTTGGTTTTAATGTCAATGACCACCAGGGGAAAATCACCTAAATAGGGAGCCTCTTCGGAAGAATTGTTTTCATTGCTTTTATTAGTGTAGGAAGTGTGAAACTCCCCTACTGGTAGCCCTCCAGACCAAAAGACCATGGCCAAAGAAAGATTATTTGTCTCTTGAGCTCTAGGCCTTGGCTCCTGCCACTGGATTCATCTCCTTTGTTCTGCTGCTGATGCCTTTGAAGACATCAGAACCAGCCTCTCCAGGCTTCTTATCATGGGTAAGGACCAGTGGCTTTCCAAGAACCTTCCAGGTTTTCAGTGATAATATTGAGATTGTCATCCTTGTAAACTGATCAATGATTGGGTCGTTAACTAGTCTAGTACTACACACCTACTACAGAATGATTCTGACTGCATAGTCATCAGCCTCAAGCACCTCAAAACTACTGGGTTCTCGACCTCTTAGTGTGAGACAGTTTTAATGGAAGCTGACTTAATAAATCACACACACACACACACATACATATACACATTCACATGCATTGTGTGTGTGTGTGTGTGTGTGTGTGTGTGTGTGTGTGTGTGCATTCATTGTATGGGTTCTGTTCCTCTAAAGATCCATGACAAATATAGCTAATCAGGTTTTGATCTCATACAGACCTAACTGCCTCTGTGCCCTCACCTTAATGATGGAATTGAAGGCATGTACCACCACATCTAGTTCTAGCTTCCTTGTAATAACTAATATAGCATAAATACTATGTAAGACATCATAATTTAATGAAAAAAGTTTTATGTACCTAATGTAGATATATGTGTATTTTCAGATAGTTATTTCTCCAGTTGTATATGAGATTCTACAAACACAGAGTTGATTTTATTCTTTGATATAAATCGTCACTTCTCATCGACTCTCAGGAAATTTTCAACTGAATTGGTCTTTGGAAAGGCTCTCACATCTTCACGGTCTATTCTTCTGTAGATTAAGTAGATAAAAATACCCTGGTACATAGGATAATGGGAGGAGGATATGTATCAGATGTCCATCCATAGCCCATCTCCACAGACAACAACAACATACAATGGAAAATTCATGGGATGGGTCCTCAATTCTAGGCCTACATTAAATCTTACAAACTATAGAAATCTAGTCCAGAGTGCCAAGATTGTAAGAGCATGTCACCGTCACCACACTCACCTTGTGTCATTTCTTATACGCCACAGTCACATCTCTACCCATAAATAGCAGAAAATTGAATCCTAAAAAAAATAAATGAGAATAATACACAAAGTGGCACCGGTATGATTGGGAGCTATTGGCTCTCACTGTATCCTTTGCTTGCTCTCCTAAGAGCAGATATTTAGGGGGTCAATTAAACTCACTAAACTTTAGAGATAAAAGATACATCAACAACTTTGGGCATATCATACATTACATAACCTTGAAATTTAAAAGCTATGCATATATTTTTATGACTTCATGAACCTTGATATGGACAGCTCAGCTTGTCTATGAGGACCCAAAAATTACGCTTCCTGCTACACACACTAAACCTCCACAGCAAGTCGCATCTGTTGCTTGGAGTCCCAACCAAGACTTAGGGTTGAGCTTAATAAAAGTCACTAGCAAGACAAAAATACTGACATCTTTAATTTATGGCTAATCTTTAATTATATATGTACACACACTTAAACATATATGTTGTAGAATCTCAATAATATTTAGAAAGATGATATTGAACAAATTAGTAAGGTTTACTGTTTTTCAAGATATAAATTCAAAAGATAAAATTTGAAGTATAAACACCATTCAGTGGGAAAGAAACTTAATTCATGTTTTGTATCAGCCCTGAGGAGGTTTTTAATGCCCACAGTAGTGAAAACTGTAAAATATTGGAAAGCATAGATATCAAGATCCTACACTCACTCCTCAGCTTACGCCACTGGTCATCTTAATATCTAACCTCATTAGCATAGTGTTTCCACATGTTTGGCCTCTCAGAGTAAGACAAAGGGAAATGATAACATTGAGCCACAATTCACAGCCAACAAAGGAAACAAATAGTAACCTTCATGGTTATACAATTCTTTTAAATGGCAGCCAGTGTTTCTTAATCAGGAACAGTGATAAAATCATAAATTCCATTGCTTCTTTGTTTTCAAAATTGGGTCTGACAAATGAAAAATAACTTTCAGTGCTTCCCATGGTCTGGCACAGGATTAAGCCAAAAAAATTTTTTTTTCCAATCAGCAAATGTTCCAACGGACAGATCAGCCCACAGTCACAAGTTCATTTCTTTGAATTTTATCTTGCATATAATCCCATTTTCTTTCTTTTAAAATTGGATATTTTATTTATTTACATTCAAATGTTATCCCCTGTCCCACTTTCCCCTCTGCAAACCCCCATCCCATTCCCCTTTACCCGGCTTTTATTAGGGTGCTCCTCCACTCTCCCACCTACTCCCACCTCACTGCCCTAGCATTTCTCTATACTGGGGCATCAAACCTTCACAGGACCAAGGGCCTCCCCTCCCATTGATGCCAGGTAAGTCCTTCCCCTCACACCTCCATTGTGGTCCCTGTGATGAGTCCAATGGTTGGCTTCAAGCATCCCCATCTGAATTGGTCAGGATCTGGCAGAGTCTCTTAGGAGACAGCTATGTCAGGCTTCTGTCAGCTTGCACTTCTTGGCATCAGGGAAGCTCAGAGGTTAAGAGCACTCACTGTTTTTCTAGAGATCCTAAGTTCAATTCCCAGGCACCACATGGTGGCTCACAATCCCATTTTCTAATGACCCATTAGTTATCCAGAAATACAACACGTATTTTAATGGATTAGGTGACCTTAAGGGAATCAATGCATCTCAAATAAATGCCTCAGGAGATTCTCACTTATTGCATAGAAGATAATTCTTTCCTGAAAAAGGAGCAACGCTTTGTTTGAAATTAAGATTTGAAGATCATAAAAGAAATCGATTGAGCCAAGATGTTCTGTGTAATGTATGATCCATTGGAGGCAAATTAGCATTTGCAAGCTAGTTGAAGAGTAAGATGAAGGGCTGACAACAGAAGCCTTGCTTATAATTCACACAACTTCAGAGCTTGTTAAAAAGATGTTACGTGACAATGACTTAGTGTATGAGGCAGGAGAGAGTATCTTGACAAAACTGCACACTAAGTTCTGCATTTATTGTAAATGCTGCCACTGGCAGTAGAACAAACAGTGTGAGACAAACATTAGATTTCAAACAAATTCGAACCCTAATAGGGTACACTACAAATACATTTCCAGTCTCTCTTCTGTAGGGTAGCATCATTTTGTGATCTTGCTAGCCTGGAGGCCCACTGATCCTAGCAGGAACTTGGAAACAATATGTCTGTATCCTTTTGTGTGTAAATATAAGCATGAATGTTCAAGTGCCCTCGGAACTCAGAGCCTTGAGACCCCCTGGAGTTGGAGCTACTGGAACTTGTGAGCCACCTGATGCAGGTTCTGGGAACCAAACTCAGGTCCTCTTCAAAACAGGCACGCACTCAGAAAAGCAACTTCTATGTTTTATCCTTGTAAACTACTGTCCCCTGTTGATGATACGCTATAGGATTGCTACAACATAGGGCTTGGTTCCTTTGTCTTAAAACTATTTATTCACTTGTACTCATTCCTGGATGCATTTATAAAACCAGAAGCAAATGTTGGGGAGATGCCACACCTTTGTTTTAAACCAGGATACTGAGAGCATACAAAATTCCATTAACACCTGTGTAGCTGCAGTATGCTCAGTCACTTCCACTGTTCTTGAAACACAACCTTGACCTTTACCCCAAAGTTTTACATACTTCTGCAGAGCTGAAAGTTGCTTGTGAGACTCAATAGCAGTGAAGCACACCCCTTTCCAAGCCTAGGTAATCTTAATAGTGTTCACTATTAGTGCCCAACAGTGTCTCTTCACTGTCTCAATAAAACTCCCCACCTACTTTGGAGGAGGGAAGGAATGGGTGTATACCAATTTATACTAGGAAAGGAGTGGCAGGTCCTCTAACTGACTCTTTCTCTAGCCCATGTCCACCGAGCCACTAGGCTAAGTTGTAGAAATCAAACCCTGACCAGGTCTGACTTTGAGTGACACAGCCTCACTCCAGCTGCATCCCTGCTTTGGTCTTCCCATGGTCTCTGCTAGTACTTAAACCATGTATTTCAAGTATCATAGTTGTTATAAATCAGGAGCTCTGCCAGCCTGCCTTTCAGAGACTCAACGCCAGCAGCTTAGGTCATCATCCACCATCAAGTGACATTTCCACTGTCACTACAAGTTGGGTATTTTTCCTATGCAACATGCACCTCACATGTCCCCACTATGAGACAGCCTTTCATTCCCTGTACTCAGTTAACCTCTTGCATTCCATCTGTTTCATGGTGTGATCTCTTATTGGCACACCTTGGATAGACCCTCCAAGGTACTTTTCATCCCTAAGCCTAATCTAATAGTCCTAGTTCCTACTACAATACTCAGACTAAAAGACAGACATACTTTAAGATAAGACTTTTGGTTCTCTGCCAGAGTTCCAAAGTACCAAAGTAATGTCTCTATCCATTTCAGACTAGGAGTATGAGGCCCCCTGATTCCAGTGCCTACCTGGTCGACTGTAATATGTACATGAGAGATACAAGTAGGACCTTGCTTATGAACATCTAGTTCTAGGATAGCCCCAAAATAACAAAGCTCTGGGAAAAAATGGGAAGCTCTTCATAATAGAAGTAAATGTTACAACATACACATTGCTTTCAGTTTGCTGTGCTGCCTGCAGTTTTTAAAATTAGCATGCTTCCCTCTGCAAGGAAAGGGATGACCTTACTTACCTTTGTTCAAAGGCTGGGATTGTTTGCTAAATAGCTGTTGAATGAAGAGGGAAATAGCTTTTAAAAAGAGCTTATTGCTCCCAGATTAGAGTGTGCTTGTTTGTCTGAGTGGATGATGTCAGTTGATAAAAATGTGAAAACTCCTAAAACAGAAAAAGAAGAGTAAGAAAATCTTGGGATCAGGAGGATTAAGGAATGGGGCTTTCCTTGTGTCCTGGTGTGGCAAAACAGGTTCATCAACCTCCTCTCTCTACACAATCATCCAAGATCAAATTCCTTGGACTGAGTATTTAAGCAGCTGATGCTACCAATTCTCTCTCAGAGCCACCAAAGAAACAGCTCATTCACTTCAGAATTCTCAGCTGTTGTCCATTGCCACCAAAATGCTTGTTCCACAGTTGTTTTCCACTTAGCAACATCAACATCACTGAAGGCTAGACTAAGTTTATATTTCCAGACTTTCAGAAAGTACCCAGACTTCCTGCTTTCCTCATTTGCTCCTGACCTTTCTGCAGCTCTTCACCATTGCTACATACCCAGTGACATACAAGCAAGAGCTGCCCAAATGCCAGAGGAGAAATGCCACACTGGGGAAGAATTGAATGAAAACGACTGGACGTCTTCCATAGATGACAATTAACGAGGAAGACTCAGTCTGCAGCAAATTTCAATGAGGAAATATGAAATCAATGAAATCCAAGGAGGCTGACCACAGAGAATCGCTCACATACATGTATGGCAAGCCTTGCTGAAGAGACATCTATCTTTTGCTTCAGAAGAGCTTCTTAAGATCTCACAATTCACCCAACAATCCTGTTGATTTACACATCCTGACTTCATAGGTAGCAGTTAGAATTTATGAGTGTACATTTCTATAAGATTCCAGGAGAAACTGATGCCTTTGCAGAACAATGAGTGGCCGGCATGTAAAGCACACTTCTCAGAGTGAGTCCCTTGATACTGACTTCAGTAGAAAACTGACTTGATTCATAAACTCTGGCCCCTATAGAGAAATGCCTACAAGTTTTCCAGGTGTTCTGTTGTACCCAGACTCCTCCTTGGTTGATCCTGAGTATCCCTCCTGCTGTTTGCTAGTTGTTATTATGGAGAATTCCTGTCCTCTTTAAGCTTACTTTCTTGTATAAGACAGAGTTGGACATATATCTGAGCTTATCTTCTGGAGAAACGGAAGAAACAAAATCAGTGCCCCACATATGTTAAATTCACTCATTTCCTTGAATGTTGAGCATTCTGATGATGAGGCAGTGAAGGACCACAGTCCAGTCCACACCCATATTCTGAAAATATCTATATTAGCACCAGAGTTCTTAATTAGCATATGGACTTCAGATATGTTTGTCAGTGGAGAATAAATATATTATGATGTATGGCTTGCTAAAACAATTGTGTATGCATCAATATCTATAGAAACAGTAATAAGCACACAAGCAATTCTGCAATTCAATACTTTCAAAAGAGCATATCAGTTACAGGACATGGTACTGGATGACCCAATCATAGAGAGCTCAGCTGCTTGATCTACATTTGATTCTTCCACATGATGTGCAGTTCATAATACCCAAGAGGACAGTAAATGTTGCTGCACTATAGCTGAGGGGAAAAGTCGACTGGTAATGGTATATTTTGAGAAAGATTTAAAAAAAAAAAACAGCTTGTATATTGAAAGACTCTGGTGCAAGCATCCATCTTAGCACATTTGAGTTACTGGTTGTCTCGTGAATAATAACCCCAAACCTCAAACCACAAAACTTAATGGCTTCAAACAATGATTTACTAATTTTTATATTCTTGATGGTTGGTAATCTAAGTTCCTGAAGGCATAGGTGTTTGTATGAAGGCTTGTCTATCTACATCATACTTGGCCCCTGGGACTGGCTGCCAGTGGGTGCACCTCTGTAATGGTAAACACTCACACTTCAGGGAAGTAGATGAGGTTTTGCAATACAATAATGAAGTCATATTTCCCAAAAGGTAACAGTTGCTTCTAAAAGACTTACTATTACTCAGATACTTGCCCTTGGAGAAAGCAAGCTGAAAGAAACCAACCCTGATTCAAGGGTACAGACACAAGAAAATCAATACCATTGCCGATAAATGTCCATGGAAAATAATTTGTAGGTACTATTATTATAATGATTGATCCTTTCATTTATTTGGTTATAACAAGACATTTAAGAGGATAAAGAGCTCCTAACTATGGGTCATTTAAGAAAAGAATTCCATGAACTGCATTGAATGTAATCCTAGTTAGAGTAAATATAAATCTTATTTTTGATGCTCTGGTCTTGATAATGCAGAAATTTTCTCAGAACAAACTTCTCATTAACTTTATTGAAAACACCTTTTAATCTCATAATTTGGCTGACGAAGTTCAAGGTGTTCTGCATAGAAATTACCAACATTTGTTATTGCTCATGCTTGCATCACTGAAATTAACTTTAACTTTATTTAGCCCATTGCCAAAGGATTTCATGTTCTTACAATTGGTAGGAGTTATTTAAATTTTGCATAGATGAATGCAGAAATTTGTCTTACTTCTGTATTATGTGTTACACATTATAATTTATTATTCTGAACTCTTCTCAACTCTTGGTCACTGTCTTTTTATTCCTCCCCCAGATATCTTGTGATCTGGGTGTTATGTGTAGCCTGTTGACAATGGAGAAGCAAGGGTGGCATCATGAGCCTTATTTTATTTTTTAATTATATCCTTTATCCATTTTCATCCTCTATTCTATTGGATTATCTTTTAAATTTTTCTTTAAAAATTATTACAATCTCCTTAATGCAATATTCAATGTGTTACCTTATTTTATAACTAGCATCATATGTCATAAATGGCGAACTCAGGACTAGGATAGGGCCATGAATGGAAATCTTAAAAGAAATCACCAAAACATTCATTATCAAGATAATTACTATTTTGAAGTAATGATTTTTAAAAATATGTTATGCAGAAAAGTTGTGATAAACACTGTGTAAATATTTCAAGTAAAAGCATGACCCAGCAAACTCAAAACTGTTAAGTAAGCACTAGGCTAGATACTGATTTTAAATTGTTCATCACATATTTTTAATTAGTCTTTATTTTAGGATAGTTTTAAGTGCTGCTTAATGCTGAATGAAAATCACTGAGAGTTCCCTTAGCCTTTCCTCCATCAGTAACTTCCCAACACAGAGTTTTACACCAGCATAGCAGCAGCCTGTGACAACTGCCAACATTACAGTTCATTATTGTATGTTGTGTGGGTTTGGATCAATGTCTGATGGCATGTACCCACCATTGTAGCTTCATAAGGAATTGTTTCATTGTCCTAAACATCCTGTTCTATCTACTTACCCCATTTGCACTAGTCAATATTAATTGACCTTTACATTGTCTCTAGAATTTTGCCTTTCCCAAATTGTTATAGTTAAAAACTTTCAATTTATAAGTTTTTCAGACTGGCTTCTCTCAGTAATATGCATTTATTTAAATTACCTCAATAGATTTTTCTTTTAGATGCTGAGTAGGATTCTTTTGTATAAATCTCAACTTAGCTACTGTTTTATAATGAATTCTCCAGTAGAATGTGGAACAGGGTGGGGACTGAATATAAGGAACTGGGTCTGGAATGATGAAGACCAAGAAGTGTGAAGCTATCCAGCAGAGTAGGAGAGCTAATGGTATAGATGCAAATCCAAGGCCTAAAAACCAAAAGGGACAAAAATATGAACCATAGCCCAAATAAAGCCAAAGGTAGGAGCAGCATGAATTTCAACTCAAACATGGGCAAAGAGAACAAATTCTATTAGTCATTATGCTCTAGGTCTTCTATAGATGGGGTGCATATTACAGAAAGCAATTTGCTTTGCTCAGTCTTCCAATTCAAACATTAATTTCATCTAGAAATAACATCATAGGCATATTTAGAAAATATTTAAACAAGTGTCTGGGTAGTTCATGGGCTATTCGTGAGTCTAGCTGACCAAAAATGTAACCAACATATCCACTCACCTTCTGTAGAACATCTTGGATGTTTCTAAGTTGGAGGAATTAGGAATACAGTTTCTGGGGTTGGGGATTTAGCTCAGTGGTAGAGTGCTTGCCTAGGAAGCGCAAGGCCCTGGGTTCGGTCCCTAGCTCCGAAAAAAAAAAAAAAAAGAACAAAAAGGAATACAGCTTCTGCAAACATATATGTGCATGTTTCTGTGTGAGTTTGTTGTCAGCTCATATAGATAAATAACAAGCATGCCTTCTAAAGAGACAGTGCCATTTTGCATTCCTACCAGCAGAGAATAGAACTCTTACTATATCATATTGGTAACTTTTCTTTTCTCTTTCTTTTTTTTTTTTTTTGGATTTTATACATTGCAGCAAAATATTACTTTCAAAAGTACTGAGGTTATTTTTATTGCCTTACATTTTGAGTTTAAAACCTACTTCTTCTTTACCTCCTACTCCTTTCCTGTTTGCTGACTTGATTTCTTAAGAACAGAAACCATGTATATATATATATGTATATATATATATGTATATATATATATATCTGCATAAGACCAAAACAAGTTAAAAATGACTGTATAATGTCCTTATTTAACCAGAGTAAAATTGTAGCTTAGTGTTGTCCATCTGAAGTATGCTCCACACATTTATATTAGCATATAGTTGGGTAAAGCCATTTAATACAAAGCTTATTTTGTAAAAATGTACCAGCATACATACAGAAAATGAATGTTTATGGACAGGATACAAAACCATAGAACATAATCAAACACTATTGGAATCAACACACACTGTGGACTGATGTTTACCTAGGTAATCTGGTTGGTCAAGAGTTGTTCCACTCTGCACAGAAAGAGACAATTGTACTGTGTGCTGGTTGACCAGTGCTGTGGTTTGAAGTAATAACATATCATCCATGGATTTATATGTTAGAATAGTTAACTCCTAGCTGGTGGTGATGTTTAGAAAGTAGAATGTATCTGGAGTAAGTAGGTACCTGGGAATAGACATTGAGATTCTATAGCTCAGCCTATGTCTTGTCCATTCTTGGGTTCCTCTTCCAATATATGAGGTGAAGAATCCCAGCTGCTTATTCCAATCATCATGGAAGTTCTTGCTGTCATACCATGTCTATGATTGAATGTAACCCTTCTAACTATGATCCAAAGTAAATTCTGACTTTCTTAAGTTATTTGTCAGGGATTTGGTCACAGAAACAAGAAACTGAGAATCCAGCTATAAAAATATACTTTCCATGGACTTCACTTTGCATTTGCGTTGCAGCAAAGTGGAAACAGTGTAATGTCAACCAATGGTCAGATCAAGACCATTATGTCCACTTACGACCCCTTACCTGGTTGAAAGCCATACTATTCATTTACTGTCATCTAGCACATACATTCTGTTTACTGGGGCTTGTCTACATTTTATAGTTTAACATTTTAAATGTCTTGTACTTTTAGGGAGCAAGTCTTTCAGTGAAGTTCTTGAATGATAGGTCTTCTGATTTATGCTGGACAAAACCCAGTTTGTTCTGCCTCTCCAGGGAGGAAATGGGATATAGATTTGCTCTAAAATTCCATTGGTAATATAATGTGATTTAATAAAAGTATTAGACATCTTCTCTTCTGCATGTCACTGTGGTTTACTACTTAAAGTTCAGAAAGTTTAATTTGATAACAACTTTTTTGATTTGCTCCAATGGCTTTTCTATGTTTAGGTTTTTTTGTTGTTTTTTTGTTTTATTTCTGTCCAAAAATTAACTTAAGTTTTATTTTAAAAGGCCTACATTTATGTTTCTGTGGTTTTACTCAAGTTTCTCATCACTGAAATGTTGAACAAAATGATTTAAAATATGTTTAAATGTTGTAAAATTTACAGAGTTGGAATTTTTAAAAAATCCAAACAGCCATTAACTATAATAGCTAAATGTAAGCATTTGGTGAAAGCTAGAAGTACGTGTACAACCTATAATCCCAGCAGCTGGGAGGCTGAGTCAAGATTACCATCAATTTCAGGTACTTCCAGTCTGGGTTATGCGACACCCCATCTAAAAACCAAACAAACTTACAAAGGCAAAGAACGTTGACTATGTGAGTAAACAGAATGACTGCACAAAGACAGTGAGGGCTGAAGGACACTAAGTCTTCTCATCTTTGTGTAGAGCACAATTTCCAGGACCACAAACAAAAACCAAAATAAAACAAAAACAAAATGGTGGTTTCTAATTATTATAAACAGTCAATGTTTTCTGGTAATCATTACATCTCCAAGGGAATAAGCTAATGACGTGGCCAATCTAGGGCATATATTAAAAAAATGCCACTGCCACTAATATTTAGATTCCTATGGTAAAGGCGGTAGAGGCACTGATATTCTCCCAACTAGATTTACAATGAAAAGTAGATTGTCATTGTGTGGCTAAGTACGAGGACATAAATGAGAAAGGCAAATGTGACTGTGGGATATGCATATTATCAAAGATTTGGGGAAAGAAAGACAAACCACTTGGACCATGTTCTGAAATGGGAAATTGCTTGATCATACCTTAGAAGGAAAGACATTGTGGCTGGGTATATTTCATTTTATTCACTCTTCAAATAACTGAGCCTTTCCAGCCAAATGGTATATATATATATATATATATATATATATATATATATATATATATATATATCATAGGATTGTAGATAGGATTGTAGAAACTGGCATTTGCAGATATCAAAAAAAAATGCCAGCTACCTAGAGAGATGTGGATTTGGTATCAGTTTCTGCCTGCCCACAGCCTTTCTCATCCTGTTTCTACGGAAACTGATGTTAGATGGGTAGGGCTAGTAAAATTAGGGGTTTTATTTTCCTTATTTCAGATGAAATCTTGGACCCCTTCTTCTTGGCACCCATCTGAAACTGTTCTCCCTAGCAACAGAATTCGTAATGCTGGCCTCTATGCTAGGAGCTGAGAACAAGAACTCATAGTTGTTCCAGAAGATAAAAACTGTAGATTGCTTATAATTCAAATGGATAAAAGAAAGAACATGAGTGTATCTCCCCATTTCAAAGATCCACATCAGAAGTGGTCTTTCCATTTCAAATAATTGAATTGAGAAATAAAATACCTCCCAGGTGCCATGTAGTCAAACTAACAACCAAGAATAGCCTTCATAAATCCATGTGTTGTCCACTTGACATACAATCATATCTTCTTCTGCCATGATTAATTTCAAACTGTAAACAATAACCAGGTTATAAAAATATCTACCCATAATATAACTATTGCACACAATTACAAACACATTATATATTTATGCAGGTCATAATTAGCATGCCTATCATGATACAGCTATCCTTTGTATAACAACAAACACTTAGATTTTGAATAGGGGGATATCTCCTGTGAGGGACATTCTTTTATTATGTAAAACACCAAGATAACGCTGCCCCTGCAGAGAGCCCTTGGGCAGCACCCCACCAGCGAACTTGAGCCCCGGGACCACAGGTAAGACCAACTTTTCTGCTGCAAGAAAGCTGCCTGGTGAGCTTGGGACACAGGGAAGCAGAATTCCTCTAGGACTGGGCACGTTCTGTGTTTACCGGAAGTCCCACACCCACGGATCCTGGCCCGCAGCAGCTCTCTGCCCCCAGACCCTGTGAGAGAGAGACCCAACCGCCTGGTCAGGTGGGCACTCCTGAGGCTGCAGAGCGGAAGAGACCACCAACACTGCTCACCCCTGCCCACATCCCTGGCCCAAGAGGAAACTGTATAAGGCCTCTGGGCTCCCGTGGGGGAGGGACCAGGAGCGGCAGGACCCCTGCCTGAGACACCACCAGAACCAGAAGGAAACAGACCGGATAAACAGTTCTCTGCACCCAAATCCCGTGGGAGGGAGAGCTAACTAAACCTTCAGAGAGGCAGACAAGCCTGGGAAACCAGAAGAGACTGCTCTCAGCACACACATCTCGGACGCCAGAGGAAAGAGCCAAAGACCATCTGGAACCCTGGTGCACTGAAGCTCCCGGAAGGGGCGGCACAGGTCTTCCTGGTTGCTGCCGCTGCAGAGAGCCCGTGAGCAGCACCCCACGAGCGAACTTGAGCCCCGGGACCACAGGTAACACCAACTTTTCTGCTGCAAGAAAGCTGCCTGGTGAACTCAAGACACAGGCCCACAGGAACAGCTGAAGACCTGTAGAGAGGAAAAACCACACGCCAGAAAGCAGAACACTCTGTCCCCATAACTGACTGAAAGAGAGGAAAACAGGTCTACAGCACTCCTGACACACAGGCTTATAGGACAGTCTAGCCACTGTCAGAAATAGCAGAACAAAGTAACACTAGAGATAATCTGATGGCGAGAGGCAAGCGCAGGAACCCAAGCAACAGAAACCAAGACTACATGGCACCATTGGAGCCCAATTCTCCCATCAAAACAAACATGGAATATCCAAACACACCAGAAAAGCAAGATCTAGTTCCAAAATCATTTTTGATCATGATGCTGGAGGACGTCAAGAAAGACGTGAAGAACTCCCTTAGAGAACAAGTAGAAGCCTACAGAGAGGAATCGCAAAAATGCCTGAAAGAATCGCAAAAATGCCTGAAAGAATTCCAGGAAAACATAAATAAACAAGTAGAAGCCCATAGAGAGGAGACACAAAAATCCCTGAAAGAATTCCAGGAAAACATAAATAAACAAGTAGAAGCCCATAGAGAGGAGACACAAAAATCCCTGAAAGAATTCCAGGAAAACACAATCAAACAGTTGAAGGAATTAAAAATGGAAATAGAAGCAATCAAGAAAGAACACATGGAAACAACCCTGGATATAGAAAACCAAAAGAAGAGACAAGGAGCTGTAGATACAAGCTTCACCAACAGAATACAAGAGATGGAAGAGAGAATCTCAGGAGCAGAAGATTCCATAGAAATCATTGACTCAACTGTCAAAGATAATGTAAAGCGGAAAAAGCTACTGGTCCAAAACATACATGAAATCCAGGACTCAATGAGAAGATCAAACCTAAGGATAATAGGTATAGAAGAGAGTGAAGACTCCCAGCTCAAAGGACCAGTAAATATCTTCAACAAAATCATAGAAGAAAACTTCCCTAACCTAAAATAAGAGATACCCATAGACATACAAGAAGCCTACAGAACTCCAAATAGATTGGACCAGAAAAGAAACACCTCCCGTCACATAATTGTCAAAACACAAACGCACAAAATAAAGAAAGAATATTAAAAGCAGTAAGGGAAAAAGGTCAAGTAACATATAAAGGGAGACCTATCAGAATCACACCAGACTTCTCACCAGAAACTATGAAGGCCAGAAGATCATGGACTGATGTCATACACACCCTAAGAGAACACAAATGCCAGCCCAGGTTACTGTATCCAGCAAAACTCTCAATTAACATTGATGGAGAAACCAAGATATTCCATGACAAAACCAAATTTACACAATATCTTTCTACAAATCCAGCACTACAAAGGATAATAAATGGTAAAGCCCAACATAAGGAGGCAAGCTATACCCTAGAAGAAGCAAGAAACTAATCGTCTTGGCAACCAAACAAAGAGAATGAAAGCACACAAACATAACCTCACATCCAAATATGAATATAACGGGAAGCAATAATCACTATTCCTTAATATCTCTCAATATCAATGGCCTCAACTCCCCAATAAAAAGACATAGATTAACAAACTGGATACGCAAAGAGGACCCTGCATTCTGCTGCCTACAGGAAACACACCTCAGAGACAAAGACAGACACTACCTCAGAGTGAAAGGCTGGAAAACAACTTTCCAAGCAAATGGTCAGAAGAAGCAAGCTGGAGTAGCCATTCTAATATCAAATAAAATCAATTTCCAACTAAAAGTCATCAAAAAAGATAAGGAAGGACACTTCATATTCATCAAAGGAAAAATCCACCAAGATGAACTCTCAATCCTAAATATCTATGCCCCAAATACAAGGGCACCTACATACGTAAAAGAAACCTTACTAAAGCTCAAAACACACATTGCACCTCACACAATAATAGTGGGAGATTTCAACACACCACTCTCATCAATGGACAGATCATGGAAACAGAAATTAAACAGTGATGTCGACAGACTAAGAGAAGTCATGAGCCAAATGGACTTAACGGATATTTATAGAACATTCTATCCTAAAGCAAAAGGATATACCTTCTTCTCAGCTCCTCATGGTACTTTCTCCAAAATTGACCATATAATTGGTCAAAAAACGGGCCTCAACAGGTACAGAAAGATAGAAATAATCCCATGTGTGCTATCGGACCACCACGGCCTAAAACTGGTCTTCAATAACAATAAGGGAAGAATGCCTACATATACGTGGAAATTGAACAATGCTCTACTCAATGATAACCTGGTCAAGGAAGAAATAAAGAAAGAAATTAAAAACTTTTTAGAATTTAATGAAAATGAAGATACAACGTACCCAAACTTATGGGACACAATGAAAGCTGTGCTAATAGGAAAACTCATAGCGCTGAGTGCCTGCAGAAAGAAACAGGAAAGAGCATATGTCAGCAGCTTGACAGCACACCTAAAAGCTCTAGAACAAAAAGAAGCAAATACACCCAGGAGGAGTAGAAGGCAGGAAATAATCAAACTCAGAGCTGAAATCAACCAAGTAGAAACAAAAAGGACCATAGAAAGAATCAACAGAACCAAAAGTTGGTTCTTTGAGAAAATCAACAAGATAGATAAACCCTTAGCCAGACTAACGAGAGGACACAGAGAGTGCGTCCAAATTAACAAAATCAGAAATGAAAAGGGAGACATAACAACAGATTCAGAGGAAATTCAAAAAAATCATCAGATCTTACTATAAAAACCTATATTCAACAAAACTTGAAAATCTTCAGGAAATGGACAATTTCCTAGACAGATACCAGGTATCGAAGTTAAATCAGGAACAGATAAACCAGTTAAACAACCCCATAACTCCTAAGGAAATAGAAGCAGTCATTAAAGGTCTCCCAACAAAAAAGAGCCCAGGTCCAGATGGGTTTTGTGCAGAATTCTATCAAACCTTCATAGAAGACCTCATACCAATATTATTCAAACTATTCCACAAAATTGAAACAGATGGAGCACTACCGAATTCCTTCTACGAAGCCACAATTACTCTTGTACCTAAACCACACAAAGACACAACAAAGAAAGAGAACTTCAGACCAATTTCCCTTATGAATATCGACGCAAAAATACTCAATAAAATTCTGGCAAACCGAATTCAAGAGCACATCAAAACAATCATCCACCATGATCAAGTAGGCTTCATCCCAGGCATGCAGGGATGGTTTAATATAAGGAAAACCATCAACGTGATCCATTATATAAACAAACTGAAAGAACAGAAACACATGATCATTTCATTAGATGCTGAGAAAGCATTTGACAAAATTCAACACCCCTTCATGATAAAAGTCCTGGAAAGAATAGGAATTCAAGGCCCATACCTAAACATAGTAAAAGCCATATACAGCAAACCAGTTGCTAACATTAAACTAAATGGAGAGAAACTTGAAGCAATCCCACTAAAATCAGGGACTAGACAAGGCTGCCCACTCTCTCCCTACTTATTCAATATAGTTCTTGAAGTTCTAGCCAGAGCAATCAGACAACAAAAGGAGATCAAGGGGATACAGATCGGAAAAGAAGAAGTCAAAATATCACTATTTGCAGATGACATGATAGTATATTTAAGTGATCCCAAAAGTTCCACCAGAGAACTACTAAAGCTGATAAACAACTTCAGCAAAGTGGCTGGGTATAAAATTAACTCAAATAAATCAGTAGCCTTCCTCTACACAAAAGAGAAACAAGCCAAGAAAGAAATTAGGGAAATGACACCCTTCATAATAGACCCAAATAATATAAAGTACCTCGGTGTGACTTTAACCAAGCAAGTAAAAGATCTGTACAATAAGAACTTCAAGACACTGAAGAAAGAAATTGAAGAAGACCTCAGAAGATGGAAAGATCTCCCATGCTCATGGATTGGCAGGATTAATATAGTAAAAATGGCCATTCTACCAAAAGCGATCTACAGATTCAATGCAATCCCCATCAAAATACCAATCCAATTCTTCAAAGAGTTAGACAGTACAATTTGCAAATTCATCTGGAATAACAAAAACCCAGGATAGCTAAAGCTATCCTCAACAATAAAAGGACTTCAGGGGGAATCACTATCCCTGAACTCAAGCAGTATTACAGAGTAATAGTGATAAAAACTGCATGGTATTGGTACAGAGACAGACAGATAGACCAATGGAATATAATTGAAGACCCAGAAATGAACCCACACACCTATGGTCACTTGATTTTTGACAAAGGAGCCAAAACCATCCAATGGAAAAAAGATAGCATTTTCAGCAAAAGGTGCTGGTTCAACTGGAGGGCAACATGTAGAAGAATGCAGATCGATCCATGCTTATCACCCTGTACAAAGCTTAAGTCCAAGTGGATCAAGGACCTCCACATCAAACCAGATACACTCAAACTAATAGAAGAAAAACTAGGGAAGCATCTGGAACACATGGGCACTGGAAAAAATTTCCTGAACAAAACACCAATGGCTTATGCTCTAAGATCAAGAATCGACAAATGGGATCTCATAAAACTGCAAAGCTTCTGTAAGGCAAAGGACACTGTGGTTAGGACAAAACGGCAACCAACAGATTGGGAAAAGATCTTTACCAATCCTACAACAGATAGAGGCCTTATATCCAAAATATACAAAGAACTCAAGAAGTTAGACCGCAGGGAAACAAATAACCCTATTAAAAAATGGGGCTCAGAGCTAAACAAAGAATTCACAGCTGAGGAATGCCGAATGGCTGAGAAACACCTAAAGAAATGTTCAACATCTTTAGTCATAAGGGAACTGCAAATCAAAACAACCCTGAGATTTCACCTCACACCAGTGAGAATGGCTAAGATCAAAAACTCAGGTGACAGCAGATGCTGGCGAGGATGTGGAGAAAGAGCAACACTCCTCCATTGTTGGTGGGATTGCAGACTGGTAAAACCATTCTGGAAATCAGTCTGGAGGTTCCTCAGAAAATTGGACATTGAACTGCCTGAGGATCCAGCTATACCTCTCTTCGGCATATACCCAAAAGATGCCTCAACATATAAAAGAGACACGTGCTCCACTATGTTCATCGCAGCCTTATTTATAATAGCCAGAAACTGGAAAGAACCCAGATGCCCTTCAACAGAGGAATGGATACATTAAATGTGGTACATCTACACAATGGAATATTACTCAGCTATCAAAAACAATGACTTTATGAAATTCGTAGGCAAATGGTTGGAACTGGAAAATATCATCCTGAGTGAGCTAACCCAATCACAGAAAGACATACATGGTATGCACTCATTGATAAGTGGCTATTAGCCCAAATGCTTGAATTACCCTTGATCCCTAGAACAAATGAAACTCAATTCGGATGATCAAAATGTGAATGCTTCACTCCTTCTTTAAATGAGGAAAAAGAATACCCTTGGCAGGGAAGGGAGAGGCAAAGATTAAAACAGAGACTGAAGGAACACCCATTCGGAGCCTGCCCCACATGTGGCCCATACATATACAGCCACCCAATTAGACAAGATGGATGAAGCAAAGAAGTGCAGACCGACAGGAGCCGGATGTAGATCGCTCCTGAGAGACACAGCCAGAATACAGCAAATACAGGGGCGAATGCCAGCAGCAAACCACTGAACTGAGAATAGGTCCCCCATTGAAGGAATCAGAGAAAGAACTGGAAGAGCTTGTAGGGGCTCGAGACCCCAAAAGTACAACAATGTCAAGCAACCAGAGCTTCCAGGGACTAAGCCACTACCTAAATACTATACATGGACTGACCCTGGACTCTGACCCCATAGGTAGCAATGAATATCCTAGTAAGAGCACCAGTGGAAGGGGAAGCCCTGGGTCCTGCTAAGACTGAACCCCCAGTGAACTAGACTATGGGGGGAGGGCGGCAATGGGGGGAGGGTTGGGAGGGGAACACCCATAAGGAAGGGGAGGGGGGAGGGGGATGTTTGCCCGGAAACCGGGAAAGGGAATAACACTTGAAATGTACATAAGAAATACTCAAGTTAATAAAAAAAAAACCAAGATAATATCTCTTAAATTATGTTATATTACATATACATATTATATGATAAAAAGTTGAAGAGGAAAACACCAATATCTTTACAAACATACTCTTAAAAACTACAGAAAAGCTCATGCCTATTATAATCCTCATTTCTGCAACTTCTTCTGTCAGTTGGTGGGTGAAGTCTCTCTGGTCTCTTTGAAGATGAATATTGTAGGCTCTGGTTGCCAAACACTCTGTGGGCCGGACAAACTGTAGGTCAAAGGTTTTGTGAATGGGTTGATGTCCCAATTCCTCCACTTAAGCCCTTATGTAGTTACAGGAGATCTGTTCAGATTCAGTGTCCCCCATTACTAGGAATCTTTGCTAGAGTTACTCTAATAGATTCTGTGGAAATTCCAATGCACTGGGTTTCTGCATCGGCCTGCAAAAGTGACCCCCCCACCCCAATTCAGCCATTTCTCCCAGTGTTTCTTCCCCCATACCACCTTACCACAATCTCATTTGTCCCCAGGTCATCAGTAATCTATTCTATTTCCCCTTCCCAGGAATATCCTTTCATTACCTTATTAACAGCTCCTTGTTACTTAGCTTCTCTAAGTCTGTGGATTATAGCAAGATTATTTTACAAGGCAAAGCTAATATCCCAATATAAGCTTTGTATATACCATGTTTGTCTTTTTGGGTCTCTGTTACCTCACACAGGATGATCATTTGTCTGCAAATTTCATGAAGTCATTGTTTTGAACAATTAAATTATAATTAATCTTATAAAGCTACCATATTTTCTTTATCCATTTTTCAGTTGAGGGACATTTAGACTGTTTCCAGTTTCTGGCTATTATAAAGGAAGCTGATATGATAAGATAATAACCAGTTAAGTGGTCTTTTGGTATGATAAAGTGTCCTTTGGGTATATGTCCAGGAGGGGTATAGCTGTGCCCTGATGCAAATCAATTCCCAGTTTTCTGAGAGATCACCATATTGATTTCCAAACTGGCTGTACAAGTTTGTATTCCCACCAGCAATGGAGAAGTGTTCCCCTTGCTTCACATCCTTGCAGGAAGACCTGTCCCTTAAGTTTTTGTTCATAGCTATTCTGACAGGTGTGAGATGGAATCTCAGAGTATTTTGTTTTGCATTTCTTAGATGACTAAGGTTGTCCAACATTTCTTTAAGTGTTTCCAGGCCATATGAGATTCCATTGTTGAGAATTATGTTTAGATATGTGACATATATTTAAATTAAATTATTCGGTTAATTGACATAAAATTTCCTGAGTTCTATATATATTTTAGATATTAGCCCTCTGACAGATATGGAGTTGGTGAAAGTCCTTTTTCATTCTGTGGGCTGCTGTTTTGTCCTTTTGAATATGTCCTTTGTCTTATAGCAGTGTTTTAGTTTCAAGAAGTTCCAATTATTATTGTTTGATCTTAGTGCCTTTGCTATTGTTCTTTTGTTTCTTTTGGGTTTGCGTGAACCATTCTCTATATAGCTATAATGTCCATTTGATTCATGATGCCTGTTAGCTTCATTGTTTCTCTTTTTAGTGTTTGTCTGGATAGTCTACCCATTGGTTAGTGGTGACTTAAGCTTTAGTAATGTTCCTTTTACAAATGTGGGTGCTCTTGTGGTTTGGGCAAAACGTTAAGAATTGAAATGTCATCTTGGTAGATTTTTACTTTTATGAGAATTAAATAACCTTCCCACCTCTTTTGAGTAATTTAATTAATATATATATGTATATGTATATGTATATTCTTATATATTAGAATAGCTACACTAGCTTTCTACTAAAATTTACTTAAAATACCTTTTCAATAATTTATTCTGAAGTAATATTTATCTTGATTAAATTTGTTTCTTTTATGCAGTGGGAGGATGAATCCTGTTTTAACATTCATTCTGTTAGCCTGTGTCTTTTTATTGGAAAATTGAGTTTTGAGAGATATTAATGACAAAAGATTAATTATTTTGTATTTGTTGGTAGTATGTGTGTGTTTAATTTCTTTGAGACTTGCTGTCATGAAATTACTTATTGCCTGTGCTTTCATTGGTGTATTTAACCCCTTTGCATTGGAGTTTTCCTTCTAGTACCTTCTGTGGGGGTATTTCTATTATAGATAGAAATAGTTTAAATTGGACTCTGTCGTAAAATGTCTTGTTTTCTTTTTCTTTGGTTATTGACAGTTTTGCTGGGTATAGTATTCTGTGTTTCCATCTGCAGTCTTAGAGCAGCAAAACATTTATGTAGGTCCTTCTTGCTTTTAGAGACTCCATTTAGAAGTAGGGTGTTATCTCTAATAGGTATACCTTTATATCTTACTTTGCCTTTTCCCCTTGCACATTTTAATATTCTTTCTTTGCTCTATATGTTTAGTTTTAATTATTATGTGGCCGTCCACATAATAATTTCCTTTCTTTTCCTTCTATTTGGTGTTTTCTAAGCTTCTTGGACTTTTATAGACATGTCCACTAGGTTAGCAAAAGTTTTATGATTTTATTTTATACATTTTTTATAACACAGTTGAGCTCAGATTCTTCTACAGACTTGGTTTTTTCCTAATGTTCCATATATTCTGGATATTTTGTGTTAGCAAGCTTTTAGATATAACGTTTTTTGTTGTTCATGACATCAATTTCTCCGATTTTATCTACCTGAAATTCCCTTCCACCTGTTGCATTTGTTGGTGATGCTTGTGTCTGTAGTTAATGTTCTCTTATCTAGATGTTTTACTCTCAGAATTCCCTCAGTTTTTGTTTTATTGCTTCTATTTCCATTTTCAGGTCTTAGTTCCTTCACCTCAATAAGTCCTGCTGCACCTTGGCTCTCTTACTATTTTTAAGGGAATTATTGATTTCCTCCAAGTTTTGGGTTGTCCTGTCCTCAACTTCTTTAAGGCATTTTCCCTCTCTTTATGGACCCATATCATTTTTGTCAAGCTGATTTTAGAGTTGTTCTTACGCTTTAGCTGTGTTGTAATAATCAGGTCTTGCTGTGCTAGGATAGCTGGGCTCCAGTGGTATCACCCTGGCTGTGGTTGTGTTCTTACATGGCAGTGAGGTGTGTGTGGGAGTACTGGAATAGGTCTTTGGGAATGGAATCTAAAATCTAGAAAGTAGGGGAGTTCTCAGGCAGGTAGGTCACTCACCTGTCTTCTGACCGATGTGGCCTGCACGTGTTCTTCTGATTGTCATGGCCTGTCCTTAGTGCACGAGTATTTAGGCATTTGGGTTTGGGATTATCATAGTCTAGGTGCTGATTTGAGTTTGTATTTGTTGGGTGGGTGTTTTGTCCCTTCGTTTCTGTTTCCTTTTTGGTCTTCTGGTCTTTGCAGCCTGGATTTCTGGTAGCCAGCATGACTTCTGATGCAGTAGGTTGTCTCTGTACAAGTTCATGGCCAGTCTTCTGGCAGCTATCTTGGTCTGTGGTACAGCATGGATATCCACTCAATTTGGAGACGAGTCCAATATGGCTCATGGACTACCTGTATTTCTGTAGGCCCATGTGGTCTCTTGTCCAGCAGTGAGTCTCTGCCAGAGTTCACCTATTTTTCTGCCTTGCTTGGTCTGTACCCATTCTTTAAACTGTTGTGGCCTCCACTAGGACAGCTGTTCTACAGACTGGTGTGCCCTGCAGCTGATATTGGGGACAAGAGCAGGGCAGTGAGGTGTGTGTGGGGTACTGGAATAGGTCTTTGGGAATGGAATCTAAAATCTAGAAAGTATGGGAGTGCTCAGGCAGGTAGGTCACTCACCTGTTCTTCTGACTGATGTGGCCTGCACATGTTCTTCTGATTGTCATGGCCTGTCTTTGGTGCACAGAACCTCTCTTAAGACAGACTGTGGCTCCATGTTTGTGCAAGCAGTACCCCAAAGCCAGGTTTCCCTGACCTTTTCCAACATAACCTTTCTTACCACCAGTACAGACAAGCAATCCAATTTTTCCTTGGTAATCTAGATCGATCACCCTTAACACTGCTATTCCTTTGTCTGTTGGCTTAATGGCATCAGAAACCCAAAGTGGACAGGGGTAAGCCTGCGCTCCAACTTCAGTGGAATGTTTGTTGTGGTTCCAGGCACAAGCACTCCCAGCTCTGGAACCAAAACTTCTAGGCCAGCAAAACATAATAAACCAACATTTTCTTAGAGGGTGACTAGGAGAAACAGCGAGTAAAACTATTTTCTTTTCAAACCCTTGATTCCAGGACACATAGATTCTGGCAATGAGAAAAACTGTACCAAATAATCGAAGTTGGTTCAATCTAGCCTCAGCCCTCTAAGCTTCCAGCAAGTTGGCACTGTAACTGTATTCGAAAGGCCAACTGTTTCAACATGGTGGGAAACATGCTAAGACTAGTGAGTTCCAGGATCGTAGGCCCACTATCACACATCTATGGTTGTGAAGTGAGTTTATTGGTCAGAAGTTGTACTCTTTGGAATACCATGATAGTGGATAAGGCTTTAGGTAAGTCTACTGATGGTGGTTCTGACAGAAGCATTACATTCAGGAAAGTTATATCCATAGCCAGAATAAGTATTGCTTCAGTAAAGAAAAGTTTTAACAGTTTCATGAAGGAAATGGTTCAATGTAGTCAACCTACAACCAAGTCACTGGCTGGTCATCCTGGGTATTGGTGTGACATTTGGAACTCAGTGTTGATCTCTGCTGTTGGCAGATCTGGCATTCACCAGCAACTGTTGACAGGTTAGTCCTGGCATTTGGTAGCATATATTGTTGACCCCATAAATAAGGTCACTTTGTTTATGGACCCACTAGGCACATTAAAGGATGACTGAACAGAGGCTGTCCACAGAATAAGTCTTCTTTCCTGAGCTCTTCCTCAGCTGAAGTCACCTTTTGATGAGCATTTACATGGGACACAGGTATCTTAACACCCTTCACTCATCTCAAAAGATCTGTCCACACACTTCTTTTGCAGATATCATTCTCACCATTTATCCAATCATGCTCTTTCCAAGTCCCAGCCATTCAGCCAATCCACTGGCTACAACAATGAATCAATCAACAATCCCACACCTGGCCTTTTCTCCTTCCAAACAAAATAACCATGTGTACTCCCCGAAGTTCTACCCATTGTGCAGATTTCCTTTTGCAAGTGTCTTTCAGTGTTATCCCAGAAAAGGTTTGTAATTCTTCAGCTGTCCACTTCTGAGTGGTGCCTGCATAATGTGAAGAATGATCAGTAACTAGACCTAGTCTTCCCTTCATCAATCAATCATAGGACACACACCATGAAGCTTTAGGTGCATGCTTGGCAGCAGATGGCCAAGTAATGGAAGTAGAAACCATAGGCATTTGGGTTACTTCGTATAAATTGCTTCTGCCTTCATAACCTGTTCAGGTCCAATCACATAGATACCACTTCCATGGATAATGGATTGTTGTTGTACACATGCTACTTTATAACTTGGCAGGTCAGATAACATCTAGCTTCTGATAGGATGATCAGGTTGCATGATGACATTGCGGCCAATTATCAAATGTTCGGTTTTGAGTAAGGCCCAATTGTAGGCCAAGAGCTTTCTCTCAAAGGGAGAATAGTTATCGGCAGATGATGATAGAGCCTTGCTCCAAACTCAAAGGTCTTTTCTGTGATTCACCTATAGAGGCCTACCAAAGGCTCCAAACAATATTATCTACCTCTGCTACTGACACTCCAAGTACCACTGAGTCTGCTGGATCATATGGTCCAAGTGAGTAGTGTGCACAGCAGCCTGGACTTGTTGAAGAGCCTTCTCCTGTTCCGGGACCCGGTCAATACTAGGCATTTTCCAAGTTAATTGATATATGGGTTGGAGAAACACATCCAAGTAAGGAATGTGCTGTCTCTAGAATCTAAATAGGTTCACTAAATAAATGAATGCTGTGCTTCATTCTTGGTGGTCGGAGGGGACAGGTGCAATAACTTATCTTTTACCTTATAAGGAATCTCTCTGCACGCACCACATTCCTGGACTCTTAAGAATTTCACTGAGATGGCCCTTGAATCTTGGTTGAGTTTATTTCCCAACTTCTGATTCGAATGTGTTGCCAACAAGTTGAAAGGTGTTACTACCTCCTGCACATTTGATTAAATCAGCATAATAAAATCAATTTAGTGAAGCGATTTGGAATTTTGTGGAAGACACAGAAGATCAAGATCCCTTTGAACTAAGTTATGACACTGGGCTGGAAGTTAATATATCCTTGAGGCAAAAATTGTTGGCATAGTGCTGCCCTTGCTTGCTTCTAGTAGTCCTTACAAACAGGTAGCAAGAAACTGGCATTTGCTAGATCAAAAGCTGCATGCTCTGTTCCAGGAGATGTTAATTTGCTGAAATAAGGACATGACACCTGGTACAGCAGTTGCAATTTGTCACTTTCATTTTTCACACTCAGTCTTCTGCACTGTCCAGATAGGAAAGTTAAAGGAAGATGTGGGAACCACTTTTACTGCATCTTCCAAGTCCTTGATAATGGCAATAATTGCTCCAGGGAAATGATACTGGTTTTGATTCACCATTTTTCTTGGCACAGACAGCTCTAAAGGCTTCCATTTAGCCTTTCCAACTATAATAACCCTCATTTTACAGGTCATAAAACCATTGTGGGAATTTTCCCAATGTCTGACTATATCTAGACTGAGACTGGGAAAATAACTACTAGATGAGATTAGTGACCCAGAGGACCTTGTGTGAGTTGGACTTTGGACAAACCTCCATGGACCACCTGCCTTTCATAAGCCCCTATTTTAACTGGAGGGCCATTGATGTTTCTTGGGGTATCGTGGAATCAGTACAATTCAGAACCAGTATCCAATAGATCCTGGAAAGTTTGTTTTCTTTCTCCCAGAGTAGTTACCTTTGTAAAAGGCCATAGGTACCTTTGGGGAAGGATTGAAGAAAGGCTATGTCCTCTGGACAGGAACTCAAAAAAATGGCAGGAATATGAAGGCAGGCGCTTACACAGGGCATGTAGGAGTATTATTCCCCTATCAATCTGTAGTTAAAAAGCTCTACGTTTGCCTTCAGTTGAATCTTACAGATGAATTTTCTTGGAATTCCTTTCTCTCAGATGACTCTATCCAGTCAATTTCACATAAAGTTAGCCAGCATATCCATAGTCAATTTGACATAAAATTAGGCAGCACAAACACTATCTACCCACCTCAAAGGTCCAGATTAGAAATGGATCTTTCCAGCCTGGTGTGGTGGTACAGACCTTTAATCCTGGCTCTCAGGAGGCAGAGGCAGGTGAATTTCTGAGCTGGAGGCCAGTATGGTATATAGAGTGAGTTCCAGAGACATCCAGGATTACACAGAGAAACGCTATCTTGAAAAGCAAAAATAACCACCATCTTCATCCCCCCAAAATGAAACAAAAAAAAAAAAGCAGGCCTTCTCACTTTAAATGTTTTAATTAAGAAAAAAAGTTCCTCACATATGCACCCAGTTACTTGGCTTTTAGTTAATTCCAGATGTAGTCAAGTTGACACTAAAGAATAGCCATCTCAAAAGGTTTCCAAAAAATACAACAAAGTTTCCTTTATTCAAGTTCAATACCTAACTACATAGCAAGGCCTGTCACAGACCTTAGAAACTATGACCTGGTGACAACTATCTCATCCCTCATGCTCAGGCCACCATGGTTCTGACCAACCTTCTCACACACTTTTTTTTTCTTTTCAAATTCTTCATGTTCACTTTTCTTACATGGGAAAAAGAGAGAAACTGCAAACAAATCTTACTAGGTCACATCCTCCCATGAGTCAGTGTGTCTTCACACTAACAGACTTGTTTTCCAAAGGACTACAGTTGCTTTTTTAAAAATAAGTTTCATGCACACTGCAATAGAGAATGTAGTGGCATGAAAATGGCTGTCTGATATATATGAGGAGATGGGATTGAGAGAGTTCTTCTGAGCTAAACTACTAAGAATGGCCTCATTTCACACTCCAGAAGTGGGGTTTTGTATCAGGCTTTCACTACTGCAGAACACTGCACTTGGAATGAGTAGAACAGTGTAAGTTGAAGAGCACGCTCTAAACCACAAAAGGAATCTGCTCCCATGTGGGAAAACTCTAGGCAGTTAGCCACTTACCCACTCACCGAAAGAATAAGAGCTTTGTCTTTCTCATTAACAGTCTTTTACAGAGTAGCACATGGATCATTTCACATACTTCCAAAAAAACCTCAGAGTATACAGGCTCTGTCATTGTCCTTGTTTGAGTGCTTACAATTCATATTATAAAAAAAGATGATTTATTTCACTTCCTCCATATAAAACATTCTTTGTGAAAGGTGTTGTTCTTAAAGTGCTTGTTAAAAGTAAATCCTAAATGAGATACTTGTTTTCATCAGAGGCAGCTGACTTTACCTATATGCTTCACTGAAAGCAAGCCAACCATCAAAATCAAATGTGGCTGCAGGAAGGCATGTTGATATGCTCATGTAATTCTAGCAATCAGAAAGCTGGTGCAGGAGGATTGTTGTGTTCAAAGCTAGTCTGGCTCAAAAATGAAAGGGAAACAGTATGAAGGCAAAACATGGGATAAGGAGGGAGGGGTAAAAATACTTGGAATATATCTATGCTCTATAATTGAATATTCTTGAGATCACCGGTAACAGCTCAAGGGAAGGGGAGGAAGAAGAAAGGAAAAAAAAGGAATAAGGAAGAGGAGGATGAAGAAAGAAAAAGAAAGAAGGAAGGAAAGAAGGAAGGAAGGAGGTAGGAAGAGGTCCTTCGTGAGGATGTTTGGAACAGAATTATTATTGACTGTAAAAAGAATATCACTTTAGTAATTTTACAATGGTCTTTCACCTGCTTGAGTCAGGAATCTATGTGTCAACTATGAAGACACAGAAAGCATAAGAACTTGTAATCACCAATGAGCAGAATATAGAGTGCTCATATTTTTATATGTACATAAAAAAACTCCAGGGAAAGCAAACAAAAAAAATAGAAATATTTTGGTTCCTGTTTAATGCTTGTAGTCCACCTCTTCCTTTAGTGACATTACAGGGTCTCTGGTTTGGAAACAAGCTGCTGAACATCTTGCAAATGGTTTTGGATGCTGTATGCACCTAATCACATCAGTTTCATAGCAAACAATAAAGCTGAAACATTTCTGCTGAACAAATTTTTAACTAGACATAGAACAAGGGAAACAGGACATAGTATGCCCTACTCACAGCAAGAGATACAATCATTTACAGCAAAAGTGACTACACTTCAAGTAATAAATCTATATTATTCAGGGTTCTCTAGAGGAACAGAACTTACAACATGAGCATTTACACACACACACACACACACACACACACACAAGCGCGCACACACAAGCGCGCACACACAAGCGCGCACACGCACATGCAAGTGGCTTATTAGAATTGCTTACATTCCTGTGGTCCAGGTAATTCAACAGATGCCTATGAATGGAAGGTCCAAGGATCTAGTAGTTGATTAGTCCAAAAGGTTGAATGTCTCAGCTGGTCTTCAGTGTATGCTGTAATCCTGAGGAAGTAGGTTCTAATGCCAGTGAAGGAATGGACTTGCTAGCAAGATAAAGATGAACCTTCCTGCCCTAAAAGATCTGGAAAAAAGGTGTATTTTCCCACCTCAAAGATTCAGTGGAAAAGTTGGTTTTGCCCACCTCAAATGATTCAATTAAGAAAAAAAAATCCCTCATAGGTGTGTCTAGCCATTTGGATCTTAGTTAATTATAGAAGTTGTTAAATTGATAACCAAGAATAGCCATCATATCATTTAAGTGAAATAGAGTCACAAATGTACTGTTTACATGGCATGAAAGCTTCTGTCAGTCTTCACCCTGACTGCCTAAGTCACCTGTAGGTAACTACCATTTGGTTGGACCCAAACAGAAACATCTCAATTTTTTTATAAAAAGATTTATTTTTTTATAAAAATAAAAAATTTATTTATAAAAAGATTCTAACTTCTTTAATCCTGCCAATCGCCCTGTAAGGGTGTCTGTTTTTCAGTTGAAGAAAGACCTGAGAAAAGTTAAGAGGTGCTCAAGGCTACAGATAAGTGATAAATATGTATCCCCCATGGTGTACACTTAGAGAAGTTATAAATATGTATCCCCCATGGTGTACACTTAGGCAGGACTTCATTCATTCCAATGAATTTTTCCGATACATGGTGCCCACTGGGCTGTTTTTGATGACATTCTCATTACAACTGCAGTGTTACTTATATAATTACAGAGCTGTTAAAACAGTAGTTCAGGGCAGGCTACAGATTTCTGCTCTTAAGATGGTTTCTTTACTATTTAAAGTTTCCGTAGATAATTTAGATCTAAAACATCTCATAAGAGACCCCATGTTAAAGGCTTAGCCCCCAGGTAAGTGTCTTGTAAAAGTAGTTGTGGCTGTGTCCCTAACGGGGATAGGGACCCTGTGGTGGCCTGAGTTAAAATGGCCCCCACAGACTCAGGGAGTGGCACTATTAGGAGGTGTGACTTTGTTGGAGGAAGTGTATCACTGAGTGAGCTGTGAGGCTTCAGAAGCTCAAAGCAGGCTCACTGATACTCTCTTCCTGCTGCATCTGATGATCCAGATGTACAACTCTAAGCTACTGCTCTAGCAGCATGTCTGCTTGTGTATAGCCATGCTTCCTGTTATGATAGCAGATAACTGTAAGCCAAACCTAATTAAATGCTTTCTTTTGTAAGTACTGCTTTGGTCACGCTGTCTTTCCACAGCAACAAAAATTCTAAGAGAGACCAAGTACCTATTCAAAGTCCCTCTTCTATTGAGCCATTGCTATTTGTACCACCATACATATACTCCTATCACGATATTCAAGCACAGCAGAAGCAACCATTACAAAGCACAGATCTACTTGATCGTGGACTGGATCCCCAAAGACATGAGCCAAAATAAAGATTTCCCCTTCTTTTCTTAATGGCACTAAGGAAACACTATTATCACTGAACTACATACTAGCTCCAACCTTTTACTTTTTAAATTGAGTCGATCAGGTATTTTGCTAAAGTAATGAAAAGAACATTCATACACTCAGTTACCTCACTGAGGTAATCAAAGGATCATTAACACTTAATTTTCACAAATTACTGATTCTTAATAATACTTAGAACACAAGTATAAATAAAATAAACAGGAGAGGGTGGGTGGGGGAGAGAGACAAGGGAAAAGACATAAAGACAGATTGACTGATTATAAAAGTAGTTGTGCTGGAACTAAGCCAAACAATGAGTTGATTTCTTAAAGAACTCTTTAAAAAAGACTTAATGTCAAAAAATAAGATTAATGTCAACAGGACACTTCCAAGTGCAAACATTGAGAAATGTACAGGTAGTATCCCAGGTTGGGACTTAGTGCTGTTAAAAATGCAAAGCAAACCTCAGTAAGTGCCTGATTAGGAGTATGTTAGCCTGAAATTTGAGAGCTTTACAAGACCACCAGTCACCCTCTTCTGCTAACAGTTCAGAGCAAAGAGTCCTGGAAAGAAAGTTCTGGACTCTCTCCCAAGGTAACCAGTTAGACTGAAAGGAGGGACTACAACAGTACAGGAGTTGATCTCTTAGAAGACCCAACCAAAAAATGGTTCCAGGACCCATTCCCCACAACCCTACATAGAAACAAAGGGACCCTAAGTGGGAAGTTGCACTGCTTATGCTTCTATCCCTGAAAAAGGCTACAAACCAATAGAGCTGCAAAATAGGGAAAAGTCCAACTTAAAGGCACAGCCAGGGAAAAAGGCAGTGTGGAAAGAAATCTGCAAGGGGGATCCTCAGCATTCTGTGCTCAGGAAGTAGGATGGAGTCCAGGAGGTTGTGTGAGGAGGTGATGCTTGATGATGACTGGATTAGGGCAAACACGCAGGCGGGCTCTCTCCACCCAGAAAGAAGCACTGACTGAGAAAACCATGACTGTTTTAGTCTACTGTTCATTTGGATCTAGATGTCTTTAAATCGTAAATTTTACTTTATATATAGAAAAATACATCATAATATCATATTCATTAAAATTAACTTTCTTTGTTTTTGTTTTAATAACCACAATTTTATATTTTAAATGTTCGATTGATACATTGTTATTTGTGCCTTATAAAACTTTTCTTCTTTTCATTGTTCTTGTTTCTAAACCTAACACATTGTATTATTTTGGTTTCTCATTCTTCTACTTTACTTTCCCCTTACTCATACTTTATCCCTACTCATCCCATACTCAACTCTGCATAAGAATAGTTTATTTTCCACAATTCTAGTATTTCAGTCTACAAAGTTTACAGGGGATACAGGTAAAGTGTATAGCATATTCCAAGGTAGTAAATACTGGGGCTGCTTGCTGTAAAGCTGTCATAGTTATGAGTGTAGTCACCTTTACCCAAATGAAGGCAGCCTACCAAGACTCATCAGATAAAATAAACCACGTTGCTCAAAGGACACAGTGAGGCTTTGTTGGGTCCACACTCTTTCTGAGTCCTAGCATTAAAAGGCACAAATCACTGCATAGGTCTGGAAACAGTACCTCACTTTCACACTAGATAGACATGTCTCCAAACTCAGCAAAGGCCAGGTCATGTTGGTGCAAACTTTTAGTCCCAACTCAGGAGGTAGAAGCAGCTAGATTTCTGTGAGTTTGGGGCCAGCCTAGTCTACAGCAAGTTCTAGGACAGCCAAAATTACACAGGGAAATCCTGTCTCAAAAAAAAAAAAAAAAAAAAAAAAAAAGAAAGAAAAAGAAAAACCCAAACACCCCAAAACAACAACAGCAGTCAAAAAATTTCAACAAAGAAATGTTAGAGTTAAATCATACCATAGGTCAACTAAACTTACCTGGTAGATCTACAAAATATTGTACTCAACAGTAAGGAATACATTCTTATCAATGGCACATGACACTTTTCTGTAAAATTGAGCATATTGAATAACACAAAGAAGGCCAAACAAAAGGAAGGATGTGAAAAAGAAGAAAAGCAAAGCAAAAGATCCCTGCATCTGTCAAATTACAGTATAATCAAACTAGAAATCAACAACAATGATAACCGCAGAAAATATACTTGGAGACCTAATAACACACTCTTAAACTAAAGAAACGCAAGAGATTTTAACAAATAGAAACAAATGAAAATGAGAAGAAAACTTGCAGAACCTCAGGGACATAGGCAGGCAGTCCTTAGAGGAAAGGTTATGGCTAAAAGGGCTCACACTGATAAATGACATAATAATATATCTCAAAGCTCTACAAATGTAAAAAGCTAAGATAAAATTGACACACAGCCAAAAAATCGTATAGACCAGGGCTGAAGTGATGAAACACAGACCAGAAGAACACAGAGTTAACCAAAATATCAGAAGACCAAAATTCTAAAAATGACATATGAAGAAAAAAATAAAACAACTTCAACCTCCCGAATTAAAGGTATAAAAAGAAATACAGAACGCTACAGTGACTGCATAGAATATCTTCAGTAAATCCATAGAAGACTAGTTTTCAAACCTAAAGTTATGCTCACGTAGGTACAAAAATATCCAAAGAAGAAAGTAATTCATGTTGTATGATTAAAATATGAACATAGACTAAAGAACATTGAAAGCTTTATGGAAGAGATAAAGGCAATTATATTAGAATAGAAAATATTAAAACCGAGAAGAGACTGCACTCTGTGCACATCCAGGCGCCAGAGGAAAACACCAAACGCCATCTGGAACCCTGGTGCATGGAGGCTCCCGGAAAGAGCGGCGCAGATCTTCCCGGTTGCTGCCACAGCGGAGAGGACTTAGGCAGTACCCCACGAGCAAACTTGAGCCTTGGAACTGCAGGTAGGACCAACTTTTCCCCTGCAAGAAACCTGCCTGGTGAACTCAGGACACACAGAGGCAAAATTCCTCTAAGGCCGGGCACTTCCTGTGTTTACCGGAAGTCCCACACCGGCGGATCCCGGCCCGCAGCAGCTCTCTGCTCCCAAACCCCGTGGGAGAGAGACCTCACCGCCTGATCAAGTGGGCACTCCTGAGGCTGCAGAGCGGAGGAGACCACCAACACTGCCCACCCCTGCCCACATCCCTGGCCCAAGAGGCAACTGTATAAGGCCTCTGGGTTCCCATAGGGGAGGGCCCGGGAGCGGCAGGACCCCTGCGTCTGAGACACTGCCGGAACCTGAAGGAAACAGACCGGATAAACAGTTCTCTGCACCCAAATCCCGTGGGAGGGAGAGCTGAACCTTCAGACAGGCGGACACGCCTGGGAAACCAGAAGAGACTGCACTCTGTGCACATCCAGGCGCCAGAGGAAAACACCAAACGTCATCTGAAACCCTGGTGCACGGAGGCTCCCGGAAGGAGCGGCACAGATTTTCCCGGTTGCTGCCACAGCGGAGAGGACTTAGGCAGTACCCCACGAGCAAACTTGAGCCTTGGAACCACAGGTAGGACCAACTTTTCCCCTGCAAGAAACCTGCCTGGTGAACTCAAGACACAGGCACACAGGAACAGCTGAAGACCTGTAGAGAGGAAAAACTACACGCCCGAAAGCAGAACACTCTGTCCCGATAACTGGCTGAAAGAAAACAGGAAAACAGGTCTACAGCACTCCTGACACACAGGTTATAGGACAGTCTAGCCACTGTCAGAAATAGCAGAACAAAGTAACACTAGAGATAATCTGATGGCGAGAGGCAAGCGCAGGAACCCAAGCAACAGAAACCAAGACTACATGGCATCATCGGAGCCCAATTCTCCCACCAAAGCAAACACGGAATATCCAAACACACCAGAAAAGCAAGACCTAGTTTCAAAATCATATTTGATCATGATGCTGGAGGACTTCAAGAAAGACATAAAGAACTCCCTTAGAGAACAAGTAGAAGCCTACAGAGAGGAATCGCAAAAATCCCTGAAAGAATTCCAGGAAAACACAATCAAACAGTTGAAGGAATTAAAAATGGAAATAGAAGCAATCAAGAAAGAACACATGGAAACAACCCTGGACATAGAAAATCAAAAGAAAAGACAAGGAGCTGTAGATACAAGCTTCACCAACAGAATTCAAGAGATGGAAGAGAGAATCTCAGGAGCAGAAGATTCCATAGAAATCATTCATTCAACTGTCAAAGATAATGTAAAGCAGAAAAAGCTACTGGTCCAAAACATACAGGAAATCCAGGACTCAATGAGAAGAACAAACCTAAGGATAATAGGTATAGAAGAGAGTGAAGACTCCCAGCTCAAAGGACCAGTAAATATCTTCAACAAAATCATAGAAGAAAACTTCCCTAACCTAAAAAAAGAGATACCCATAGGCATACAAGAAGCCTACAGAACTCCAAATAGATTGGACCAGAAAAGAAACACCTCCCGTCACATAATTGTCAAAACACCAAACGCACAAAATAAAGAAAGAATATTAAAAGCAGTAAGGGAAAAAGGTCAAGTAACATATAAAGGCAGACCTATCAGAATCACACCAGACTTTTCGCCAGAAACTATGAAGGCCAGAAGATCCTGGACAGATGTCATACAGACCCTAAGAGAACACAAATGCCAGCCCAGGTTACTGTATCCTGCAAAACTCTCAATTAACATAGATGGAGAAACCAAGATATTCCATGACAAAACCAAATTTACACAATATCTTTCTACAAGTCCAGCACTACAAAGGATAATAAAGGGTAAAGCCCAACATAAGGAGGCAAGCTATACCCTAGAAGCAAGAAACTAATCATCTTGGCAACAAAACAAAGAGAATGAAAGCACACAAACATAACCTCACTTCCAAATATGAATATAACGGGAAGCAATAATCACTATTTCTTAATATCTCTCAATATCAATGGCCTCAACTCCCCAATAAAAAGACATAGATTAACAAACTGGATACGCAACGAGGACCCTGCATTCTGCTGCCTACAGGAAACACACCTCAGAGACAAAGACAGACATTACCTCAGAGTGAAAGGCTGGAAAACAATTTTCCAAGCAAATGGTCAGAAGAAGCAAGCTGGAGTAGCCATTCTAATATCAAATAAAATCAATTTTCAACTAAAAGTCATCAAAAAAGATAAGGAAGGACACTTCATATTCATCAAAGGAAAAATCCACCAAGATGAACTCTCAATCCTAAATATCTATGCCCCAAATACAAGGGCACCTACATATGTAAAAGAAACCTTACTAAAGCTCAAAACACACATTGCACCTCACACAATAATAGTGGGAGATTTCAACACCCCACTCTCATCAATGGACAGATCATGGAAACAGAAATTAAACAGAGATGTAGACAGACTAAGAGAAGTCATGAGCCAAATGGACTTAACGGATATTTATAGAACATTCTATCCTAAAGCAAAAGGATATACCTTCTTCTCAGCTCCTCATGGTACTTTCTCCAAAATTGACCATATAATTGGTCAAAAAACGGGCCTCAACAGGTACAGAAAGATAGAAATAATCCCATGCGTGCTATCGGACCACCACGGCCTAAAACTGGTCTTCAATAACAATAAGGGAAGAATGCCCACATATACGTGGAAATTGAACAATGCTCTACTCAATGATAACCTGGTCAAGGAAGAAATAAAGAAAGAAATTAAAAACTTTTTAGAATTTAATGAAAATGAAGGTACAACATACCCAAACTTATGGGACACAATGAAAGCTGTGCTAAGAGGAAAACTCATAGCGCTGAGTGCCTGCAGAAAGAAACAGGAAAGAGCATATGTCAGCAGCTTGACAGCACACCTAAAAGCTCTAGAACAAAAAGAAGCAAATACACCCAGGAGGAGTAGAAGGCAAGAAATAATCAAACTCAGAGCTGAAATCAACCAAGTAGAAACAAAAAGGACCATAGAAAGAATCAACAGAACCAAAAGTTGGTTCTTTGAGAAAATCAACAAGATAGATAAACCCTTAGCCAGACTAACGAGAGGACACAGAGAGTGCGTCCAAATTAACAAAATCAGAAATGAAAAGGGAGACATAACTACAGATTCAGAGGAAATTCAAAAAATCATCAGATCTTACTATAAAAACCTATATTCAACAAAACTTGAAAATCTTCAGGAAATGGACAATTTCCTAGACAGATACCAGGTATCGAAGTTAAATCAGGAACAGATAAACCAGTTAAACAACCCCATAACTCCTAAGGAAATAGAAGCAGTCATTAAAGGTCTCCCAACCAAAAAGAGCCCAGGTCCAGACGGGTTTAGTGCAGAATTCTATCAAACCTTCATAGAAGACCTTATACCAATATTATCCAAACTATTCCACAAAATTGAAACAGATGGAGCCCTACCGAATTCCTTCTATGAAGCCACAATTACTCTTATACCTAAACCACACAAAGACCCAACAAAGAAAGAGAACTTCAGACCAATTTCCCTTATGAATATCGACGCAAAAATACTCAATAAAATTCTGGCAAACCGAATTCAAGAGCACATCAAAACAATCATCCACCATGATCAAGTAGGCTTCATCCCAGTCATGCAGGGATGGTTTAATATAAGGAAAACTATCAACGTGATCCATCATATAAACAAACTGAAAGAACAGAACCACATGATCATTTCATTAGATGCTGAGAAAGCATTTGACAAAATTCAACACCCCTTCATGATAAAAGTCCTGGAAAGAATAGGTATTCAAGGCCCATACCTAAACATAGTAAAAGCCATATACAGCAAACCAGTTGCTAACATTAAACTAAATGGAGAGAAACTTGAAGCAATCCCACTAAAATCAGGGACTAGACAAGGCTGCCCACTCTCTCCCTACTTATTCAATATAGTTCTTGAAGTTCTAGCCAGAGCAATCAGACAACAAAAGGAGATCAAGGGGATACAGATCGGAAAAGAAGAGGTCAAAATATCACTATTTGCAGACGACATGATAGTATATTTAAGTGATCCCAAAAGTTCCACCAGAGAACTACTAAAGCTGATAAACAACTTCAGCAAAGTGGCTGGGTATAAAATTAACTCAAATAAATCAGTTGCCTTCCTCTATACAAAAGAGAAACAAGCCGAGAAAGAAATTAGGGAAACGACACCCTTCATAATAGACCCAAATAATATAAAGTACCTCGGTGTGACTTTAACCAAGCAAGTAAAAGATCTATACAATAAGAACTTCAAGACACTGAGGAAAGAAATTGAAGAAGACCTCAGAAGATGGAAAGATCTCCCATGCTCATGGATTGGCAGGATTAATATAGTAAAAATGGCCATTTTACCAAAAGCAATCTACAGATTCAATGCAATCCCCATCAAAATACCAATCCAATTCTTCAAAGAGTTAGACAGAACAATTTGCAAATTCATCTGGAATAACAAAAAACCCAGGATAGCCAAAGCTATCCTCAACAATAAGAGGACTTCAGGGGGAATCACTATCCCTGAACTCAAGCAGTATTACAGAGCAATAGTGATAAAAACTGCATGGTATTGGTACAGAGACAGACAGATAGACCAATGGAATAGAATTGAAGACCCAGAAATGAACCCACACACCTATGGTCACTTGATTTTTGACAAAGGAGCCAAAACCATCCAATGGAAAAAAGATAGCATTTTCAGCAAATGGTGCTGGTTCAACTGGAGGGCAACATGTAGAAGAATGCAGATCGATCCATGCTTATCACCCTGTACAAAGCTTAAGTCCAAGTGGATCAAGGACCTCCACATCAAACCAGACACACTCAAACTAATAGAAGAAAAACTAGGGAAGCATCTGGAACACATGGGCACTGGAAAAAATTTCCTGAGCAAAACACCAATGGCTTATGCTCTAAGATCAAGAATCGACAAATGGGATCTCATAAAACTGCAAAGCTTCTGTAAGGCAAAGGACACTGCGGTTAGGATAAAACGACAACCAACAGATTGGGAAAAGATCTTTACCAATCCTATAACAGATAGAGGCCTTATATCCAAAATATACAAAGAACTCAAGAAGTTAGACCGCAGGGAAACAAATAACCCTATTAAAAAATGGGGTTCAGAGCTGAACAAAGAATTCACAGCTGAGGAATGCCGAATGGCTGAGAAACACCTAAAGAAATGTTCAACATCTTTAGTCATAAGGGAAATGCAAATCAAAACAACCCTGAGATTTCACCTCACACCAGTGAGAATGGCTAAGATCAAAAACTCAGGTGACAGCAGATGCTGGCGAGGATGTGGAGAAAGAGGAACACTCCTCCATTGTTGGTGGGATTGCAGACTGGTAAAACCATTCTGGAAATCAGTCTGGAGGTTCCTCAGAAAATTGGACATTGAACTGCCTGAGGATCCAGCCATACCTCTCTTGGGCATATACCCAAAAGATGCCTCAACATATAAAAGAGACACGTGCTCCACTATGTTCATCGCAGCCTTATTTATAATAGCCAGAAACTGGAAAGAACCCAGATGCCCTTCAACAGAGGAATGGATACAGAAAATGTGGTACATCTACACAATGGAATATTACTCAGCTATCAAAAACAACGAGTTTATGAAATTCGTAGGCAAATGGTTGGAACTGGAAAATATCATCCTGAGTGAGCTAACCCACTCACAGAAAGACATACATGGTATGCACCCATTGATAAGTGGCTATTAGCCCAAATGCTTGAATTACCCTAGATCCCTAGAACAAAGGAAACTCAAGACGGATGATCAAAATGTGAATGCTTCACTCCTTCTTTAAATGAGGAAAAAGAATACCCTTGGCAGGGAAGGGAGAGGCAAAGATTAAAACAGAGACTGAAGGAACACCCATTCAGAGCCTGCCCCACAGGTGGCCCATACATATACAGCCACCCAATTAGACAAGATGGATGAAGCAAAGAAGTGCAGACCGACAGGAGCTGGATGTAGATCGCTCCTGAGAGACACAGCCAGAATACAGCAAATACAGAGGCGAATGCCAGTAGCAAACCACTGAACTGAGAATAGGTCCCCCGTTGAAGGAATCAGAGAAAGAACTGGAAGAGCTTGAAGGTGCTCGAGACCCCAAAAGTACAACAATGTCAAGCAACCAGAGCTTCCAGGGACTAAGCCACTACCTAAAGACTATACATGGACTGACCCTGGACTCTGTCCCCATAGGTAGCAATGAATATCCTAGTAAGAGCACCAGTGGAAGGGGAAGCCCTGGGTCCTGCTAAGACTGAACCCCCAGTGAACTAGACTATGCGGGGAGGGTGGCAATGGGGGGAGGTTTGGGAGGGGAACACCCACAAGGAAGGGGAGGGGGGAGAGTGATGTCTGTCCGGAAACCGGGAAAGGGAATAACACTTGAAATGTATATAAGAAATACTCAAGATAATAAAAAAAAAAAATCAAAAAAAAAAAAAAAAGAAAATATTAAAACCAGAAAAGCCTGGTAAGACGTATTTCAAGTCCTGAACAGTCCAATCTGTCAAACAAGATTATTAGACCTAACAAAACTATCCATTAAATATAGGGGGACAGAGGACTTTGTGATTACAGATATGCACTAGGGGAACCTGAGACTTGAAAAATACCAGGTTATTCCTTCAGAGAAGAAATACAAAGCCTCTTTCCACCGAGAAGGCTTGAGTAGAGGTACTCTCCCAAATAAGTTCAGACACACACAAAGTCCTTGGAAAAAACAATAAACAGCACCCAAAAAGAAGTAGATGGGAAGAGAAAATCAAAATCAGCCCTGGACATTAATGAAATAGAAAACAACAAAGCAAACAGAACAAAGAATCGATTTAATAATGTTGGTTCTTTGAAAAGGTTGACAAACCTTTAGCCAAATCAATGAAAAGAAAGATCCAAATTAATAAAAAGGAGTCACTATATCAGATAAGTTATATAACAAGGAAATTCAGAGAATCATAAAATCATTTTTAAAAAATATTTTAAAATATATCTATATTCCAACAAACTAAAAATCTGAACGACGTAGATGAATCATCTACTTTTAATGTTGGTTCTAAAACCTTTAACTTTCCTTGTAGCTCTCCAATCATCAGAGGTAGAGAGGAAAAGAAAGGATATGGGGAGAATCGACCTATTTAGAAATGGTTCTTTGGAGCAAATTCTATCTGCTTTGTCAGGAGATCAGGAGTTCTGTTCACAGCTCAGCACTGGCAGCATGGCTTACTTGCAAATACTTCATGGATATACCAGCAGTCCAATTAGTTCAACAGTCAGGATAGCAAACTTGAATCAGCACAGGTAACATAATCTAGCAGAGACGGGCAGGCCTCAGGTTAATCAGCAGGAGGAACCCAGGTCAACAAGAATGTCAGAAGTTCTTAGCTGTGCCTCTCAGAGAAGATGCAAAGGTGAGTTGTACAGCTAGCTCTACTAGCAAACAAGCCAAGGACAGTCCCTTAAGTCCTATTTATACTCCCTCCAAATATGATGTATCCTCCAAGGGTCTTGCCTCACCATGTGTCTTACCCGAGCTCATGAGTCTATATCAGTCTAAGTCTGAGGAAGCGGCAAGAAACCGCAGCATACTGCCAGAGGGTTTTGTGTGTGTGTGTGTGTGTGTGTGTGTGTGTGTGTGTGTGTGTGTGTGTGTGTGTGTGTAACTCTCTCTGTGGAGTCATAACAAACAGAACTCAGCTATGTTATGTAAGGCAGACCAATACATGCATGTCATTAGGGAAGAATTCTTCACATGTCCTTCCATATGCTTGCTTTAGCAAAACATCCTTTAATCTGTGTCTGCTTCAGGAAAACACTTCAAATGTTTGCACCAGGAAAACAGCTTCCGACACAACTGACTTTCCAAAGAATCCTTAAGTTTCCACTTCAACTTGGAAACTGAATTCAAGAACGCATCATAAAGATTGCCCATTATAATCAAGTTGGCTTCATCCCAGGGATTCAGAAATTGTTCAATATACATACATAAATAAATATAATCTACCACATACATAGAAATAAATGTAATCTACTAAAATAGATGGACTGAATAATGAAAATCTAATGATTATCTCTTTAGGTGGAGAAAAAGCCTTTGACAAAAATCGAACATACTTGCATGAGAAAAGCCCTAAATAATCTAGGAATACAGGGGACTTAGCTTAATCTAAGAAAGGCAATATACAGTAAGCCCACAGGCAACATCATCCTAAATGGAGGGGGAAAAAGTGTTTCTATGGCCACTCTCCTCCATTCTATTCAGGTAATAAAACAAGTGAAAGAGATAAAGGGACTGTAAATATGAAAATAGACAAAGTATCCTTATTTGCAGATGATACAAATTCCTACATAGAAAAGACCCTAGGTGTTGGGGATTTAGCTCAGTGGTAGAGCGCTTACCTAGGAAGCGCAAGGCCCTGGGTTCGGTCCCCAGCTCCAAAAAAGAAGAACCAAAAAAAAAAAAAAAAAGAAAAGACCCTAAACTCCACCAGAAATTTCCTACAGGTGATAAACATACTTGACAAAGTAAGAAGATACAAAATAAACAATAAACACACAAAACCCAGTAGCTTTCCTAAGTACAAATGACCAACACACTGAGAAAGAAATCAGGCAAACAATTCCATTCACAACAGCCTCAGAAACAAACAAATAAACCTTGGAATAAATGCAAGTGAAAGAGTTACAGAATTAAAAACTTTAAGACACTGAAGAAAAAATTTGAAAATACCAAAAGATTGGAAAAACAGAAAGGCCCCCTCCCTTCATACCATTGTTTGGTTGGTAGCAAACTGTGAAAATGGCCATCTTATCAAAAGTAGTCTACCAATACAATGCAGTTTCCACCAAAACTTTAACACAATTCTTCATAGAAATTAAAAAAAAATCTTATGGAAATTCAAAATACCCTAGAAAAATGAAACAATTTTGAACCAAAAGCTACTAGATGTATCAACACTTATACATATACTTTGTTATATTTTAAGGTGTAACAATGCTATCACAATAAAAACAACATGTTACTGGCATAAAAGCAGAGATACTGATCAATGCAATAGAACTACAATCCTGCATTTAAGTTCACAATCCTTATAGCTACCCAACTTTTGACAAAGAGGCCAATCACATACTGGAGAAATGACATCCTCAAAAAGTGCTGTTGGTCAAACTGGATAGTGACATGTAGAGAAAACTAGATCCTTCTATCTTCCCCGGTATAAAAGTTCATGCCAATGGATCAAGGGCATCACCATGAGACCCAGTAGACTAAACCTAAGGAAAAAGTAGGGAAGGTGCTTGTGCTTACAGGCACAAGACAGGTGTTTCCGAATAGGATTCTGGTAGTACATTAACACTAACAAACAAGTGGGGCCTCATGAATCTAAAAGGGGAACACAAAAAAGCACACCATCATTTGAGGGAAGACATATCCTAGGTTTTTTTTTTTGGGGGGGGGGGCTTTACCAGCTATACATCTAACAGAGGTTTGTATCTAGAATACACAAAGAACTCAAAACAGTCAACAAGAAAACCAACAACATATATGGCATGGACATCAAGAGAATGTCCTGAAAAGATGAACTACAAATGGCTGAGGACCTTTTATGTTCAACATTCTTAGCAATCAGAGAAATGCAAATTAACATTACCTTACAGTGGAAACAGAATGGCTCAAATAAAAAAAGCAAGCAACAGCAAATGTTTATTTAGATATGGAAAAATAATTCTCAGCAGCTAATTACTGCTGGTGGGTATACAATTATATAACTACTAGGAAAATCAGTGTGGATAACTGTTAAAATACTAGAAATAGATTTTCACAGGACACGGCTCCTCCACTCTTGGACACAGACCCAAACGACTCTATATCCTACTATAGACATACCCACTCATCTATGTTCAAAGCTGCTCTTCTCATAGTAGGTCACGAAATGGAAATAGCCTAAATGTCAACAGATGAATGGATATTGAAAAGGAAGTTTATTTACACACTGGAATTTTATTCAGTTGTTAGAAAAAGATAAAGACAAACTTCTGAAATGTGTAGGCAAATTAAGTAAAACTAGAAAGAATCACTTTGAGTATGGTAACTCCCAACTCAGAGAGACAAACACTTAATGTTTTCCTTTATTTGTAGATATTAACTTTGAATCTTCAGATATGTATATTTGGAACAACCATAGATGTTAGGAAACGAGTATTTGTTGGGGGAGGGGCTTTCAATGGAAAACATAGAACATGGTTGCATAAAGGGTTGAATTGGAATAGTGAAACATGATGGATTAAATTTGAGTTTGGAATGGGAGGACAGGGCACAGGAAGGAAAACAGAGAATGATTAACAACACTAAAGACCTTTGAAATAATCATAGAGAAACCTACAAATGTAAAAGCTCCTATGTGTATACAGACACACACACAAACACACACACACACACACACACACACACACAAACACACAGTTAACGTGGAGTTATACTATAATGGGAAAGACAATGGCCCCATCTGTGCTCCATTTATGAGACATGTACCACTATATCATGATGAGTATCAAATTATGGTTCACAAGACCTTGAGCAATAGGCACAACAATTTTACCATTCATATTATACAAGTGAGAAATGATGACCTCAACAGTTTCCTAAATTTCCACTTCCCATTCTCAGCTCCTAGAGCCACTTCCCTTTAGGCTGGACACACCATGTTTGTTCCATCTCATGGACTGGTAATGGAGGGATGGAACAGATTCTATTCACTGGCTCATTTTCCTGGACTTCCATCCTTCCCTATTTGTAGTTAGGAGTGGATTTGTAAACTACAGCAATACTATGGCCTGTGCCTGAGTCTAAGCTAGGAGAGAAATAAAGTTCTGCATTCTTTATCACTATATAGCTGACTGTCTCGGTGGAAGAAGAGGAGAGACCTACTCACAATATAGGGAAGGGAGACAGAAATCAGCTTTTCCATTAGGATTTGCTATTTACTTAATAAAAAATATTTAATGAACTTTAAAAAATGTTTTTGGGTGAAAACTAATATTTTTAAAGATATAAAAAGGTTTTGGTGACAAATGAAAGCATAAAGAACAGCTACCAGTTCACTGAATAGTAAGAAACAAGGACACAGGAAATTCCTTGGCTACTGCCACTTACTAACCATTTCTTTTCTAATACATGGTAGTAAACAACAAATATAAAAAGCATAAGTTGTGTAGCCTCTTCAAAAGAAAACATGCTTGGTAACTTATTAAGTGCCCAGGGTTACAGATGTCACCTAATCAAATTAATAAAAACGTGTCTATAAAAATAAGGGCAAAAGATTAATGCCAGACTGCAATGTCCAGAGCAGCAGGGACAGTCTTAATGAGATGAATGGGGCAAAGCTTGCTGCATTAAGTAAATCAGCATAATAGATCAAGTAAGAACTAATGAGATATAACAGACTTGACTTTCCACTTCAGTTTTCCAGGGACATGAACTCCAGAGCTTTCCAAACAGCACACATCATAAAACTAAACATGAATCATCAATATATTATTTGAAATACAAGAGAAATAATGTAGATAAGACTGGGCCTTCCTATAATACTGATTTGATTTGTCAGTAGGATACCAGGAAAAGGCAGAACTTTGTAAGCTTGAAGAAAAAGACTGATTTTCTCTCATAAATGCAATCTTATATTTAAACATACGCGTATGCACGCGCGCGCACACATAAATACACACACACACACACACACACAAACACACACAAGCTCACACTTACGAGATATGAGATCAGATGGGATGAAGGGGAAGAAGGCTGGAGGGATGAATATATGTGAAAACAGGATCACTGTTTGATACATTATCTAACTTTAAAAAAAAAGTCAGGAACGGTGGCCCACACTTGTAGTCCAAGCTGAGACAAGAAGATTGCTACCAGCTCAAGGTGAGCCTAAAAATAGTGTAAGAGCCTATACATACTAAAACCAGAATAAAAATCATAATAAGTTTTAAGTTTTAATTACAAGAATCTCAAAGAATGAGTATTAAAGTAATTCCAATGGCATCTATTAAATCTGTCATTAACTGACAGTTTCAGTTCTGACCCTGAGTTTCTGTTGATCCCCAAGGACTTGATGGGATCAGTCCCAAAACAGCAGATGTCCACAGTCAGGTATATTTCTGCAAAGTCAAGTGTACCAGGAACTTACCTATATGCACGTAGACTTTACTCATAAAACCTACATTTAGGAATCGAACGTATTGATTAAAAAGAGTCAAGGAAGAATACCACTTACTGGTACTAAAGGTTTTACTGTAATAAACCAAATATATTTACAATTTATACAAATGTTGAAACAACAAAAATACAAAAAGAAAAAAAAATCACAAGATGCAAAACCAAGAAACAAGTTCACTGGAGACACCACTGCTCTACAAAGACTCAAGGTGAATTGAACTGCGAGAAACAGAACGGTAAGCTCGCAGTCAGCAAAGGCAGGACGGCAGACAGCAGCTTGCTCCTCTATTCCACACCTGTGGCCTCGGTGTGATTGTGGTGTCCAAAGTTAGACAGGTGAGTGTCTACTGATAGACTTGGTGCCTTCTTTTTGTAGACGCAAAGCAGTTCTGTGTCAAGATTTGGAAACAGGTTTCTTCAGTTTTTTTGATGTTGTTTTTGTTTTTTTTAAATTATAAGTTCTATTTCTACAAATTCCAAACATTTGGCCCAATTCAACTGTAAATATGAAGCCATGGTATTCTCAGTAGATGACCTCATAAACGGTAGCCTTTTTGTCCCCTGAGCCAGTGACTATGTATTTATCATCCACAGAGATGTCACAGCTAAGCACTGATGAAGATTCTTTGGACTGTAAGAAAAAACAGCAGGCACAGAATATTTAATGTGTTCCATTTTGGAGGCAACCTCACTAATTATTTCAAAGGCCACAAGGTAGGCATTTTTGTACCTGGAATATGCTGGCTCCATATGGTGTCCGCCAGGCATTTAGGAGGTTGTCTTTTCCAGTACTCACAAACCACTTGCCTAGAATTAGCAAAGGCACACGTGATTCCAGCAATATTAAAAATCCCCCTGTTGGAATTAAGTAAATGGCACTGTTTTTAGTGTGTGGTGTGTGTGCATGTGTGTTTGTGTTTATGCATGCAAATTGAAAGTCCAAGGAGCATGTGTGAGTGAGAACAGATCTGTGAAGTTGGTCCTCTCCTTCCCCCTTGTTGAGACAGGCTCTCTATTACTGTGTGTATTGATGCCCCATAAGTTTCCAGAGCCATTCTCCTGTCTCTGCCTCTCATTGCACTGTAAGAGTACAGGGTCTACAGATGTGAGCTACCTCATCTAGCTTTTATCACGGGTTTAAGAGATTGAACTCAGGTCACCGTGCTTTAGTAATAATAAGTGCTTTTACCCGTGAAATGATCTAGCTATCCCTAAAAGACAACATTTTTAACATATTAAATTCCATATCCAAAGGGTTGTCGGTATGATCCAAGCGAGTTTTAAATCTAGGCTCCTTGGTGTGATCCTGTTCATAATCAAAGTTGTCAGAAGGTTGGAGATTATTGAGTGGATAAACATGTGCAAGCATGTCCACATATTCAGATTTCTACCATGTGGCCTATGTGTACTTAGAATTTAAGCCTCAGGGACAAGTGTGGGAAGGTCAAAGACATATAGGTCTTGGGCATTTGCTGTCACCTAGTGTACAATGTAGCCAAAGGACGAGCTCCAAGTTTAGTGAGACATCTTGCCTCAGAAACAAGAAGTGAGTGGCAGGAGGATAAAGGATGAAGACAGCTAACTTTTTCACCCATCTGTGTGTGTGTGTGTGTGTGTGTGTGTGTGTGTGTGTGTGTGTGTGCGCGCGCGCGCGCACACGCGAGCACTGGTACAAGTCATTTAGTACATGACTCAGTGTTATGGAAACAATGAGAGCATAAGAATTAAATATCAAACTAATCAGAAATGCTCATCTTATTAGATACATATAGAATGCCTAAATAGTGTCAGTCACCCATATATCTTCATAGCCAATGAACAAATATGTGAGCATACAAAGCACACTGAGAGTCTCCACATGGACTTTCCCTTCTCTGATCTTATTCAGAGAAAAAGAATCTGAGTGCATCTAACATCCTTCTAACACTGTTTCCTCATTATATAGTCAGCACATAGTGATTTCACTGTTGTCCTATTCTAAATATCATTACCCTCCACACTTCAGAGCACTGACAATTATGCCCCACCCCTACCATATATTTCAGTGCCTGCTGACTTTTCTCAAATTAACAAAGCATGCTGAGACACACATTACTCTGCTCTGAGGGGCAATAGAATTATTGCATCTAGCTGCATGGAGTAGCACCCCCCCCCAAGATACAATCTCTAAACATATTTTAAAAAGTATTCCCTCATTTAGGCCCTTGACACTCTTATAGCTAAACTCACCACAATAAGCAAATTTTAGGGACAGCACACAACTCTCGTGGAGGTGAAGCTGGTATTTGTCAGGCTTGTTCACATGCAGAACTTCCACGTTGCTGCTTTCCATGCCCACGGCAAGCCACTCCCCAGTTGGGCAGTATCCCAAGGAGAAGATCTGTTATAGGTAAGACAGGATCACTGACGGCTTTACGCAATAAATTAAGGAAGTGAGATGGCAGCAATCGTGCAAGTAAGTACTGGGTTGAAAAACAGGTTTAATCTGCCAAATCCAGACTGGGAAGGGACATGGAATGCAGCCCAGTCCAGAATCCTCTACTGAAGAAATGGGAGACTAAAAGTTCCATCCATGCTGTGAAATAAGAAATTATCTTTAAGAATAGCATTGGAAGTCATCATTAAGAGATGCTAACTGAAATATGCTTATGGGAGAAATAAAATGTCTAGGATCTGTAATCCAATGTTTGGAGTAAGGATGGTATAACAAAACTGACCAGGCACTGATACCTGCTTAGGATAGGTAATATAATTGTCTGTATTTGATATAAGCTTGCAATGTTTGACCTTTATAGACATTTGATATTTTCTTAAAATAGTATGCTGCATATCCTACAGAAGTGTAGAACAGGAATGACTGTAAAGCTAAAATCAACAGTCACCTAAAATGAGTAGATATGACAGTTGACACAACCTAGAGTTGTCTGGGAAGAATTTCAACAAAGAATTACCTGGATTTGGTTAGCTTGTAGGCGTGACTGTGAAAAATTTTGTTAGTTGGGTTATTTGAGGTGGAGGACCCACCATGTACATCACCCCTTCACAGGCTGAGCCTTGGACTGAATGAGAAGAACACAGATAATATACTAACATGTATGCAGTACTCCTGTCCTCTCTGCCCCTTAACTATGGATGCAATGTGACCTGTTTTAAGCTCCTGCCACTGTGACTTTTTGACAACAATGGACTGTGACCTGGAATAATTAATTAAATAAATTGTTTTCTTCTAAGCTGCTTTCTGGTCATGATATTTTATCAGAGGAACGGAATAGAATTAAAACAATATATATAGTTTTCCACTTTTACCCAATTTTTTAATTTTTTTACCTGAAAACAAAAAACACAGTGAGCAAGCAAGTGATATATCTTTTTCTATTGAAAAAATCTTCATATATTTTAATCATCTTCCCTTCCCCCATTCTCAAAGATCTTCCTCACCTTCTTATCCAACGACCTCTATATTCTCTCTTGCTCCCTCCCTCCCCTCTCAAACACACAAACAAGCAAAACATCAGTAAGTCAAAAAAACCCCAAACCAAACCAAAGAACATAAAAAAGCCCCCTTCTTCCCAAAGCCCATGGAGTTCGTGTTGGTCAATTACTTTGAGGCATGGGGCCTGCCCAGAGTGTAGCAGATGTATATAATGACCCTCCATAGGAGAAAACGAATTTTCCATTACCAGTAGGTATCAATTGCAAATACCTTCTTGGTTAGGAATGGAACCAAGTGTGCACTTGCCCCTCAGTGGTGGGGCTTCGCCATGGTTGTTTTATAAGGTTAAGAAAGGAGATGGGCATCCACAAGTTCAAACTCCTTGAAAAAAATTAACATTCACTTCAATCTCGTTCTGCATTTGATGGTGATAATACACTCAGCAGACTGTGTATCCTGCTGAAGAAAACCTGTCTATTCTCTACTGCACCTTTCACCAAAACCACGTGTACATAAAGCATCTTAACATGGTTTGACTTGCAGGATTTTTGTAATCATTCCTCCCCTTTTAAAGGGGGCATAGTGAGTGTGTGTGTGTGTGTGTGTGTGTGTGTGTGTGTGTGTGTGTGTGTGTGTGTGAGAGAGAGAGAGAGAGAGAGAGAGAGAGAGAGAGAGAGAGAGAGAGGGTGGGGGAAAGAGAGAGAGAGAGAGAGAGAGAGAGAGAGAGAGAGAGAGAGAGAGAGAGAGAGAGAGAAAGTATTGTATATCTGTGGTTTTAAACTCATCTGCTTATCATGCTACCCTGATGCTGAGGTGGGAACCCTTTGGACTCCACAGCAGGCCAGAGCCAAGCACTCACCTGTGAAGTGAAATCATGCTGCTGCAGCTGCCTTCCTTCTCTCAGGTCCCAGGACCTCACAGTGTTGTCTAAACCGCCTGTCCAGAGCTTGGTGCCATCATTAGAAATGTCAATACAGCTGGCTCCGTCTGTGTGGCCCTGGAATTGCCTGATAAAACAAACCAGACTGAATAATGATTTCCTGCCAGAGCTCAAGGTAAACACTGTTGTGTTGTTAGTTTTGGACTCACTGTGTGTCATCTCAGTGTCTGTTGGTGTGCAGTATCAAAGTAACCTTCCCCTGAGGAGCACAGGAAACAGCCCCTGCAGGTTCTGTTTCTTTTTTCAACATTCACAGCCTAAAGAAATGGAATGGCTTGCAGGATGCTGCCAGAAGCCAGGTATCCTATGGTCTCTGATAAACAGACCCAGTGAAATTCTTCCCTGGTCTGGAAAAGAGTTTAAGTACTAAGAGACAATAAAGATAAACACACAAAAACCAATTTCCTTAAGGAAAGATAAAGAACAGTCCTTCAGTGGCCAAGACTTGAACCCACAGAAAGGAAAAGGCTTCTTCCAAGAACACATTCATTTAGAAGATAATCTACCAGTAGAGCCCTTCCTGCTAGCACAGCATGAACTTTGTGTACTCAGCCCTTCTGAATCATAAAGGGCCTTGCTTTAGAAAATGTGGACTCCCAGAGACCAAGTCAAGTAGCCTCTTGACCTCAGAGGTGTTAGGTAGAGACAAAGAAAAGTACTGAGGAGGTCAGACACTGGCCAAACCCCATCCCTGGTATAAGGCTTTCTTTACAGGTGACCTTCACACAACTTTCAAAGAGAATCCAAAATCAGTAGGTAGCAGGGATTTCTGACCCCTGGAAGGGCACGAGGCAACAAGTCAGATGGGCAGTGGAAAGAATATGACCAAGGTGGGGTCTGGGCTTGGCAGATGGGGTATGCAGTGACATTTATAAACCTGACTCTACATGCTGAGCATGCTTTGGCTAGGGCAGATCAGAGAGGTCAGGACCCACCTTCAGAAACAGGAAAGACCCAGAATAGAACTGGTTAGGAATTTCAATGCCAAAAAGGTCCTTTCTTTCTCTAGGCCCCATCATACCTTATTACCACAGAGTGCCAAGCTTAGAATTTAAAAGTACAAGAGAAAGAAAAATCACCCTGAATTCTTAGCCAAGATATGAACCAGGAGTCTTTCACAAGCATGATCCCTACGTCAATCCCTGTCCCTACTCGTCCTCTCCTTTCACATACCTTATTCCCTGCTATTGACTAGCAAGTACTCAACAGTACTAGTTGGCCTCTCCATGATCACCCTGGAATGAAGGGATCTTTGTGGTACCTTTCTTCCTTTTGTTTCTTCAAACAATTGTCACGACTTTTTTCTTTCATCCTGACTTCTTATAACCTTTTCAACTCAACGAATTATTAATCCTTCATCCCAAACATCTTTCCTTGTGTACCATCAGCAATGGTGGAGGAGTTCCTCTAGCCTCCCCCTTCATGTACATCCTCATGTGACTGTCAAGTTGTTGACTTCTGAGAATATGCTGTGTCATAGGAAATACAGGATTGTCACACAGAGGAGACACTGGCCACGCATGGCCAGTCCAAGCTAAACCACATACAAGGCACCACCCCCAACCCCCCGCCCACACACATACACACATGACTATTGCTTACTCCAGGGAGCCAGCATGCAACAGAATGCCAGGTCTGTCTACAGGACCAGAGCAAAGTTACTTCTGTGCCTGGCTCTCATCTATAAAGTAGAGGATAGAGATACAGACAGTCTTGACTTAAAATCTCTGTTTCTATTTCCCAAAGACTAAGTTACAGGTTTTCACCCAACACTACATTTGACTTAAGTGCTTACTCTTAAAAACAGTTTCTGGAATGACTCTGGTATGAGCATTAAATGGAACAAGAGGAGTGGCTGAGGGAAGAGAGAGGATCTAGAAGCCGATCAGAGGCCTGTGTGCTCCCAGGTGGAATGATCCTCTTAGTTAGTTATGGAGAAATACAGATATTTTAAAGTTATTTTGTGGTTTCAATGCAATGGAAGCTTATTTTTAATGTTCTTTTGTTGTCTTGTGTCAGTAGATTTCGATTTGCACAAACAAGACTCTGGCCAACCTCAAATCATTTAGACTGGAGACCCCTGTATTGTCCACATTGTGTTGTCCCTTGACAAAGCCACATCTGCCATCTCAATGTGGATGAAAGAATGGTAACGTGAATGACATAAGGTCTTGGTGACACTCTGGCACATGCCAAATACACTTGTCACCCACAGGGGGCCAGTTAGCCTCTGTTTCCACACTCTCCCAGGGGAGTCCCTCTACTCACCTCACCAGGGTCTGGTTGTGCAGGTCCCATACTGCGATGTTGCCATCACTGCAGCATGAGAAGCAGACCTTGGAGTCAGGGCTGATGGCCAGAGCATAGCAGGCAGGGGCTGAGGATGTCAGCTCTGCTTTAATTCGGGGAGTTGGAGCTGCCAGGTCCCAGATGGATAGAGTACTGGCTTCCCCTCCCACTATGAGAGTACAGCCATCAGGTAGCAATTTACAGGAACGGATGTAGTTATCTCTGTTCTGTGAAATAGCAAAATGTAATCACTGTGGAGCACTGCCAACTGATAATACTGTATATTCCTAAATGCTGTTCTGTTTTTTAACTTCAAGAGAGAGATTTCATGAACACTCTGTTCTACAGGAAGGACCAGTGTCTAATTGCCATTGTTTTCTTCCAAAGAATAAACTCACAGGTCTGCACAGCTGTATTCCTAATTTGCAACTGCACAGACAGACTGAAAGCCTCTAGGTGGAAGGCAGGTGTGAATGCACTTTTCTGTGGGGAACATGACCCTGCACCATCATTTACTGTTGGACAGTGCAGACCCACAAATCTGCTTTTGTACTTATTTAAGAATTTGAGGGATTGGCTTTCTCAATATTATCATGCTATTGTCTATGGAATCTTCTTAATCAAAAAGCCAAAAGATGACTTTCTATCAAAGCCAACCCTGATAGAGGGCCAAAGGGTGCTTTCAGTCTAAGTATGCACTACCAAAACAAAACCACCACTACATTCGAGCATACACACACACACACACACACACACACACACACACACACACACACACACACAATCACTAGGTCTTTATCTCTAATAAAAGATCTGCCCTTCTCATTTGAGAATAACATCATCTAGATGTATAAGCAAGACAGCCCAGTTGACAGTCTGCTAAAGACCAGTATTACGGGTCTGGCAATCATAAGGCAAATAGGTGCTTTTAGACTCTTGATGGAATAGCTTAGTGGTTTTGGAAATAATTCTTTCTATTCCAGTCTTACTGAAGCTATGTCAGAAAGGCAAAGCCACCTCCACACCTCCTCAACAATAACAAACCAGTTTGGTTTTGGGTTTTCATGCCACATTAGCCAATGTTGATGGTTTGATATGTAGCTGAAGTTTACAGGGAAATTTAACAATGAATAGGGAGCTGGGATCAGAGTCCACATTAACTACTTTTTTTTCTACTCCAGGACACCATCTTGGAAATCATGTCTACAAAGTGAACTCCAAACCACTGCAAAACATCTCCAAAAATAAATCAACATCGGGATTTAACCAATGTAGTAGCAGTAACCAAATCCTGCTCAATTAGCAAAAAGGGCAGAAGCTTGACCAGCCAACATAGAAAACAGAGGGGCTTCTATTTCCTCATGAAAGTGAAGCTTGGGTGAACCTCATGCTTGCTCACCAGACAATCCAGCTGAGAGACGGGGCTCTTGTTGCCAGGGTGGCTGATGTCCCAGACCTTAACGCAGCCCTTGCCACCTGTGTACACGTGCCTTGTGGGGTTGCTGATGGTCACTGCACACACCACCTCCCCGTGGTTGAGGGTATTGATCTGCCGAGCATGTCGGGGAATCCCAGGTCCAATGAGGGCGTCAGGGGGAAAAGGGACAGGCTGCATTTGTCCGTCAGCCGTAACGTGGAAGGAGTATGCTCTAAATGAAAGAAAACCATACTTACTACAAAGGGAGCTATAGTGGGAGATGGGGAAAGGTGGGGGCTTCCTTGCTATGGTTTCTCCTTCTGAAATCAAAACAAGTTGAAGTCGTTACATTTAAAGTCTGTATTCAAGCTACTATCTTACAATGCTCTAAGATACACAAAGCTCTACAGGATCGGACCCCTTCTTCTTTTCCTCTATGAACAGACACACATAGTATATTCACACACACACACACACACACACACACACACACACACACACGCACACACAAATACACACACCACATAAACAAAATAATTTAAGTTTTTAAAAAAACTGCTTTTAAAACACATTATTTACACTTTTGTCTCAAATTTCTCTCACATAACCAAGAAAAAAATAAAAGAGATCTGATATCAGATGACAGATTTCCTACCCAGCAATTTCTCATATTTACCCCAGAACCACAATTTTATCTAATGGAGGCAAAGCAACCAGCTACAAGAGCATCTTCCCAGTTCCACATTAGCCAGGGCACCAGATGCTGAACAATGAGAGGCAGGTAGATGCATAGAGCACTTTCAATTTAGTTCTTTACTTGAAAGGCAGGTAGGAAAGGGGGAACTTTCCTTGAGAACTTTCTGCACAGTTTTTGTGAACTTGAAACCTTCCTAAATATTAAAGTTTCTAACATTTTCAAAAGTAAAGCAAAGGAACCGGGGATAGCTCGGGGTTGAGTACTATGTAGGGTATGCAGGGTCAAGGCTCGATGAAAACAATAAAGAAAAAAGAATGCCTTTCCTTCCCAATGCCTAAGTAAGCAAGCTGACTGGATTCAGGAAGTCCCTCAGACTGCAAGCTGACTTTGAAGATGAAGTAACTTCAGAGAGTGGTAGAAGACCCCGCTGGGCTGACACCTGCCCTGGGTTGCTGACTTTCATGAGAAACAAGGGAAACTTTCATGTTGTCTATCTGCTGTGCTTGTGTCCCAGCTCAGCACAAATGAGCCTAATCCTGGTCATGTAGTTTTATCTCTGGCAACCAAATTCAAGACTTTTTTCTTCTAATGTATTAAATTATTATCTGACTCCCAAGAGCTAGCACACAATGGTCATCATAAAACACACAGCAAAGCCAAAGAGTGGAAGATGTGCAGTGTTTCTGCTCTCATCCTAGACTGCAGAACCCTGTTATTCTCCTCTCTCGAACATCACAGATCTAGATCGCCTTTTGGGGACAGAGTCCCATTAAGCCATACAGTATGGCATTGAACTTTTCATCTTCCTGTCAAACCTTCCCAATTTACTACTATAGCAGGCATGTGTCTTCAGGCCTAGCAAACAAATAGTATAACTCAGACTGAATAACTGAGTTTCAGAACAGAAGCCACAAAGAATGTTCTGAGAGAAAAAAACATATATATAAAATCACTGCCTCAGCCCTTAATTCTTCAATCCTCAAAATCATGCTCTGATTTTTTTTTCAATTCAGAAAGACTCTCTCTCTATTCTTAGCAATAAAGAAATATATAAATGCAGAATACAGTTATTTGAATAGGTACTCACACTACTTATTATGGGATATCAGTAGTTCCAATCAAATAGTACTTTGTTGCTCTGGGAGAAAAAACTACCAAAGCTTAGAGGTTTGAGTCTACTATTCCTGTCCTTCAAGAATTCTGGACTTCAGGGGTTGGGGATTTAGTTCAGTGGTAGAGTGTTTGCCTAGCAAGCTCAAGGCCCTGGGTTCGGTCCCCAGCTCCCAAAAAAAGAAAAAAAAAAAAGAATTCTGGACTTCAATTAACCGGTAGAACAAAATCCACAAGCAAAGTTATGTTGTAGTTTTGTTCCATTTCTGTTGCTGTGATTAAAAACAAAAAACAAAAAAACCCACCACTACCACCACAACTACCAACAACAACAATAACAAAACCCTTTGAAAACAAGCAACTCAGAGAAAGCTGGGTTCACCTGGGTTGAAATCTCATGCTATAGTCCACCATTATGGTGAAGTCAGGTGACAAACCTGAAGTATCAAATCCAGTCAAGAGCAAAGAGAATAAACACATGAATCCAACCTTACTTGCCCGCTCTCACCTAGCTTTCTCCTCTTAACACTGTTGAGGATCTCCTGCCTAGGGAATGGTGCTCCTCATAATGGGCTTGGTCTTCATACATCCAGGTGGGGCCCCAACAAATCTGTATCAGATGCCCTTCCAGCAATCCCAGGTATTATCTTTAATGAGAATTCCACTGGTTACAGAGTTAAATGTTTCAGATTAATAAAATTATCTGTACCAAATACAGATGGGAGAGCTGTCTATTGTGTTTGGGGAGACCTATCTCAAAGTGTGTTCTTCTTCCAACAACACAGGAGCTCAGAAGTATCATATTGAGGCAACTTAAATTGGATTCACAGTGTAATGAGAGCTGTGAATACCCATCTGTCCCGTGGGCAGCACATATGGATGCTAATAAATCAGTCCTGGGGGCCTAAGAGGAAGGTATAGAGCCTTAGTACATGAACAAACCAGAACAACACTCAGGCTGTGTGCTCTTTTCCAGGGATCCAGAGAGAAAAACATGAAGGGAACAGAGATGGCTGGAATTAGCTATTCACCCACAAAAGTAACAGGAACTTTCGATACCCCATGTCATGTCCATGTCAATGGTAGAGACCCCAGAGGAGACTATCTTCTCTACTGGCTGAGAAATTAGGAATAACATCACCAATCAGGATGGGTTATTTGCAAACGGTCAGTCAGCATAACCCCCTTTCCTTATCCTCATGGGATACATTACGGGGTCCCAGGGGGCAACCTAAACCAAAAGACACATTAGAGCTAGCTTTTTTTTTTTTTTAATTTTTTTTTATTAACTTGAGTATTTCTTATATACATTTCGAGTGTTATTCCCTTTCCCGGTTTCCGGGCAAACATCCCCCTCTCCCCTCTCCTTCCTTATGGGTATTCCCCTCCCAACCCTCCCCCCATTGCCGCCCTCCCCCCAACAGTCTAGTTCACTGGGGGTTCAGTCTTAGCAGGACCCAGAGCTTCCCCTTCCACTGGTTAGAGCTAGCTTTTTAATGTACAATCTATGAAGTTTAATTTACTAATCATGAAAAAAAACATTTATAGTGTTAATACTTTCAGATTTCACTTGACCTGAAACTATCAATAAGTGAGGATGAGTCTTTTAGACCTGAGTTACAGATACAAAAGAATGGCCTGATTATGTTTGTACAGGCTAAGAAAGAGGCAAAAAAATCATAGTACAGGTTTTCCACATGGCTGAAGTGATGAGCAAACTTTCTAAGAGAAAGATTTGTATTGCTCCTCAATGAGCTGTTAGGAAGAGGTGGGTACTACCAGTAAAAAGCAATTGAGCAGTATACACATGATACATGCACTGCTCCGTACCTGTATTACATCTTTAAAATGGCACACTTACTCATTCACGAAAAAGTAGAGGGAATGTCTCCCTCCCAACTCACCCACTACATTAAGTCGAAGACAGGGTTGAAGAACCTAGACTTTTCTATTAAATGGACTTGACAAGGGGCATTAGCTTGCTAGCTACACCAAACGTGTATGGTTTTACTGACTAGCTATTGAAGCATCTGTCTCCTGATCCACATGGCACAAAAACAAACAAACAAAACAAAAACAGTAACAACAACAAAACCCCAAAACCAAAAACCAACAACACCCCCAAAAAACAATAGAAGCACATTCTGGTGTAAGGATTGGCTGTTAGAATTAAGACAGTACTAGGGAACTACAGTGAGTCTCCAGGAAACAGCAGCGTTGTTAATCCACCACAAATATAACAGCCAATGAGGCTCTGCTGAATGTAACTTCCAGTGGGGAAGTGCAAGTATCAGTGTGTGTGGGGGGGAATACAGGAAAAACACAGGTGGAAACAATCAGGCAAGCAAGGGATGTCTAATGAGGTAAGTAGGTCACCTGAACAAGCACAGTGACAAGTCTATAGGTAAAGATGTGAAGAAATGTCCACAGGGAAAGGATACTAGTAGCAAACTGAGTCAGAAACGGAAAGATCTGGGACCACTCCACTATTTTAAGTCCACCCCCATCAAGAGGCCCCTGTTTCCACAGCTTTCTAGCTAAACTCCTACTGATTCATTCACTTCTGACTCTGAAATCAGGAGGTAGAACTGAAGAAATGAAAGGAAAGCCCACTGGACTTACCAGTTTAAAAAGAAAGGAAATCAGCACCTATTGAGAGCAAAGGGCTTTTCATTTATTGGGCAAATGGTATAGATGACGTACTAGAAAGGAAAAGGTCCTCTCCTGAGGTTCTTCCCAAAACAGTAAGCTGAATACCAAGAATGCATTCTGAGCAAGCAGACTATCTTCTGTTAACAAAGCTATTCATGTTCTGCAACCAAAAGAAAACAGGTGTTTAAAGACTTGCAGGTGACTTGGAAAAAGATCAAACCACACTAGCAGAATCCAGTAAATAGTAATGAAGCAGAGACTCTGGGGATGAAGGATAAGTCCCTGTTGTCCAAAGACATCGCACTGCTGATATGAAAGTCCTTACTATATTAACAGGTACAAAAAGCCTGAGCAGTTCAACAACCTTGACTAGTTCTCTAGCCTCTCTACAGCTTCTGAGATCCTTCAAGATTTTAAAGCCAACTAATCTTGCTTCACAAGACACTAAGCTCCTTGCCACTTAGGAGCACAACCTAGCTCCCAAAACATTCCCTGCTACCACATCTTCAAGGTGTCCCACATTACTTGGAACTTTCCCTTCTGCCTAGAAGAGCATCCCCTCTCCTAGGTACATATCACCTGGGCCCCATCCACCACTCTCTGCAGGTAGCTCTTTCTCTGCATCTTTGCTACAACATCTATCACATAGGACATTTCTGCCTTTCCTGTTCCATAGTTCTTTAAAGTCACATGAAATATCTTCATCAGCCCATAGAAGAACTGGTGCTTAACCACTGAGTCTGAACAAGTCATCTATTTTCTGATTACTAGCAGAAAAAAATGTATGATGTTGATAAGAAGAGATATTACTCAGGCAGAGTCAACATGAGATGTCCAAGTACTAATGTGCTAAACATTCCAGACTTTTAAGTGTGCCGGAGAAGGACAAAAGAGCAAGGTTGCAACACAATGCAAAACATGTGCTAAGGTTTCTGAAGGAAATATGGCTATGTTGAACAATTTTAAAATCCTAGCAAACGAAACCACCTGCTGTAGACAAATGTGAAGAAAAATACACAAACTCTATTTCTATCTCATAAACTCTGCCATTTCTGAAGAGATAAAGAAGGAAAAGGGGGTTCATGGAGGGGCAACTGTAACCACACAAAGACAGGCCCTGCTTCAAGGTGACTGAAGAAGAAACCAGACGACCCAGCAGTTGAAAACAAGTTAAATACCCATATAGCAAAAGAAAAACACAGAATAGACACAATTTTTAGCAAGCAACAGCCTTCAAAAGCCAAATATCACTATAGTGGTTAATTTAATGTGTCAATCTGCCCAGGCTAGGGAATGCCCAGATGGCTGAAAACATTCTAGCTGTGACTGGGGGTTGTTTCTAAAGAGATGATTATCTCATTGGTAGACAGAATAAAATGACCCACCCTCACCAATGTAGGCAGGCAACACTGAGTATTGTCCAAAACAATGGCAAAAACAGCACCAACAAAACAAAACAAAAGAACAAAACAAAACAAAAACCCCAGCTAAAACTGAAAAAGGTTGATAAAAATGTATTGTTTATTTCACTCTTTGCTTAGCCTACCCTGTCATTTCGACACCAGTCCCCATGGCTCTCAGGCCATCAGACTTGGACTAAAATACCAGCTGAGAGTGCTATACCTTCCATTCCACCTAGTCACATGCCGTCAGACTCAGAAGCGCACAGTCAGATTTCCCAGGATTCCAGCTTACTGATGGTAGACCACAGGATTTCTCAGTTTTCATAATCACATGGGTGAATTCTTCATATAAAGTCCCCTTCCTCTTTACTATATATTACTTGTTTTTCTGAAGAACCCCCATACATAATTAAGTTTGAAGACAACTAAGTTTTCAAATCTACTAAACTAGCTATCTATGGTACCCACGTTAATCATCAGAGAAGGCAGAGGGCGGTGGGATAAAAGACACTGGCACTGAACCCCTCCTGGCTAGAAGTTACCGAAAAACAGTTTCTTCCTAAGAGGTAATTTCTCTCTAATGGCCTGATTTTCTTTTCCCTTTTAGGCTCTATACCCCAAAAGGGACTTTAAAAGCATAATTTAAGTACTAAATGAGTAGGTAGAAGACTTCAGAATTATGTGACTGATGTTCAAGCACAGGGTAAAAAAACTTGAACTCCTCTACAATCTGAAGCCAAATTATAATTAATCTGACTTACAACTACCCCAAAGGGGTATCTCCAATTAAGGGACAAGGAAATTTGGGGAACCTTCTACTAGGAGAAAGAAGGCAGAAACAGGAATACTCACATGACTATAATTCAAGGTCAATGTGTGTGTCACAGACCTCACAGAAGGCTACCAGAATGCAAATGTCTGTGAAAGTATATCTGCAGAGGCTGTGTGAGTGCAGCATCCGAGGAAGCATGATACATGATAACTGTTCAGCAGGGCTATGGTTTAGGTAAGCATCCCACCACTGCCTAATCCCAAGCATTTCCAAAATCACGTCATTCTTTGGAGGTGGTCCTGGGAGGTGTAATCAAACAAGTTGAACGTAAGCCTGAAGAGCAAGCATCCTCATGATTCTCCTTCTGTTTCTGCTTCAGGTTCTTGCCCTACTTTCCTCAGAGATAAGCTGTTTACTTGGAAGTGTGACTTCAATGAACACTTTCCTCTTTCCTCCCAAAGCAACCTTTCGTTGTGGTGTTTACTACAGCAAACTAAGATATAACCTAAATAATGCTTTGTTAGCATATTTTGAGAGACTTTCTGTCCCAACTCCAAAAAGCTAAGTCCTTAACCTTACCACCCTGCAGTTTATCACCAAAATCTAGGGACCAATGCCGAACCGATCAAAATAACCCCTTTCTTTCATTTCCCAACACATCATAGCTCTGAATCAGAACTTTCTCTTGTCATCATTCCATTATGCACAAGTGTTCTTGTGTGAGTTCTCTGCCTTGATTATCCTTTGCTACTCTATTATCTTGTGTGGAATCTCAACAACATATAAAGACTTAATACAATTTATGTGTATTCTGTAAAACTGTCTTGTCAGTTTAGTGCCAGACAGTGATTCTCAACATGTGGCTTGGGGGCTCAAAGACCCTTTCAAAGCGGTCATCTAAGATAATCAGAAAACACAGATATTTACATTATAAACACAGAGATTTATATTATAATTTAACACAAGAGCATAATTAGGAAGTAGGAACAAAAAATAATTTTAGTTGGGGGGGGGGGTCAACACTGTATAAGGATCTGTATTAAGGAGTCAGAGCATTAGGGAAATGGAGAACCACTGCCCCAAGGCCATAGAAAGACTCTGAAAGGGTAGAAGACAAATGTCTATTCCCCACCACAAATTTCCTTGGCTGTGAGCTCCAATTCAGGTCCCTTTTAGCCAGGCAGTAGGTCCCAATGCAAGAGGCACAGAGAGGATGTAACAGTGCCTGGAAACTTGATGAGCAGATGTGGGGGCCTCAAACCGTACCCTACAAGGAAAGACTAAAGCAATGGGTAAAATGCTGTATTTTGCAACTGAGCCTAAGAATATCAAGATGATGTTCATTTAGCAGCAGTGTGGCCTCTGGGGGTAGGAATGAAGATTTAAATTACCACTCAAGGTCCTAAAGAGTTTCACATTTGTATGTTGTGTCCTTGGACTTATCTGTTCAGAGGTATGCTTTGCATGGAGTGGTTACCATAACCAACTTGATACAGACATAAACATTTATGCCACAGATGTGAGTGTCCCTCCAGCCCAGCTGAACCTAGAGTTCATTCTCTGGAGGCACTTATCCATATGCATGAGTCCTTTACTTCTTGCCCACTATGTGATCTGGCTGTCCCTATCACTGGATCCTGGTTGACCTAGTGCTTCACACATGAGATTTAGCATTGTGTATGTTCCTTTCTAAGGAGATTTTTCCCATCCCAATTTTGTTCATGTGTGTGTTTGTCTGTCACCTACTGCTCTGCCTGAATATAACCTAATACAAGTGGAATTGTAGTTGGTAGTTGTTCTTTCAGGGGCCACACTATTAGACCCTCACAGTAGGAAACACAGAGAGAAGCCTCTTCCTGGAGAAAAGTCCTTTGTTCTTAAATACAGGATATGCTATGAAGCCATGGATACCTTTCCCACTCCCAGCAGGCCTACCCAAATATTCCTTCAGCTGCTCTTTTTCAGACTTATTTGCATAGCTGTTATTCTTTGTTCACCCTATCCAGGACATGCTGATTTGTCTCTATTTCTCTTAAGTGCCTCCCAGCAGTTCTATCAAAGGGTGGTATGTAAACATTGGCCACTGTCTGTCACAAATTAGCAGTCACTTCAAGATTACTGACTCTTATAACAATTAGTTCTTAGAATTTGTGTGGTTTTTCCTCCAAATAAATTATCCTGTTTCAGAAGTATGACTCTGACTAAATGTGTCACTATAAATCTCCAAGAAGCACTGAGAAAATAAATGGTACATATTCTTCCATGAAAATTATTGGGTTAGTATTAGAAATGAGACTATATAACCAGTACTTAGCAATGGGGAATTTCACCGATTCCATACTACCCATCAATCCTGTATTCCTCACACAATGCAGCTCATGTCATCACCACATACATGTTAGCAGTGGCAGTTCAGATCCAGGTATCAATGGATACCTTAAATCTTAACAAACTGCTACTATAGCCTTTGCACTTTGATATACATTATGTTAAATTATAGTTGCAGAGCTTTTTGTTGGTGGTGATATTGAAAAAGGGTTGTGGTATATAGTCTAGGTATTCAGAATTGCAATCCACCTGAGTCTGCTTCCTACATTATGATTCACTAGGACTAGTGTTAAAACATCTTCAACACAAAGAAATGCAAGGTATTCACAAGCCAAGGAAACACTTATATCACTATGTTTTGCTTCGAATCTTGCATGTGTGTGCATGTTCAGGTGCACAGACCATCTGTAACAACATTCACACAAACACACGCATATACAAACTTTAAAAAAAAATATGCTCTACATTAGGCATGTCCTGAACATCTATTCAAGGATTGTAACTCGTATCTCTTCCTACTAGACAGCTACTTGTCCTTCATATTCCCTCAAGATATACAGATTAAACGTAAAGACAAGTCCTGAGGGTAAGGGGTGGGATAAAGACTAAATGGAGGCCTGAGGCATACCCTTTAGAACCTCTCATTTGGAAAGTCAACTTCATAATGCCCCCAGCCACACACCCTCCCCACACAGATTGACTTGACCTTTACATTTTAATTCTGCTTTGTATAAAACTTGAGAAAATCAGCAATTCTTTGAAATAATGTTTCTAATAACTTACACTAAAAGGAAGTGATTTTTATTTAATTTGTTACTTTTGTGAGTTAGAATAAAGCAATGCAGTGTTTCTACACTCTGAATGTTTTTGTATCCTTTAACTTAAGTCTCTTGTTCGCTCATAAGGAAACTGAAAAAGCAAAGTACCCAGCAAAACTGGGACATGGGTGTCTCACAAGACCAACCAACCAAATAACGTATTTCTAGAAAAAACAAGGAGATGATTGTACTATTCTGGGTAAAGAGATAGCAGTTTAAGCCTCCATGGTTTGAAGAGTTTCTGACAATTTACCTGTGTACAGCATGAGCAAAAATGTGGCAGCTGTCTTCCAACCACACATCAAGACAACAGCTTCCTGCAAAAGAGCTTCTCCAGCTCTTTCCTCCTACCTGTCCTCATCTTCTATAGTTTCTCTTCAAAAATAACTAAATGCATGAGCTAGGAGCTTACACGCATGGAGAAGATAGAAGAATGATACCTACAAGTTACCTATTTATAGAAAAGTGTTAGCACTCCTCAGAAGGCTCCTTGGAAACATACCAACCTATCTGCCCTTGGGATTCCACACTACTGACCCTACCACTTCTGAAACAGATCCCCAAACTAAGGAACAAAGGTACTTACGGTTTCCCGCCAGGTATTCCTGCCAGGTTGGGAGGGATAGAAGGTACTCTCATGTGAGGAGGAGGATCAAAACCAACCTGATAATAAAAGAAAAGCGTGGCAGACTCAGTTTATGCCAGGTGGACACTCTGTGGACATTTAGTTCATATAAGAAATCCACATATCCCCTAAGCAATGTTAAGTGGGCACAGTAACAAGGGCTGGTATTTTTCCAAAGAAAACATACAATGTAGTAACTCAACCACATCTAAAACACCATAAAACACACTTCTGTTTTGTGATGTGGAGATGAGGTATGATCAATTTGTACAATCCAGGTACCAGCTTTCCAGGATAAACATTTTCCATATACATCGGTGGTCCTGTCTTTCTAAGCAAATACAGGGAGGATAGGAAACAGTCTATCTAGCACTAATACCATTGGCTATTTCATTCTTTTCATCCTTGGGAACCCTTAGAACATTTTGGAATGCTACAGTGTAACAGGCTATTATCCTAAAATGATAAGAGCACTGACCCCACCCCATCCCCCATGGTAACCAAAACTGTTGGACACTACTCATCAAAGTCAGTATTTACAGACTCTATGCTACCCCTGTTTGTGCACCATAAAAACAATTAAGCACTTTCACACTAGATTATAAGAGGCAATCCACTCAAGGAGGTAAAGAAAACAAAACTGTACATGATATATTTCAAATGGCTTACAGGAAAGATTTGCTGTGAGTTGTATTTTACTCCTTTTCCTTGTGTAATTTTATCATTCAAAAGCAGTTCTGTATCTTTTAGGTAAAAAAAACAAAAACAAAAACAAAAAACCCTAGGTCATTTGAGTGACAAAACATAGGGCAACATGGAGAGACTGGCCCAATGGTTTTAAAATATGTCCAACTCAGACAAAAATCTCTTCTTTTACATAAGCCAGTGTGTTCACTTTAAAGAACATATAGGTATAGAAAACAAAAGATTATGGCTTCTCAAATGTTCTTTTGAAGATGTAGAAAAAGGAAAACAGCTCAAAAATACATGACAATAATCACTTCAATATTTTCAGATTTAAAAAAAAAATACTTTTGGTGAGAGAAAGCTGTATCTACCCTGGAACCATCCATCCAAGGAAACTCTAAACACTGCCGTTTTTATCCACAGACATGCTGAAACAAAAGACATTTGCCCTAGCTTAATAACCAGTATACTGGCCAAGGCTGACCAGAAGGTAAATATGTGGCTTGAACAGTGAGAATCACCTTTGGTGTTTGTTTTCAAGCATGTTGTTGGGTATATCCCATTTAAGGCAGTGAGGGCATATATATCTTAGACCCAATCACCCAGGATACAATTCTATGCCTTTCATCCCAGTTCGTGTACCCAGAAGCTTGTTGCCTGATCACTAAACACCTTGGGCCCTGTACCCTTTGGGTTGCCTACTCACTGGAGCACACCCAAGCACCTGACCTACCATTGGGGAGCGCCCATAGGCCACCACAGCAGCAGCAGCTGCAGCAGCTGCAGCGCTCATCTGTGGAGACATGCTGTGTAGACCTGCATAGGCAGCGCCAGGGCTGGTCAGCTCTCCGTTCATGCCTGCATGGGGCACCATGCCAAAGGGGGCAGGGTATGGGCCAGGCACTGCCAGGGGCGTCCTCAGGCCAGCTGCTGCAAGGAAACATGGCATGTATGATGAAACTGACTATCATGCCGAACCTGACCAATGATTCTAGTCATTAGTTATAATAATGGGCAGGATTTCAGGGGACAGCAATCATGATCCCCAATCTAGACACAAGATCCATTCCTTCCCACAGCTGAATTCTCCTCAAGGACAGAAAGCACAACCCTCATATTTCCTCATTGGCAAAGCAGCCACACCAGGAAGCCAGGAGGATTAATCGACATCTTTGCACCCAATTCACAAAGGGCAAGCCAAGGCACAGATTCTGAGTGTTTACCTGACTTAATCTCAAAAGAAGATTTTCTGGATAAAATCCAAGATTTCTCCTTGAGTCCGAACTTTCCACTCCCTGGTACCAATTCCAAATGAAAACCAAATCCTGGATTTACGCAAACCAGAGCAGGGCTTTAGGAAGAACATTCTGGTGCCTAACTTCCCTGGACTCAAGCTGCTGCATTTTAGCTTGTCCAGTGAGGAAGATCAATTTCAAAGTTATGACTGACCTCATGAGCTAGAGTATCAGCAAAACCCTCCCAACTTCCTGATTCCTGAAGATGTAGCAAAAAAACAAAACAAAATAAAACAAAACAGCCCAGCCAACTACAGGTGGCAAAATATATACTTTGGCTATAAAATCAGCCACTTTGGTTAGTTGGTTGGTTGGTTGGTTGGTTGGTTGACAAAGGGCTTACTTAATATTAGCAACATCAGCCAGATGTAGAACGACAATTTGTAAGATTATGTTGAAATAACTATCAGAAACTTTATTGTAATCACTAGGATTTGAACTACTTTGAAATAAAAGAGAAGCTGAATGTAAATAGTTAGAGACTAACTGGTGCAGCTGCTGGAATCCAGGACAAATGTGCTTGTTACCATGCCTTTTCAAACAGGAGAACAGCTCTAAGTGGTTCACATTCAGGGGCAAACTGTCAGGAGATTAGCAGACAACACATCAAGCTGGGATAGAAGAAACAAAGCACAGTAGGAGAAGGGGTGCTGACCTGCTTGGTTGACAAGGGGCTCCATGGCTGGAGGCTTGCCGAGACCTGGACGGAGGCCTGGAGTAGCGCTGGTGCCCGGGGTTGGCATGTCACTCCGAGGCGTTGGTGTGCTGGATTTCAGAACAGGCGTGTTGGCTTTTTCATGCTGGTATCATTAAACAAATTAAATGAGTATTATTTTTAATCCAAGCCATATTACACAATTTATCACAACAGCAGCTGGTGCACTGGGCACCTTCTAGTTACTCCCTAGCCAATTTTCATAAATCCACACAATGTCGACAGCATTAACTTGTGAGTGAGAAATGTTGACCTTTCCTCTTCCTGCCAGATTAAAACTCGAGCCGGAGACACACAGAGCATGATCCTCCACAAATTTTATTTAAAAAAAAATTTTCCATGAAGCTTGTGAACTTAGGGTCTTTACCCTGTCAGAAAGATGACCACACAGAGATTCTTTCCAAGCCACTTCAAAGGATGTACCTGGCCTCCAAATCTATAAAGTGGAACCCTTTCCCCAGCCTCACCTTTTGGGGATTCAGACTGACAGTGACAGACAGTGGAACTACCAATTATTTTAGAAGCAAACCAGCATTTCAGAGATAAAGTTCCAGAAGTACTTGTCCCACACTGCTTATACACAGGCCCCAAAAGACATCTCTATGGCTACCTAGCTAAAGAAGACTCACCAGTGCAAACAGGAAACTTATCACCTGCCAGCAACCTTTATAACTTGAGACAGTAATACAATAAAAAAGGTATCTTCTTTTATCTTCCAACTCCTGTGTCCCTAGAACACTGTTCAAGAAGGAGCAGGGTGTAGAAAAGAGAGTGAGCCAAATTCTCCAAGCTCTGGCTTAGGATTTGATATTATTCTCAACAAGTTACTCAGGCTTGGCTTTACTCTACTTGCATAAAGCAATAACCTTGAGGCCACCAACGCAAACATCAGCTTTGAGGTCGTCTCACAATGTAAGACAGACTTGACTTCTAGTTCAAGAGCTTCCTTCTTGCCAGATCCTCCCAAATATAGCCACTACAGGCAAGCAGTGCCATCCTCAGAAATACAAGATTTGTTCAATGGCTAAAGGACTACATGAATGGGTTATGATGCATCCACCAACGATCTCAAGCCTCCTGTGCATATGCCATTTCGGATATGATATGCACAATGGCTCAGTTTACCCCATAAACAGTAGCTTAGCAATATCTGCTAAGTTTCGCAGAGCTGAGTCATGACCATATCTAAGGAAAAACTGATGAACAGAAACTTACACGGTCATTCTAATCATGGTCTGAGAGATAAAGGAGGTAATGATAAATAGTGAATAGGACAGCAAGTGTTTCAAAAGTTGCACACAAAATCCCTAGTTCACACTTTAAGCAGCAAAATCCCTAGTTCACACACTTCAGGATCCCATGTCCCACAAAGAAAATGGCAGTGTCACCCAGAGAAAAGAGCAGCTCCTACCTACCAGGTTCACTTCTTTGGATTTCAGGGATGAGGAACTTCCAGAGGAGGCTGTGGATGCCGGGCTACCTGAAGCATCTTTCTTCAACAGACGGTTTTTGTCAATTCCGTTTTCCCGGGGTGAGTGTGTGGGGCTTGCATGTGGAGAAGAAGGGTCCTCAACACACAATAACAAGTTGACATGTTTTAGCTCAGAATGAACATACTCTTTTATACTCTCAACTAAAGGGCAATATTGAAAATCTTTTAGATTCGAGAAGTATAATGCTCCCTAAATGAGGAAAATGGTATTTATAAAATGCCCAGAACCATATCATAAGGAAAACAATCATTTCTCTCCCAATACCCAGGTGCATCCTCTAGCCAGAAATCCAACATAGAAATTAAAAATGACTTAGGAAACAGATTTTTCTTTCTGGTGGGTTGGGGAATCAAACACAGTTGGTGCCAATGATAGACAAACACTCCTGAACTGAGCTACATTCCCAAGTGTTTTAAAAGGGAAATTACAGTTTCAATTAGGTTATGACTACTCTGTATAAACATCCATTAAATTCTTGATACATGAAGGTCCAAGACACAGATATTGTAACTCAAATCCACTCACTTACAACTGGACTTTTCTCAACACTATTCAAGAAAATCCTTGATGAAAAAGTTACCTCATTAGACACATCCACAACTAAGTTGTCGTCACTCTTGTCCCCATCACTGTCCTAGAAAAAAATTAATTTTGTTTAGTAAAAACTAAGAATAAGTTTTGAACTGTTCAGTTTTTTTCAATAATTCTTGGAAGCAGACAAGCTAAACAAACTTGCAGGCTCCAGTCTATAGGCATTTACCATTACCTTTCCCCCACTGCCCTATAACCTAGGGTACACTGAGCTCCACCTAAATGCTGCTGTAGTACAAGCCAGCTGCCCAGTCTCAATTTGCTCATAAAACATATGTTCAAAGGGCTTGATGTCTGTAATGAGAGTAAATTTCTTAGAATCTGAATTTGTATACCTTCATATTAGAATTCAGAGCACTTCATTTCAAAGTAAAGAACAACATACCATTGCTTTTATACTTAAAGATATGCAGCTAGTCAGTATGGGGCTCACAGTCAATTCATAACTATAGAAATAAATGTACTTATGCCACCTTTCTATGAGGTCACTAATTATAACAACAACAACAACAAAAAAAAACCAAAATCTATCACATGTAAAGAATAAACTGCGGCAGCTGGTGATACAGCTCAATTCAGAGCACCTACTATGGACAAAGCCCTGGATTTGAAGCCCAGAACTGTACAATATCAGATGAAATGCTGCACACCAGTACTCAAGTCAGGAAAGTTCAAGTCCATGTCATACTTGGTTACAAAATGAGTTGAAGCCTGCCTAACTACTATATAAGATTTCCTGTCTCAAAAAAGGGGGGATCAGGTGGCTAAAGAGATTTAATTCAATGGCTAACGTATTTGCTGTATATAAGGACTGGAGTTCAGATCCCCAGAATTAACGGATGTCATATAGGCTCAGAGGGTACCTGTAACTCTAGTACTCAGGAGACAGAGATAGGGGATCCCTGGACATTCTAGGTAGATGGACTCTAGGAAATTGGCAAGACTTTTGACTCTATAAAACAAAAAATTGGAGTGCTATAAAAGATACAATGTCAACTTCATATATCCACATGTACATTCAGGCACCATATATATGGAAGTAAAAAAAGATAAAAAGCAGACAGAGGTAGCTGAAGGGCACTGCCATCTAGTATAGGGTTCTTCACTGTCTTCTCACTGAACTCTAAAGTTGGCTAATCACAGGAAATTCCAGGGTTACATTGCATTTAGAAAAGCTGTGAGTTAAAGATGAGTTCATTCCTATATCAAAGTTTGAAAAATTCCATTTTCTTAGTGTGGTGTAAAATAAGTGCCCTCCATAAGCTCAGATGCCTGAATACTTGGCCCCTAGTCAGTGGCTGTGTTTGGCTTTACTGGACAAAGTATGTCACTGGGGTAGTCTTAGGTTTTTCGGTACAAGCAGCACTGCTAGGCCATACAAAAGTGATATGGAAGTTACCAGCAGCATAAACTGACAGCCAATGCTCCAGTTAAAAGCATCCAAATTAAAAATTTACTGAAATACTTTCATTGAAAAAAAAGTGATAAAGAAAACCTATCTGCTTCTAGTGTCAAAGAAAAGCACAAATGTTCTCAGCTGTCAAGAGTAGAAATGGTGAACAACCATAAACTTAAAAGGCTTCTCTATAGGAAAAGATCTATTAAAATGCTCATAGTACAGAAGGTGAAATGGATTAACTATAGCAAAGAACTTATTACCATTGCACTCCTTTTTAATTTAGAAAAAACCTTTCCTTTCAATGAAAAATAAATATGAGAAATACATATATAGTATTATAATGACCCAAGTAGAAAAAATAATATTCTTATCTTTTTATCATTTCTGTTTGGGACCTAAAACTCCTGCCTTATACTTCTTCATAAACATGCAACAGGCTTTGTAAACAAAATTCATCTTACTCTGCTGTAGAAAAGTATCTTCATTCTGTCTTAAGAATTTTGTGTTTTCTAGATCCTCATTTCCCATACCCTATAACCCCTCCCATGGCATTCTGACGTGAATTATTCTTATTTTCTACAATTGAAATGCAGCTTTGTATTGGGCCCTTCTGCAAATATAAACCAGCACAATACAGTAAGGTTCTGTCAAAGAGTTCTGGTCTTAGGTTTTGCCTCCCACATGTTCCAATATAATCTCATTTTTGTAAGGAGACAAGACATTAGTACCAGAAAAACATCAGGTCAAGATACTGATTCTTGGTCCCTCATTGCTGAATTAAATATGTAAGCCTTGTGGAGAAACTGATAATACAGAACCAGGTATCAGCAAATGGTCCACCTTCTGAACATCATAGACCTTCTTGATTGCTGATACTGAATGTTCTAAATGAAAGCAAACTCATGCAGCTCTAAGCAACAGAAAGTAGTAGAAGGATATTTAAACGGCTTGGGTTAAACTGGAGAGAGCCAATGACCTTGGTTTTTGAGATGTTTATTAAATCATGATATAAACTGTGAAGTGATCTAGGACCTCTAGGGAAATGCCAATTCTAAAAATAGATTCAGGACTGCAATACAGCATGGCTTTGGAAGAAGGTGCTTCCAGAGTGCTACTAACCCATGACCTCTGCTGAAACACAAGCTCCTGGCAAGTTTCATTAGCTATGAAATGAAGATGATACCCAAGTTGGCAAGTTTTAGTAAGAACTAAATGAAATGATCTGTGTCAGAGCACAGGGTTCCTGGCACTATTCCTGGCAAACAAACTGTTATTATTAGCTGAAGGCTTAGGCAAGCCAGCAAGAAACAGAAGCCTGTGTCTAAATTTCCCCACAGCTTCAAAGTAGATCCTTCCTTCAAGGCCAACAGGCAAGTGGCTCAAGTCAGTCTGATGTTATACTTTTGTTTGTTTTTTGTTTGTTTGTTTTGTAGTGTCTATGTGTTTTTACCATGCTGCTGATCAGATCTAAGGCCTGGCATGTGTTAAAAGTACTCTACCACAGAGCTATCTCTCCAAATTTTGATTTTATGACAAGTTCTCTCTAGATAGCCCAATTTGGCCTTGTCATTGTAACCCTCCTGCTTCAGCCTCCAGGTACTGGTGCTCAACTAACCTGACACTACTCTCCGGTTCCCTTTGTGAATAACTAAATTAGAAAGATCTAAGCCCAAATGAAGTGGAATATAATATATAGCCCTGATGAGAAATAACATCTTCCAGTGTAGGAACTTACCTGCTTTACAGTATGAAGAGATAAGAGAATTATTTCATTCTAGCATTACACCTGTATACTTGCTCACAGGGAAAGCAGCAAGTTAATTATCATTATGTGAAGTCCTTTATTCACTTACATAGTTATCCTTATCATCCACCTTCCGTTTTTTGATGTCACTGGAAAACTCTGGACCATTTCTGCGTTTATCTGTGCCTCTTAGGCTGTCTGGGACCAAGAGGGAATTACTCTGCAAGACAAAAAAGTACTAATAAAGCTTTCTTCCTAGGCCTCTTTTATGCAAAGAAACCCAACCTGGAAAAACTGTTTTAGAGACTGGACACTCCAACAATCTTGCATCTCTATTAAGTCACAAGTCTTAAGACCCTGTGGCAAACATTTAGACAGAGCTTCAAGAGAAACCTGACTTTATACCTATCTAACGGTTTAAACCCTGGTAGATCCTTGAGGCCCTATTTACTCAAATTGTGCTTCTGTTTAGTGTTGGAAAAATAGGCACTTGCTGATTGTATACAGATGTGTTTTTACTCATTTTCACTGCAACTTTTGGGGAGAAATATGAAGTCTTTGAATAATTCCTGATATCACTTTATTAGGCATATTATGACAGGAAGTCACTATGTGCCTCTTTTAAAAGGTACCTAAGATGCACGTAGGGGTAATAGTAGTTCCTAAATGCCCAATCATATTTCCCATAAAAATAAAGGATTTTTAAATTCTTTTAATTAATTGTTGAAAATTATTTGGCATTGTTGGTCAATACCACTGAAATTTAATATACAAAGAAGAAATCTTAACTACTTGTGAACCTTCAACAGCAAAAGCAGCTCTTACACAAAAGCAAGAACTTGGACTAAGCTTTGCCACAAACCATACAGGACACTTTCTTCAGCACATGCTGAGTATGAACAGTTGACCCAAAGAAAACAGGCATTTTAGATATTTTGGGGTCACATGACATGACGTGCCCATCCTTTCAATTCCCATCTCCCCTCAGGCTAAAGCAGAACTTGTTGCAAAGAGCTCTTGTAAGAGCTGGATTAGCATATGCAAGGGGCCAATTTGCTCAGTGATGTGTTACTGCATTGAACAATACTGAAAGAGCTGTGCAAAAACTGCCTTTCACAAGCCCAGATAACCCCAATTTCTGCCAAGATGCTTGAGAACTAAGGATGGGGTAGGGACAGAGAGTCAGCAATTATGCCACCTTTCCTGGCCCAAAGAGGACCACAATACATAGTATGTACCAGGAATAAATGTTTTATGTAACATTTTTTAAGGCTGTGGATTTCCATTCCTTACCAGTCACACACAATTGGCCAGGTGGTTGGCTCTCCAAGCTTACCAGGATAAGCCCTGTACCCGACTTTGACAATTCCATCACACACAGGAACAACGACAACAACAAAAAATACCCCCAAAAACAAAAACAATAAAACCTGGGGACTAGAAGGCACTTTGAAACCTCTTGTCCCACTTTAGAGTCGATCCAAAGCTGAGCTTTTTTTTATTCATGATTGTTCAAACAAAACAAATGGTCAGGAGGATTAGGTAAAAGGTAGAATGACCCACAAATTCAGTTCAAAGGCCCACAGTGCCTGGAGCTGAAAGGTGAGCTGACTAGATTTATGAAATAATTATTTAAGATTACCTCCTTAAAACCCTCAGACTCCAACCAGGGCCCATGGCTGGCCAAGGATGAGAATTAATAAACCCCACGCACAGCAGTTACTAGTATATTGAGGACATTCTAGCCCTGAGGTTATATCCAGACTCTGAACAGAACAAATGAATCATGAGTGGGGCCGTGTCTGCACCAGTGCCTTAATGGGAGAGTAAGTGCCTAGCTTCTCAGAGACTTGAAGTGCCAGGGTCAGGGACTCCCAGGGAGTCCCACCCTCTCACAGGAGAAGGGGAAAATGGGATTGTGGGACGGGGTTATGGTGGGAGGGGGCAGTGAGCAGAATGTAAAGTGAATAAGTTGAAAATAAATTTAATAAATAAATAAAAGAGTCTAGGTCTGGAGCAACTTTAAAGTCTCTAGCAAAATCAGCAGTGATAGTCCACAATACTCAGTCCAAACCCAAAAGCATTCCACACTTCTACAAGAACACCAGTTTCTGCTGGGACAGTAACATACATTTCCATGGCAGGTCTGTAAGGTTACCATGTTTTGAGCCCTCTGCTTCTGTAAAGTTCGGAACTTACTACTGTAATTTCCATTTCAGCAGCTTATATGAGTGAGGCCTACAACCTGAAGATTTTGAAAACCTCTGCAAACTCCCCTAAATTTGGTCTGGGCTAGTAATTAACATTCCTGGTTAACAGATTAGCCCATTCAACTACAGTTATAAAACAAAGCATCTCTAAATGCTTTTGATGCTATCAATTTAATTCAAAAAAGCAGCAAAGGTAGACCAGGGAGGCACAGAACATCAGATAGAGCCAGGGAACTTGCCTCACGCCACTGCCAGATGTCTACTAACCTTTAAGTCTACCCTCCAAGAAAGACACAGTGCCTCAATGACCTGTTTTTCTGAGTGTAATGCTCTAGGCTACTACACTACTCAGAAAACAATAGCAGTGTTCCTGACTTCCAACTGCCCAAGATATGTATATATTTGATGTTTATCCTTTGTTCTCCTGAAACATGAAGTAATTTCTAGGTACTGCTGAATTTCTTATGATAGTAAAAATACCGTTCTAGTTGTACCTGCTACTTGCTCCTATGGATGAAGAATAGGACAGTTATCTTTATTGTCATTATGAGTCACTGATAGATACATGTATTAAGAACTAAAAGATAAAACTAAAATATTGACTGAATGGCCCTTTGTTCCTTCAAAATTGATGACTATGTCACAGGCTATCTACAAGTCTACGTTATCTAAAAAGCATTTAAAAGAAGATTGCAAAACAATGAAATTGAGATGGCTTAAGTTCCTAAAATGGCTTGCAGTTAAGCTGGCCAAACACTTGCCTAGCATGTAAAAGGCTTTCAGTTGAACATATAGCACCACATATGGGGAAAGAACAATAATGTATCAAGCACAAAAGCCTCTGTATGGGCAGAGGTAAAGGCAAGCTTTAAAAGACATTCCTTTTCATTTTGCATATTACCTGGAATACCAAATAATGTCCAGAGAATAGATATGACTAGCCTAAGATTACAACCATTCTACCACTTTCAGTGGTAGAATACACAAGTGCTTTCTCTTCCAAGAAATTAAATTCTAAACTTGGTTTCAAAAAATATTTGTATCCATATATATTATGCAAATAAAACCAACAATGGCTCTTATGACTAGTGCTACACATTCTATTGTGACATACTGATGCCTGATACATACTGTCTGATAACCCTTCCTTACCACCAGACACACAACTTCTTGATCTATCAGGTTTACAGACTTTCCACACCAAGTGTAAAGATACTTGGAAAACCAAATAGTCTATTTCAAAGTAAGCAGATTTATTTGGAAATATAATATTACCTGTCTCTTAAAAAAGGGAGTGTGAGGGGGGGAAGAAAAAAATGATCACTGGTTAAAAGCATTGACTGTTCTTGCAAAGGACCTGGGTTCAGTTCTCAGTACCCACAATCAGTTGGTTCACAACTTCCTGTAATTTTTGTTCCATGGAATCCAACACCCTGGGCCTCCTTGGGCACCTGCACTCATACTGTTCTCATAAACTCGGGCACAGGCACACACAGGCAGAACAAATATAAACAAAATGCAGAACAACAAATAACAACAGAGAAAAGGAGCTGAGGGAATGACTCCTGAATAAAATGCTTACTGTGTGAGCATAAGAACAGTGTATTTAGATCACTAGCACCCATGTAAAGGAGCAGGTGTGTTTTGTCACCCCAATATTAACAGGCAGCCCACAGAGACAGGTGAATCCAAGGGCTCACTGGCCCACTAGTCTCAGTGAAATGAGCAGCACAAGGTTCAGTGAGAAAACCTTAGTCTGAAAGACTAAGGTAGTGAGTGACCTAAGAAGATTGCCAAAGTTGACCTCAAGACTCCTCATTTTTGCACGTATAAGCACACCTCCACACACACACTACCAAGAAAGACAGACTTTCTTACTTTCCATTTATAAATCCTACTACTAATGAGCCAAGACATGCGCTGGCCAAGTTCCCAGCAAAGCCACAAGCAATACATCTACCCTGGATGCTGTTCTATAAAGACCAGTTTTGGAGACCTTATAGACCTGTGTGCCATGGCAAAGGGCTCCCCTTCCTAGAGTTTGCAAAGATTCTAATTTACTGCACAGAACTCATCAAATAGATGCCTGCTGAGTGAAGATTTAACAGCATCAGATTTTTACCAACATTAGAACCAAAACAAGTGATTGGCAAGTTTTCATCTATAGGTCCTTCAAATATTGCTAACATTGGGCACAATTCTCTTATAAACATCTCAAGGACTGGAATTTCAGGCTGCATTTTAAGTTTTTATTTTAAAAATCTGTTAAATAAACAAAATCATCTTATTGTGTGTTTTCTACAAGACCTCAAACTAGGATTTATGCAGCCCACAGGAACATGACAAACACGAACAATCAGGGTTTAAACCCATACTTAATATTCTAGGGGTTGGGGATTTAGCTCAGTGGTAGAGCGCTTGCCTAGCAAGCGCAAGGCCCTGGGTTCGGTCCACAGCTCCGGAAAAAAAAAAAATTCTGAACTATAACATTATATCCTGTATATGCTTATACTTAAAGGGAGAGGTATAACTGACATATACGAAAAAAGAAAACAGGTCAACATCATTTGCTTAATTTCTCCTGTTTGTATGAAGAACCTACACAGGAAATGACTGGACAAGATTAATAGTCCAGCACAAAGGGGCTTCTTCCCTTAGGACAAGCTGGGATTATTTGAGCAGACGAAATCTTGGAGCATCTACACCAACAGCAAACAAATAAGTATTAAAGATACTTAGTTTCCCGGAGTCACATCTACCCCACACTACCAAGAGAACAGTTATGGAGTTCTTCAAGAGAAAAGCTCCAGGTAAAACTTCCTGGCATGCTGGCAGAGTAGTATGAGCCGAGAATTGCAACAATCAGTAAGTTCAGGCAGGCAGTTCAAGGGCAGCCTAGGCTACATGAACACCTATTTCAGAAAAAAAACAAATCCCCAAAGAAAACTTCCTGTGTGCATTCCCTTTAGGTAAGAGCGATGACACTTTGTAATAGAGAACATCCTTCGTAAAACACACCAGGGCGTTGTCTGTTACAGTAAAGAGCTAAGACTGAGCAAGACAGTAGTAAGCAAAGTATTCAAACTGGTGGTAAGGGAAGCCAATAGGTTCTTAAAATATCCAACATTAAACATTGAAATGCAATTTTAAAACCATAGTTTTCTGTAAGAGTTTACAGGATAAGCACTGGCTAAACCTCAAGCAAGCTTGATATTACGTTATCTTGATCTGTCACTGCAACCCACTAAATAAGGCAGCAAAGACTCAGGTACTTTGATAAGGATAAAAGCAGTCTGTATGATCTTGTTCCAAGAACTTTATTTTTTTAGCAACTTATCAGTAGTGATTGAACACATCGACTCAGAGAATCCTGTATTTAACTTAACAAAATGCCTTGTGAATGCTACATTTCTCAAATACTCAGAAATCTCCAAGCACTTAAGTAACTTATCTGACAACAAATTCAAACCTTGAAACCACCAATAGCAAACAAGAGAGAGAGCCACTCATTGACACAGCAAATGTTAGACAGGCTTTCCTCTAATCAAGAGAGCACAATTCAAATGAATTCTCCAGCTGCTATGCTGATTCCCTTGGGAACAGTCTCTTCCCTGCAGGACAAGTGGTTGTGTCAGAGGCACAGATTGGAGACTCGAGACACCTCATTTATCCTCAGTTACACTAAGACGGTGGGAACCTAATTTGATAGCACATTCCACACTGACAATTAACTTCTCGGGGAACATTAAAACAATTAGGTAAGGATGCACCCCATCACATCTGTCTGTTGTCTCCATCGACACTTGATGGCAATTAAGCCATCACCCTACACTACACTTTTGCAGCAGTACAAATTGGCCATTCACATTTTCTACTACCCACTTCAAAAAAAAAAAAAAAAAAAAAAGCACTTTTACTCATAACCATAGGGATCATCACTTATCAACAAGAAAGTAGAAAATATATCCATAGGGCACACACGTAACCTCTCCAAACTCTGCAGCGAGCCTGAAAAGGGCACATCTGTCTCACAGTTACATGCAGAATGTAGATAAGTTTTACCAGGACCACACAGACCTATGCAGGTGGGCCTTGCAGGAGATGAAACTGAGCCTGTAATATACTTGAATGTGACACATTAAACCACATGACTCTGTCACCACTTCTCATCCCCCTAAATTGCCCTTCACATTCCTTTTCTAGAAAAAGCAAAACAAATTCACTCAGGAACAGAACAAATACTTAAAAACAACCTAAGTGACTTTAACACAATTATGTCCCCAACTCATAAAACAGAGACAGAAAAGTCAGTGTGTCAAGTTTTTCTTACTGGGGGTACTTTGGTGCCTCTCAGTTCTTTCAGCCTGGCTACGTATGGCTGAAATTTCTAATCTGAAATGCAAAATTTCAAAGCTCCAAAACCTGAACTTTTTAAGCAATAGCTTTAGACTTCAGAGCATTTTCATTAACAACCAGTAAGTCTACAAATATTCCCAATTCTAAAACTCAAGTCTGAAACACTTTTTAGACCCAAGTACTTCAGATAAGATATTCAAACTGCATTTCCTAATGTAAGAAATGGCCCTAAAGTAACAAAACATTAGGTCAGGACCTAAGCAGTTTGGATTTCTAACAGCATCTTTGTCTACAGCTCACCTGAAATATACAGATGCTATCTGAATTACCAGTGGGAAAATAGCAGTGATCACAAGGTTGAAAGAAAAAGGGAAAAGAACCACATACCTGCTCACAAAGTTTTTGAATTATACAAACCGAAGTCTAACACTGACTATGGGGTCTGGACTGGACAGATGGCTCAGCGGTTAAAAGCACTGGCTCATCTCCCAGGACTTGGGTTCATTTCGCAGCACCTACACAGCAGCTTACAATCATCTCCAATACAGGATCCATTGCCATCTAGTCCCTGAGAACACTAGGCACACATGTGATACATATACATACATACAGGCAAAATACACATACACATAAAAATAAAAACTTGATAGGGGTGAAAGATGCCTGTTTTTGCACTGATCACAGTTAGACAGACCTGAATGTCTTCCCAGGAGGCACAGGCCTCAGCACTTATCTAAGGAAAGAAATCCCACCCCCACCATCACAGGTACACACCAACCCTAACCCCAACCCCCTAAGATCACTAGGCCTGTCTCCTTCAGGACTTAATTCCCAGCAGGAATGTCAGTTTTTTTCAAGCAGTGATAAATATTGCCAAAACACGATTGTGTAGAGAGGCAACTGCCTAAGTAGAGTTCATGTTTCCTACAGTCCCTGGAAGTCAATATTTTACAGGAATTATCTCAATTTTTTCCCCTGAATATCCAAGCCATCCTTTCTCAAAATTTAATCTGTAAATAGTTAGGCAAAAGACCCTTCACTACCCTATTTACTTTCAACAAAGCTGAATGTGCTCTACTGAGCAGGCCTGCTTTGCTGGATTAGCTCCGAGGATGACAGACTTCCACCTAGGGAGATGAACCGTCACATCCATAAATGCACTGTACAACCTGTGTAATACATTTTAAAAATATTGTGTGTTTTCTGAGTATGTACTCAAAGGGTAGGGATACACACCTACCACAGCATGCATGTACAGGTTAGAAGACAAGCTGCAGGTGTTAATTCTCTCCTCCTACCATGTGGGCCCAAGGGATTCAGCTCAGGTCATGAAGCACCTTTCCCAGTTGAGCTATCTTGCTTGCTCTCTTAATTGGATTTTAAAGGAAGAGGAACCCACACTTACTGGGATTACAGGTATGCACTTACCAATCTAGCCTGTTCTACCATTTCTTTTTAAAGAAATGTAATTATTTGCTGGTCCTCCAAAGCCAAGGATTTCAAGTAGATGTGTTTAAGTGACACTCCTTTTAGACAAAATTTAATGGAAGTCACCTTTAAACTAAATAATATTTGTGCATTATTTCTTTTATTATTCATAGTTCAGCAGTTAAGAACATGTGTTGCTCTTGCAGAGGATACAGGTTAAGTTCCTAGGGCTCACACAGTGGCTAAGAACCATCTGTTCCAACAGACCTATACTTTCTTCTGCCCTTGGCAAGCAAGAGGAGCACACATGGTACATATACACATAGGCAAACACTCATTCACTGAATATGGTCTTTCTTTAGTACTATTTATTTGTTCAACAGCCATACTTACATATAAAGGTTTATAAGTTAAAATGCAAAACAACAACAAACAGGCATGGTAGGCTCTGCCTGCAATCCCAACACTTAGCAAGCAGAGACAGGAAAATGGGCACTGAGTCTTGAGGTCAGCCTGGACCAGAGTGTAAGTCCTTGACTCTAGTAAAAGGAAGAGGCTGGAAAGCTGGCTGAGAAGACAAGACAGATAAAGACAGAACTGACTCCCACAAATAGTCCTCTGACCTTTCCATATAGATCATGGTGCACCTGTACAGAGGCATCTGCACACAAAATAATTAAGAAAACAACAAACAAACAGGCAATCAGGGAAAGGACTCTGAGAATTATTGGTCAAATTTAAAACTAAACAAACAAGAGGGAAAGCCCAGCACAAGCCCTTCGTGGTATTCTGCCTCATCCACTAGGGAATATTCTGTTCTTAGTACTTTCTTTTTACAGCTTTTACACTAAAACATATTGCCTATGTGAAGGTTCATTTGTTTTATAACCTAAAAGCATAAAAAACAAACGGAGTAATACTATCATTGGGAAATATTTTTGAAGCACCTACCATACAGCCATTTTCCTCTGGAGTTGCACATTTTTGCATTTGATTTAAGTAGTATGTTTATTATACAAGCAGCAAAAAATAGTAGAAAGGAGTCAGTGTAGTCATGGCTCAACCTGTCTGAGTTTGAGTCAAGAACCCCCATCCCCCAAGAAAGACCCAGAGACTTTCACAAATCCCTTAAGACAAATTTTCTTCAAGAATGACATGAAAACAATTGTATCACAGACTGAAAATATGAGCTGGTCAGAACCTAGTCAAGTTTCTTTTAAGCCAGCATTAGAGATATTTGAAAATATTAAAAAGCAATTCACTCATCAAAAGCCTGCTTTACAGAAAACATTGCTTTTTCATTAATATCAAAATGATTAACACAACTGAATAGCTCTGTATCTAAATGGTTTTTAAAGTTTTATTCTAATATTGTAAATGTCAAAGTGTATCAAAAGAGTCCTTTGGGGGTCCTCAGTTAAAAGAAAAACACTGAGTCAGACTGATTTGAAACCATCCTCTTCATCTCTCTAGTGAAGAAGGATAGCAGCAAAGAGTCAAGTAAAATCAGGTTCACAACTCCATGTCCTTTACCAAAGAGTACTACAATATTTTAGGCACTAAAAATACTCAAACTTCATTACCCACTGGTTCTCATATTCAATTCTATGCCAAGTTGAGAAGCTAACTTTTAATTTTATTCTACTGCATCGAAACCTACCTTAGATAAAGAGAATAATTTAACTCCTCTACAAGCTCTATTAATGTTTGACTAAAGTTAGTGTACTTTTCCATTTTCAGCGCTGAAATGATAATTATTAGGCAGAAAGACAGTATACGCAAATATATACATACATACACTTCTAAGCTTATCAAAACTCTTACATGTTAAAGGACACAAGCCATCATCACTCTATCATTGTTGTCCTCCATGTTTCTATGAAGGTCACTGAATATAAACTCAGAAATAATCTATAGCTTCCTAAAACTCAAGAACTGTTTTATACTCTTTTGAGGATGAAACTAGAGGGAGGATATATTTGGGAGAAGGAAAACCAGTAGGAACCAAAAAAGAAAAAAAAAAAAAAAAAAGGACAATGAAAGCAGAGATTCATGTTAGTCGGAGAAACCTTTTAGTTTATATGCTAACTAGAAGACCAATTTAAAAACGAGTATCCAACTGATCCCCTCCTACCCACTCTCATTTCCTCCAATTATTAAGTACTTGTTTACAATTTTAGTCAAAATTGGAAAAGATTGCATATTTGTGGGCAAGGCCTCTTAGCAGCCTCAGCATACAAACCTGTTTGGACCCAAGACATTTCTCAGTCCTCTGCCAGTGGAAACACTTGAGCTATGAGGTGAAACTGTGTCTTTTAGCATTTCTGTCACTTGTCCTGTCCTTGACTGACAAAATGCCTTTGCTGTATAGCTACCTACTCCTAACTGTAGCAGTCTTACATGTAGGTAACACACAATGAATACATTCAAGGCTAAGAGAGTCAGGAAATAGTAAATTAGAAAATCACCCTCTTAAATAAAATAAATTCAGATGAAAACATGCAACACAGTTCTTCACTACATCTTCTGCTGATTTTTACAGGTCTAAAGCTGGACTTTTAAAATGTACTGTACTGAATGAACATGGAAGTAAGGGTGACAGTCCATAATGACACCAAAATGGCAAAATATAAGGGTTTCTTCATAAAGCAAAACCAATTTACTCAAACCTATACTCTGCATATTAGGTATTTTATTTTCTGGTTAAAGCTTTTGTCTGTTTTCTTCCCTTCTACCTTTAAAACCATATACTGTAATAATTAAAAACCTAACTACTTTTCCCCATAATAAATATGTATACCTCTAGACAAATCACAATATAAGAACACAGCAGCACCCATCTCAGAGAACTTTTAAAGCATTTTCTATTCTACACAGAAAGGTGGTAGGGGATCTTGAACTTGTCGAAGAGCAATCTTCTTCCTAAACTCTTAACATAAAAACTTTAATATGTTGGCACATATCTGTGACTCAACCAACACCCAAGGATACACAGTGAGATCCATCTTATAGGTAGGGGTGTGTGTGTTTCTGTGTGTGTGTGTGTAAGTCTGTGAAGCTAAAGACACCTGCCATCAAGTCTGACAACCTGAGTTCAATTCCTGGGATCTATATTATAGAAATAATAGAATCATTCCACACCCACACCCACACCCACACCCACACCCACACCCACAGAGAGAGAGAGAGAGAGAGAGAGAGAGAGAGAGAGAGAGAGAGAGAGAGAATATGAATATGAGAGACAGACAGAGAAATAAACAGGAACAGCACTAGGAGCTAGCTCCATAGTACAGAACTTTCCTTCAAGGCAAGAAGCCCTCCATTCAGTTCTCAGGGCAGAAAGGAAGAAGACAGGGGAGGAATGATTTAAAATTCAGTGTCCTATTTCTTTCCTTTTTTAAACCACATTTTACAGATTGCTAAAATATTACTGTATTCAGGAATGAGAATAAAGAGAACCTGTGGGCCACCCTGATTAAACAGAGAAGGTTCTCATCCTGCAACTTTAAAATGTGTATCCCCAACATTAACTGTCACATGCAGTGAAAAGTGTTCAGCATATAAAAGGGTACGTGTGACTAATAAAAGGGTACATGTGACTAGATTTGTGAAAATATGAACTCTGTAAACACACAGCCCTCACTATGAAGCTCCTAAATGCAGCCTTAGGTGTAAAGGAAATTTAACATCATGGTTATACCACAATAGAATAAGGAAACAGATATGGAAAGCTATCAACTAAGATGCATTCACAATGAAAACAAACCATTTAGATTGAAATAACATAGCTGTTAAGGCAAAAATGAATATTCTTTTACACTATATGCAAACTAGACGCCACACATAATGCACATTTTCAAGCAGGTCTGGGCTGTACATTGAGGTGTAAGGAATTGCAGTAAACAGCTTTACTTTCAAGGCAGGCACCTCTCCTCAAAGACCAGGTTTATAAAGAAAAAGAGAGGGCAAGTATTCACAAAAATAAAATGATTTTTAAAAAAGAAAAAAAAAAGAGAAACCCAGGTCAGTACACATAGGGCGTCTGTGTGTCTGCTTGGTGCTTGTGTTCGAAGAAGGCAGCTTGGAAAAGCAAGTGGGTCTGTGTTCATGTGCAACAGGCGCTGGGGTACTTACCGTGCCCGGCTCTCTGTCTGCTCCGGAGGTTACCAAGAAATGCACAGACACGCCCGTTCAGACACAGAGGCAAGAACAGAAATAAAAAAGGGGGGAATAATTAGAACACAGGCCCCAGGCAGTTTCAAAAATGGCTTTATTTATGTAAGTCATTGCACATTCCTAATACAGTGATTTCCTGAAGATTACAGTATTTTTGTAAACATAAGATTTACAGTTTAACCATACACAAAGCCTATTTTTAATTTCTTGACAGAATAAATTACTTTTCTTCAAAAATTAGTCAAGTGCAATTTGCCCGATATTTAATGCATACTAGGATTAAAGCCTACAAAACTAGTAACAGATGCAATTGTCAAGCCTTTCATTTGAACACATTCACTTTCAAATTTAACTTCTTATTTCGCCCCATTTAACAAACATCACTTTCTTTGAAAATTACCCAATTAAGCAGTTAACAGTTCTCCATAATATGGTACAGGCCACTGGCATTAAAAAGGCAGTTACTAAGATGTCAAGATGCCTGCAGGCTAGCAAGATCGAAAACCCCACAGCTGCCCAAGGCAAACCTTGCAGAGTGGCAGGGTGAACTGAGTGTCAGTGGAAAGCTTTGCGACAGCTCCTGTTATCTCACTGTTTGCTCTCTGTGTGGGGCTGGGGCTTTCCACAGCGAGGCACAGCTCTGCAGCACTGTCTGAGTATGAGAGCAAAGCCTAATCTGGCTTGCCCGGCCTCTCACCTCTGTGGCGCTCTGCATCATGGTGCTTCTTGTCATCTTTTATTGCCAAGTGAGACTGCCCACTCAGAGCACTAGACAGCGCGAGAAGGCTGGCACTGCCCCCAAGGGGCGGGATGCCAGGAGGCTGAAGTCCTGAAGGGTGAGGCGTGAGAGGTACTGGGGGTCCATGGCCATGGGAGAGATGCTGAGCTTGCAACTGCTGCTGCTGTTGGCAGTGGTTGGAGGAGGAGAAGGAAGAGTAAGAGAAGGGGTGGAGAAATAAAAGTAAGAAGAGGAGAAAGAGGAGAAGGAAGAGGAGAAACAGGAGAAAGAAGAAGAGGAAGAGGAGGAGGTGGTGATAGAGAAACCATCCAGGAAAAAGTAGAAGCAACAGAAGATATAAGAAAGAACCATAAGTTGGACACAGAGAAGGAAATAAGAGACAGAGGTAGGAAAGAGGAAATGAGGTTAGTGCTTTCAACTTATCAAAAGCTTTTGCCCCTCAGTACTCACCCCGGCCAATCCCCAAATCTAACCTAGAGTTTTCACCTGCCACTTTTAGTTGCAAGCAACCTGAACAATGAAACTTCATTATTGGGCAAGCCTGGCTACTTTAAAAGAATCATGTGTGTATCTTATCTGAGTACCTCTGAGGAGAAACTTCAATGTGGTTAGTGACTAAGCTGTACATCTGTCCTGAGCTGACTGAAGTTAGTCAAGGTACACGGTAAGTGCAATTAAGTAACCACAATATTTATGGAGTAAATACATTTCACCCAACATTAACTATCACAAAACTCAGAAAGCAAGATCTGGATGACACATTGCACTGTGTTCCTAGCTCACCAAGCCCTCTGCAAACTGTAGGGAAGCAATGACTACCTCATTTCTCCGAAACAGCCAAGCTCCATGGCATTTTCTGAGGTTCAATAGGGTGAAGGAAGACTCAGTGAGCCCTACAGCTGCCCCATACTACCCTACGCAGGAGATGGGCCTAGGAAGCAGGCTGGCCACTCGAAGAAACCTTGGAGTCAACTTTTTTCACCCAAAATTCATTCCTGAAACCCAGCCCTTGTCTATGTTACAGAACAAAGTGCTGAAACTGAGGGGTTGAAACCTGGGGAGAAGTACTGTCTGCTGACTGCAGAGGTTTAGAGGGCCCCATCCCCAGCCAGTTGTTCTGCCACCCATGCTGGCTCTACTACCTAATCCATTCCAAAAGTTACAAATGTATCCTTAAGAAAACACACTACTGCTCTCATGTATCACACTTAAATGTACTGCACTCAAATACATAGAAATGGCGTGAACCATCTATCTAGACGTATTTCAGCTATCCAATATAAAATTCAATTTTGATGACACAGTAAAAATAGTTAAATCTCTAAGTTGTAATGTTTAAAAATGTTTAAGATTCTAACTCATGCTCATTTCTCAGGAGTGAACTGCATGTTTGTTTATTGCCCAAAACACAGAACTCTTCACAGCTAAGTTCAGTAGTTTCCACCCACACTAGAAATTCATTTTTAATTTCAATTCAGATGCACTTCCTACTCTCAAGAGTAAACAAAAAAACATCTTAAGCAATGAAAAACGCTGATATTTATAGCAAAAATTTTCACTCTCAGAACCTTCAAACAGCTTTAGTAATCCACCTTCATCTCAAATTTCCACTCCTAAGAGAATTAGTTTTAATTAGAGGGGTAAATGGAAAACAGGGGTGAGGTCCAAACAGACAGCATTAATAACGTTCTTGGAAAGTATTTATAAATTACTCATTCTCCACTTGAGATCACAATCACAGTTTCCTTACATGTAAAATCACCTTCCTGTCATCCAGAAGACACTAATTCTTGCTCTGTCACCTTTTAAGAGCTCGGCAACAGTGAGATATAAAACTGAAGAAGCTGGCAGCAGCATCTCGGTCTGCTAGGCATGCTCATTAGCACTTAATTAGGAACGAGACACCTGCCATAAGAAATGTGCTTGGAGGAGGATGAAGAACAGGTCTGCCCTACTAGCAATTACTATCATTACATCGCTAGCACGAGCCACGTCCAGCTTGGGAGAAGCAGTGAAGCGAACACAAGCCCGCCTCGGGTCATTAGGCACAGCTCTGATTAAAGAAAAAGAGACTGAACAGAGCAGAACAGACAAGCACAGCATGACACCCCTCTTAGCCCTCCACAAACTTGCATGATGGAACCACTGGCTGAGCACCTCAGATGCAGGATTTCAGTTGGCAGTGAATCTGTGCTAGGCAACATTTATCTAGGTACCTACACAGTTAAGATTTATGCACCCCTCCCTCCCAATTCCAAGGTAACTTACAGAAGGAAAACAACAAACTAGAAAGCTGATCAAAATATACTTCTGAAAAGAAGGCTGAGCTTACACAGCCCTATACTTTGTCACACTTGTGAAGGAACTGTATGTGTTTAAGCTGAAGAGTTGGGCTAATAACTATCAATGGGAATATTCAACAGACTAACTGGCCCAGAGACCTTCCACTCCTGTCCTGTTCTCCAGGCCCTGCACAAACACCTGTCTCTGTCTATCACTTAGAGGTAACTGGGCTCATCCATCTTTGGCTCAGGAAACCTCAAAGGTCTTTTTCTTTTTTTTCTTTTGCTTTAACAAAAATATTTTTATAAATATATAATTTTAAGAGCAATGTAGTAAAACTGTAGTAAAAAGTACAAATACTGAAGAACAGAGAGATGAGTCACAGCCATCTAGATGTTTTGGGTTCTGGGAAACTTGAGTGTGCATTCTGCCTCCTGAGCCAAAGTTACACATTCATGTTTATGATCCCAGCTGAGCCCACAACTCACCTAAGGTAGGATGCATAGGCACTGGCTCAAAGTTAAGAGGTATGACACAAATATGACTCAGAGCCTTGAGCACTAAAATCCTTTCTGCTTCCTAAAAGAAAGGTCAAGCTCACATTCATAGCACAAAAGAGGGAGAAGGCAACCTCCTCCAAAGACAACTTTGTTTTGCTCCCAGGGCAGCCAGGACAAATGCTCTTGAGATCACCCAAAGTCATGGACTCAGTCACAAATCCACTTTTACCATGGAGCCTAAGGCAGTGACAAATACAAGCTTGTTCTTAGACTTCCTGAGCACAGCTTCTCTCAGTACCACTTCTCAATGTTTGTTCCTGTATCCCTATAAATGAGAATCAAGTTCCCAGACACGGCACTAGCCTTTCTTCCAAAGGCAGATAATATTGGAAAGGCAGGAATCTTTAAATAAACATTTATTTTAAATAAACGGCTCACATCAGATTCATTAGACTTTAGAGGGGCAGTCCACACTTCTTTCCATCTGCTACTAAAGGGACACTTTCTCTCCAGTTTCCTGAGACATTCTGGTACATACCACCATTTCCCAGAGCAAAAAGCAGCAACATCATTTAAAAATATGTCTTAGGTCAAATACAATGCTTGCTTTCCTAGACAGCAAAACAACTGTTTTGTTATTTAGAAAACTTTCATGTACCTGCCCTCCATAGACCCAAATGTCATCTGTTACTGGTTTTCAAGATGACAGCAAGGATGGGTTAATTCACTCCTATCCAGGCATTAGAAATATTTTTAAAAAGTTAGGACTTCTCAGTTAATGCTTACAGGTTTATAATATATAGAGACACAAGAAAAACAGTGCGTACAGCTGTGATTTTTAAAGTAAAAATTTAAGGCCTGAAGTAGGGCTCAATGATAGAGGGAAGCCTGCCTTGCTCAGACCTGTGTGTTCAGTCTTCACCAGTATGAACAATACAAGATGTTTTTTGAAGGGCATCATTTTCCTAATAAAGCTCATTCCTTAGGCTATCTTCTGAGACCAGTGGCTCTCAAACAGAGAAACTTGACAGGGACACCTGGACAAACAGTAGTTGAAGGCTAGTACTAGTCTTGTATCTGAGAGAAGATGTTGTTCTGTAACATATAGTGCAGCTCTCCAGACAATCAGGAGACCCAAAATGCCACCATTGCTGGAAAAAACTGGTTACAGCTCGATTCCACCCACCAAGTCCAAGGTGATCCTGCAAACTGCTGTTTAAAACATAATCCTTTTCAATATTCAAGCATTAACTGTCATCACCATCTGAGTCCCTTGTCACACCTGAAAAAACAAAAATCTGAGAGCTGTCAAGATAGCTCAGAGGGTAAAGGCATCTGAAAGCAAGCCACATGAACTAAGTTCAATCCAACAACTGATGTAGTGGGGCAAGGAAAGAACCAACACAACTATCTTCTGACCTCCACTGGAGCACTGAAACGCACGTGTATACACACACACACACACACACACACACACACACACACACTCATGCACACAACACATTTCTAGTATTTAGAAGGCCAGGATAGGACAAGACTGATGCCAACATGGGCAGACTTGTCTCAAAATACAGCAAGCAATAAACAAACAAGGGGCTGGCAATGTAGCCTGAATGAATCCCTAACACCTCATAAAGTCTGACATGGTAAGGCACACTTGTTATCATAACACTTGAGAAAATAGAATGGTCAGATCCATAAGTGTGTTGTAAGCTCTGTGTCTGTCTTGGTTACAAAACAATAAGAGAACTAAATAAATACATTTTAAAAGAAAACCTGCTTTCTGAAGCTGATCTTAGTGACAACTTAAAAATTCAAACAATAAAGAAAGGAAGAAATAAAAGGCAAATTGGGGCTACCTTGAAATTTTCCACGGAGTGTTCTGATACCTAAACAGGTCATATAAAGTGTAGATTTGCTCTGACTTAAAGAGGTAGGAACTGGCTGAGTAAAAGGTCAGAGCATACACCAAACCCTGAAAACCCACAGGGAATGAAATATCCTCATTCATATCATGAAGTAGCCGTGCTATTTGAATTTATACTATAATAAACCTGCCTCTATTACTGACATTTGGAACAACCATTAGTGGTGTGGTCACTATCATTTTTCTTCTCAATCACAAGTGCAACAGGATCCATCGCTATAGAGCTGCCCAGAAAGTACACAAACTATGAAAAAAGTATGCATGGGACTAAGAATTCTCCATGCCACCAGCCACCAAATTCCAGTTTAATCCATTTTATAAACCCAGGAAAAACCATGTCACCAAAATCACACTTAACCAAACTAGACTGAAAGGCCCTCCCTTAGCTGGCATCTCCACACCTGAATCACAGTAAGCAGCACTGAGAACAATATGTATGTAAACATTGTTAAGGGAGCGAGATGTGACATTGTTGAACTCTGAAGAATGTTCTTCCTTAATTTCTAGCTCTCTATTTTTCTCTGTTCTTCTCTTGGGGGTCTAGAGAACAGAAGAAAGAAAGTGGTGCCCTCCATAATCAAGTGGGAAGTTTGTCTGGCAGCATCGACTTCAAGGCCACTCTTAAGAGATCTGAAAACCTATTACATGAGTGCCCCCCTCCCATCTCTCTCATTCTCTCTGAGGGGCAAGAGTGACAAGCAGAAAGCTGCGACTTACTGGGACCAAGAACTCGCCAGTCATTTGAAAGCAATGAAGATAAAGTAGCAATGCACTGAAAGGTCCAGAAATTGACACAGGGATGATCTAAGAAATAGGAAAAAATACCTGCAAACCATAATCTGAACTAGGCAATACTTCAACAACGACAAATAAACAGACAAAAGGAATTCTCAAGGGTCACATCAAAGAAATATCAAAATGTATCACTGTTCATCAGTGTTCATTCAGAAAAATTGAGATGCCTTTCAGGATGATAATATCAAAAGGAAACCAGGTAAGTTTTAGTGAAAGGTATAGAAGAAAGTAAGCCTACAGATAGTGTTTCTGGGAACCTAAATGACAAATATTATTATAGGAAACACTAGACAGCTTCTAAAAACAAATTCAGAACAGAAAGACTAAGTAAGTGATGCAGCAATCCTACTCTAGAAGGAAATAAAATTGTCTCAGAGTCATTTGCACTCACATGCTCACCACAGTATCATTCCATGTTGTTATCATTGTTAGTCCAGTACTGAGGGTGTGAGTGAGTGTGTGTGTGTGTGTGTGTGTGTGTGTGTGTGTGTGGTGGGGGCGTGGGGGTGGAGTATGTAGCTAAGATGACCCCTGAATTCTAGATTTTGAGATATTTTCCACTATACTCAATTTATGACAGTATTGGTGATCAAATTCATAATTTCATGCATATTAGACAAGAACTCTTAATAATTAAGCTACATCCCCAGGCCTGACCTGAATCTAGATTCTCTGAGAAGCACAGAGTGAATGAAAGTAGTTACCAGGAGTTAGGCAAAATAGAAGATGATGGTCAAATGATTCAAAGTTTCAATTTACATAAGATAACTTCTGGAAATCTAAATCGGCATGGTGGCCACCGGTAATAATGCCATGTAGTGTATTTGAAATTTGCTAAGAGATCTTAAGTTTATGCACACACACTTATGCACGCACACACACCTACACAGAGATTAGACTATGAGATGATTAAAATGTTCATCAGTTTGATTGTAATAATATAATCAAAACATTATGTTATACTTCTTAAATAGAATTTCTATTTGTCAACAGTGCTCCAATAAAGCTGAAAAAGCAAAATAAAGTGACAGAAATCCAGAAAGGGATCCGAAAGAAAAGGCCACACCTCTAAAACCTTGCCATCTTTATTCTTTCTGAATTTTGCTGCGACCAGCTCATTTGTGTAGCCACTACAATATATATCCCACCTTCCCTGCCTGACTTATGTCTGATATCTAGTACTTAAAGGGTCTGAAAACATTTTTAAAAGCCGTGTTAGGTAGATCCATTTAAAAAACCAGAAAGGAATTGTAAATTAAAACACAAGGATCTACCTCTTTACACCTACAGTGGCTACACTCTAACAAAGTAGACAAGGTATGAAAATGTATGGTACAGAACCTGGACTCCACATACACCACTGGAGATGTAAAACAGTATAGGCACTTTGGAAAATAAAGTTACCTAATGGCCTGCAAATCCCACTCCTAGGTTTACTCCCAACAGAAGAAAAAAATCTGCATTAAAAACTTACAAATAGGACCAGAGACAGCCTCCTGCGGCCAAGCCTGAAGAACTGAGTCCTATCCTGGGGACACATATGGTAAAAGGACAGAATTCAACTCCTGTGAATTATTTCACAGCAGTATTATCCAAAACAGCCAACAAGTAGACACAACATGATGGTCTACTGAACTTACAAATGGACAAATAAAGGGGATAAATATATGCCATGCTATTATTTCCTTAATAAAATTGACTGAAAATACCAATTATAATTCACTTGGTAGAGCATTTCTCTAATGCATATTTAACCCTGGAGCTGACCCTCAGTACTACATAAAGGCCACAGTAGAGCATGTCTACAATCCCAGCACCCAGAAGGCTGCACATGCTCAAGGTCATTCTTAAATACACAGATTGTAACCAGCCCAAACCCTGTCTCAAAACATAAAATATCTGAGACCTGGAGCTTATGTCTTTAATCCCAATACTCCAGAGGCATAATGAGCAGGAAAATCCCAGTGAGTCTGTAGCCAGCCTGGTCTATAGAGCACTTCCCAGGCCACTTAGGGATGGGAAAAACCTTAAAAACATTGTGCTAAATAAAATAAGCCAAATATGAATGATTATATATTATATGAATTTACTTATATATAGTGTTCTGAACAAGCCAGTTAAAAAGAGGACATGGGAAGTCAATGATAACAGACACGGGGTTTCTTTCAGTGGTGACATTTTAGAATGAGACAGTGATGGTTAAATATACTAATGAACTATGAGACTTAAAGGGTCAATTTAACATGAACCGTATCTCAATTTTAAAAATCCTCACAGGCCCACACATGTTTAACCTATAAAATGCAACACCCTATATTCTATGGAGCAGTTTCTCCCTCTTAAAAACATATATGTATAAGTATGAAATGCTCATACCAAGGAATCAACTAAAACTCACACATCTATAATTCTTTTATGAGGAAAGCTCGAACAGGTGGATCTGAGTTGCAGGCCAGCCTGGGCTATACAGTGAGACTGTTTTATGAAAGAAAAAATGGGGGCAGAATATGGTAGAATTGACTTACACTATTAGAATTTAAGGTTTACATCTTTGAAACAAGAAGATTCATCTTTATTGTACCTTTGTGATCTTCTCCAAGTATCAGGATACACTCTTCTAGAAAGGCATGTAAGGTAGGTTTAAAGATTGGCTTTCCTGGCATTAGTTGCATTGTCCTAAAAATAAGCAGCTCATCCTCTTTAAGCTTCCAACATTACAATCTCATCAAGAACCAACAGCTATAGGTAAAGGAAAATAATCCAACAGTTTGCTAATCCTTGAAGCAATCATCCCATGCAACAGTGCAGCGCTTTTTATATCTATAATTGATTATTATAGTCCCCTCCCTGGGCAGACACACAGGCATCCCATACACACACATATTCCACAGCTTTCAAGGCACAATAATCTAAGCTTTATTTGTGTTTCATATAAAGTTGGTTTAAAAGTATAGAGAGGTGTGAGTTTACCTATGAAGCAGGAATGTAGAAACCTAACCAATTACTGAAGCCATCCTGGTCTTTATAGAAAATATATGCATGAAAAATAAGTCACACTGTATCCAAATTGATTGCAAAGAAAAATAATATTCCCCAGATTAGACCCAAATTTCTTGAGTTCCCGAGTTCAGATACTGGTATAGATAACTGTGCACATTTTCTTATATAGTCAACAATGAGGCTACTACCAAAAAAACTAACATTTTATAGACAGAAAACATAATCTCTACTGTATCTCTTAAAATCACAAAGGCAGGATACTAGGATACTCTTCTATTGAGTAATGAAAACCAACACTGGTCTGTCCTAGCTATACCTCTATTTGTCCTCTTGTTTGAACATCAGAGTACGTACGCCTAAACAGAAGGCTGGAGGGCTAGCTCAGCAGTAAAATGCATGTGTAGCACATTCAAAGTCCTAGGTTTGCAGAAACAAACAGGCAGGGAGGAAAATGGCAGTGCTTTTTCCCTGCTGAATCATAGACAATGCACTCAGGAAACACAAAAACTCATGAAAAGGCCAAGGAGGTGACACAGCAACATGCATAAACCATACACACAAGGCTACACCTAAGAACTTAGGCAACTACATCTATAAAACGAGGCGGACAAAACTGCCATGACCATAGAATTCATAGAAGTTGGATCACATGCTAGGTGACCGCTTCCAGCTAAGGTCTTAGGCTCTCAAAAGATATGAAGCTAGGTGTATCTGCAGATATACATACATTTGTGTATCTACAGGGACACTAAAATGTACCTATCTACTGTGTATAACTACCAGAAAATTACAGAACAAGTGGCCAGAAATAAAATACACAACCATGTAATTGTTTTCTTTAAATTAAAAGGGGCACTCAGCTTTTATTTTTACATTATTTCACTCAAAATCCAATTATTTTCTTTCAGCAAGCAAGAAAATTTAAATAACATAATGGATGACAAAAACCACGTACCCCTTGTGAAGTAAGGTTACCTGATGTATAAAGGGGTTGTTAGCGACCAGGCTAGACATTTCGAATGCATGTATTTCACTGCACAGAAGACATCTATTAAGTGTGGGTGAGGAGCATGGTTTTTTGCAGCTGTGTAGCTTTATAGCATATGGACATCCACATTAATTTTGTTGTGATAGAACTTGATTGAAAAAAATTCATTTGAAACATCAATCAATAAAAGTTGAGCAGGTTGAAAGAAGCTTTAGTTCAGTCTCATGTAGAATATAGACTCACCCTCAAGTTCTCTACATCCCTGTTTCAGGTAGCCATTAGCCACCGCACTAGTAAGACATAAGCAGATGGTTTTATATTTTGTTTTTAGTAAAAATCCAAGTTTAAATAAAAAGAAAAAAGTTTTAATATTGCTGTAGGCATCAATATGGCTCTACATTCAATACAGGAGCAAGGCCTCAAATGAATGAGGTTTTCTTTCCCACAATGCATTATTTTCCAACAGTGGTTTTGTGTGAAATTAATTGGTCCAATTGGAACAATCCTTGCAGTAAAATGGGGGGAAAAAGGAAAGGAAAAAAGCTTCTTTGATGTAGAATAAGAGCTATTCCTTCTTAGTGACTATAAGCATATTTGAATAAGGTTGGGAAATAATACTGGTTTAGTAGTTTCTCCTAAGGTCCATGATCTCACCAACCGCAGGTAGCTCGCTGGGTACTCAGTATTGGGCATGAATTCTCTCCTATACAGTAAACCTTAAGTTCACTTAGATGGCTCTTGCTTACTGCCAAGCCGTAAGTGCCAGTACTGCACCCTCGGTACTATCTTGCAGTCATTGTCATGCTTTGTTAGCTTCACAGTTGTATGACAGGAAGCTGCATCCATGAACAGTATGACTGCTAAAACAACACCTACCCAATGACAACATCAGTTGGCATCTCAATGTAGATGGGGAAACCTCACCAGGCCTTACCTACACTTGGACAGAGATAGAAACAGTTAATGACTACTAAAAGTAACAACTCATCTTTTCCAAGAACAAGCTCCCTAATAGGTTAGGTAATCCCAAACGGTCATCCCTAAGCACATATGAGAAACATGGAATGGATTCCATAGGGTGTGCATTCTGTGTGTGCATGTATGTGCTTACACCAGGTATGTGTGTGAAGATAGGAGCCAAGAGGGGAATTAAAGAGGTAATGAATTTGAAGGAGAGTGGAAATGGAAAAGGTATGGGGAAGAGCAGGACAGAATGATGTAAATACAGCACAAATATATGGGGAAAAGGAGGGAGTCTTCACTAAAAATCCTGTTGGCCAGGGAAGTGGTCCAGTTGGTAAAGTGCTAATCTGAAATCCAACTTTGGCTTGGTGAATTTGACCTGAGTTTGACCCTGGAAACACACGTAAACAGCAGAAGGATCAACACATGTGCGCGCGCGCGCACGCATGCGCGCACACACACACACACTCTCTCTCTCTCTCTCTCTCTCTCTCTCTCTCTCTCTCTCTCTCTCTCTCTCTTAAAATAAAAGCAATGTTGTAGTTAATATTCTGCCAGTCAACAAGTTTGCTATCAAAGCTGCTTTTAGCAGGTCAACAAAAGGCCAGGTGTGTTGGCTAAGTACCTTTAATCCTAGCACTCAGAAATCAAGACATTTGGAGGCATCTCCATGAATTCAACATGGTTTACACAGCTAGTAGCAAGTTAATCAGAGCTATATAGTAAAAACCTATCTTTAAAAAAAGTAACAAAAATATTTGAGTAACTTAGTTAAAAATAACTAAGTGAAAATTCTCCCTTAAATATCAATACTCTAGATAAAGGCTGACGGCAAATAGAAAAGAACTAAAATTCAGTATTTCTCCTAGATTGCAGAACATTAATATGCTGGTAAGAAATTGGCATCACTCACTAACAAGGACAAAAAAAGTAGAACCTTCCCACTCCTCCAGTAGAAGAAGAGTACTCAGAGGCCAAGAACAGAAGCTGAGCTCACCGAGAGTTTGGTGTCCTTGACAAGCCCAGGCTACTTTGCTAAAATATCTTTAGCAATGACAAGCAAGCCATAAGAGCTAGGATAGTACCTTGAAAGGAAGGGAAGGTTTCATCCCATTTGCATTTTAAAGGGTACTCTTCCATGATCTTTCACACTTAAAATAGATGTCTAAACCTTTTCTTTTCTTAGCCTGAAAGTCAATGAAGATGAAGAGCTTGGCCTCTACAATTGTTCTTCACCCTAACCCACCCTAGAACAATACTGACAGCTGCTAACAAACAGGCTGCATTTTCTCTGCACAGCTGCTGAGTGAACAGTCTCCCAGTGCTTCCTCCCCTCTGGCCAGACGGGCTGGCACACTGCATGTGCAATGAAGGGGTGCAAAGGTCCACTGAATTGTCAGCCCGATTTTATGCTACTTCAATTTTCTAGGATATATGCAGTTCTTTTCAAGCAAAAATCAAGCATATGCCATAGCATGAAACTAAAGTCAGGGGCTATTTCTGATCATTGCAAACTTTCAAAGAGCCTGTCATAAATCATAAAGAGCCCACCACTTGAATGATTAAAAACTGCATATGCTGAAATGCTGAACACACCATGATACATTAACTCTTGGCCCAATTCTCCAACTTGGGTTATTACTATCAAGCTAATCTTACTTTGTAATCTCAACATGTTTTTCTAAACTAAAGCTATTAATAAAATTTGCAATTCACCCACCCTTCTAAAATAACCTATTTTTATTTTCTGATTCTATTCAAAATGAATATTAACTATAAATATCTGTCTGGCTAATGCATTTTCCTCCTTTTGCAATTCAGGTACAAAGATTTTAACGGTCTGGGCAGTGTCTCTGAGAACTCAAAAACTAGTATTCATTCTATTATTGAAAAATTACACGTAGCTGGCCCTGTGGCTCATTTGTTGAGTACTTTCTTAGTATGTGTGAGGCCACAGGTTCAATCCCCAGTACTGTCAAACAAAGACCAGAAAAATTACATGTAATAATTTAGAGCCTATCAGAAAACAAACATGTCCCACAAAGTTGAACAGGGCCCTTGAGATCTGCTTTGCATATGTTTTCTTTTAATCAAAACAGGCTTTTCCATCCTCATTCATTTGGTTAAAAAAATCCCTTGCTCCAGCTCCAAGTACAATCACGATTAGTCTCTTCTAATCAAACACGGTATGTGCAAAAATGCCAGTGAATATTTGATTTGATCTCTGAAATAAAGCAATTCATTACACTAGAAAAGGGTAGAGAAGGCAGCAGACAAATGCAGGCATAATTGTGTTCTTTGTTGAATGTGATTAGAGAGCCCACTAAGTAACAGTCAAAAATGTGATACAGGAGGGGAAGAAAGACAGAGCCCAGACCTGGGGGGAAGGAGGGAGAACTGTTTATGCAGAGCTAAGCTGTCAAGTGCAATAAAGCGGCTTGAATAAAATCTAAGCTGAAAATCCACTGAAGCTCCCTGGTTCACGGAAGAAAAAGCTATTAAAAGGAAATGAAGGTCACCCTCCCAGTTTATTTCACCTAATTGACTGCCAATAGCTTACCACAGGCACCCCAACTGCAGATCTGCAATTGAGAAACTGATGAAAGGAGGGTTTTCAAGCTGGGGCTCATTCTTTAATCCTCCTTGGCTCTTGTGTTTTTCCCATCTCCAGTGGGGATGTAATTTTAAACCTTGATAGATTAACTGGTTCCATTGTCTGTCACAGCACTGGACTATGGCACTCTTAATCCCTACAGCAGCATGTCTAATTATCATTACAAAGTGTCTGAGGGAACTATAAAGACCAGCAGGGCATCTTCTCACAAGCAATTAACATAAATTGATAAATGAGTGATTTTGAATTCATTTGAGGAACTTGGGTATGAATAAAATAAAGGACCCTACCTCCATTTCAGCTACTTCTTTCCTTTAATCTAAAAGGAGCAGAACATGTGAGAACCACCTTAGGTTCTACAGTGGGTGGAGCTGAACTCCAGCAAAGGAAGAGACAGAATGCCTGGCTTACTGGATCCCTTAATGCAGAACAAATTCCTTGTGATTGACAAGAGAAACCAACTTCACCAGCAAGAAGAGATGGCTAAACTCCAGAGACATGAACCCTGAAAGGCCACAGAGCACTAGGGCAGACAATTAACACTTCTTCCCTGGAAAGGGAGTTTTTCATTGGCATGCCACTTTAAAATTCATGAAAGGGGAACCAGAAAGAGAAGAATCAAACAACCACACAGGTTTCAGTGCCTAGAAAGCAAAAGGCAAGAAGTACTTGGGAATAATTCAAAGTCCTGTATTGACCTCACTGTGGTAGAATGACACTAGACAAAAAGAAACAAGGAAAGTATTTAGAAAGTGACCTACACCTTCTACCCTACTACTAGCAGCAAGGGTGGTTTCACGTATCACAGGATAAACTTCTTTACTTCTCTTAAATGAGAGTTATTTTCCTTCCTCTTCTAGTGTTCTCTCATTGTTCTTGTGCTATGACGTCCTCTTCCCTACACGTCTCTACACAACCCTAGTCCCCTTTCTCCCTCCCTTATTAACCAAATAACTCATCTATAAGTTACACAAACTTAGTTGAGTGCTATACCATCAAACCATAAAGAAATGAAAGCTGGTGATACACACTGTAGGAGGTAGACCTGGTAGGCCACGTACCCCGATGATGGCATTCAACTCTGCCATGGTCACCTGTTTGGCACGTTCGACAGCCTGGGCCACCTGTTGTTGATGCTTTGAAAACAAGGAGAAAAAACTGTTAGCAACAGCTAAGAATTTCCCTGTTCATTCTGACAACAAAGACCAAAAGGCAGGTCATCATGCAAGTGTTATTTTACAGAACACAGAACAAAGAGAAAGGACAATGTGACAGTGCTTCTCTTTATTTCTGAAGAGTTCCAGCATCACTAAACTCCCAGTGGGATAGTAAATATCAGAGTGGATATCAATAATGATGACCTGTCTTTAGATACTACAAAAAACAGAACATGGAGGACTGACTGTCCTAGCTTATAGTGGTATGTTTAGGCACATGACGTTTATAATAATTCACCTCTCTTGAAACTTAAAATGGAACCAGTCAGTCGGTGTTTTCTCTGGTGAAAAATAAAATCTAGATGCATCAGCAATATTGTTAAAAAAACTAGAAATTTTTTCAATATTTATCTGAGTCTTTTGATATTACACTCCAAGGAGAAAGTTCTGTTTTCAGTTTAAAGAATGAAAACTCACCTTGTCCACTCCCCAACTCTACACGTAGTTAACATATAGTCACAGTTAACTTGAGGAGACCAGTAGAGGTCACTGAAAGCTAGCAAGCAATCAAAAGGCGCTCAGGGTGCTCTACAACCAACTCCACACTTAAGCTTGGCCTCCCGCCTGTCACCGTAAGTTTATCTTTACATATTGAAAACACATTATTCCTCTGTACCCAAAAGAAGATAACACTTTCAAAGCAAAACTGAAATACAATGCTGAATTAATCTCCAATTACTTCTATGAAGGGTTCCTTCTGCACATATTAATGTAAACTCAAACCACATGGCTTATCTATTACTCTGTGAATCAACATGATATGATTATTCATTTTATTCTTATGATGATTACCATCTACGCTCTCCATGGAATGAATCTTGACTATGCATACATGCTTTCATGTAGATCAACCCCAATGCAGTTACTTTCAAGTCAGCTCAAGAAAAGAGAAAAGGGTACCTGAATCATATCAAGCATTTATTACTCAAACATACACCTAGCCAGCAGTGGTGGCACTGAGAAAGGAACAGTGTTTTGTCAATCTGAGGCCAGCTTCAGCTTATTCTACCCAAGGAGTTCCAGGTCATAGTGACACACACACACACACACACACACACACACACACACAGAGAGAGAGAGAGAGAGAGAGAGAGAGAGAGAGAGAGAGAGAGAGAGGGAGGGAGGGAGGGAGGGAGGGAGAGAGAGAGATAGATTTCTTTATGCTTCATAGTCACGTTTCAGTTTAAAAAAATAATTATTATTATTTGGGGTTGAGATACTGTCACCCCTCCAGCAGCCTGCCCTTGTATGCCTTAGACAGAATGACAGGGTTGACACACTTGAGATGTAACAGATGTTCTTCACACTTGTTCCCTGTGATAAAATTAACATCTTAAAACTGGCTAATTTGCAAACAGAGAAGCAGCATAATTGCACTTTAACAGCTGAACATTTTACTTACTTCCTGAGACAGAAATGGGATGACTTGTGCACAAATGGTATTCAATCTCTTGGCGATTTCGGTCTACAAAGACAAAGCCACACACATGTTTAGAACACCTCCCAATCAGTTCAGAAGGTGAAACTTTAGTCTTCAAATCTCATTCCCAGAGGTAGAAAATTGTTCCTTAAGCCACATTACCAATAATTACCTGGAAATAAACTATAGATACCAGAGCTCCCTATAGAACAGGCGTAAGTGCAAATTTTATTGGTCACTTAAAAGATAATGATGGAGCTGGTGAAATGGCTGTTCTCCCAGAACCCAGATTCCACTTCTAGCACCCACATAATGGTTCACAACAAGTTGTAACTCCAGTTCCCATGCACTCTTTTAACCTGTGTGAGTACTAGGCACACACATGGTGTACAGACACACATACTGGCAAAATATACATAATTTTTCATTAAAAAAATAAAAATAAGGAGTATTTGAATCAGAAAATATATATGGTTTAGATTATACTGTCACTTGAATCTGGAGTTTCAAATCCCCTAATATCTTCTCATTGAGTACCTTCAATGGATTACTATGGGACATTTTTACAGTTACAGCAAGTTCATTCAAAGTGATATCAAAAACCATATCAAGGCAACCTGCTTTTCCAAGGTGTAAAGGACAAAAGCAGAAGAAAGGGGGTATTGGCACAGCCTTCCTCCCTTGTTTTTGTTCACTATACACTGCTGGTGCAAGTGTAAACTGATGAAACTACAGAGCTGTGGAGATTCCTAAAAAGCTGAAAATAGAACTACTGCATGAGCCAGCTATATCACTCTTGTATAAGTCAACGCACCACACATGATATCCCTATTCACAATTATTCGGAAGCAGAACCAGCCTAGGAACAGAGGAACAGATTAAAGAAAATGTGATCCATGTACACAATAGAATTTTATAGAGCCATAATGATGAATGAAATCACGACATCTGCAAGAAAGTGTGTGTGACTTTGATAAAATCATACATTCCTTCATGATAAAAGGTACTAGAGTAACAAGGGATGCACGAGATATATGGAAACATAACAAAGACAAATTATACCAAGACATCAGCCAACATTCTAAACAGAAACTTAAAGCCTACTAAAATCACAAACCAGACAATGAAGTCCGTTCTCTCCACACTTGTTCAATATAGTGTGCAAAGTCTTAGCTAGAGCAATAAGACAACTAAAAGAGATCAAGAAAGTTGGCGTGGGGAGAGGGGGCGGTTCTTGTTGTAGACAGTAGGATTCTATATATAAAATACCCTAGATACCACTAGGAAATTTCTATAGCTTACAAATATTTTCAGCAAAGTAGTGGGATACAAAATTGATATACATATCATAAACCTTATATACCAGTTAACAAAACATTCTAGAAAAGAAATCAGAGAAACTACCTTTCATGATAACTTCAAAAATATCTTGTAATACCTCTAACCAAATCAAGTAAAAGACTTGTAGGATTAAAAACTATAAGATATTGAAGAAGGAAATTAAAGAAGACAGTTAAGGTTCATCATAGGATTACCATTGCTTTTCTATAGATTCAATGCAATTCTCAGCAAAATACTTCATAGATATTAAAAAATAATCTTAAATCATATGGACACACACATATATACAGACACAGACACACACACACACACACACACAGAGAGAGAGAGAGAGAGAGAGAGAGAGAGAGAGAGAGAGAGAATGAGAATGAACGTTAAAAGAATGCTGTTTAACAAAACTGTTGGAGGTATAATCATCTCAGATTTAAAATTATACTGCAGACCAGTAATAGTAAGGAAAAGAAACAAGTTGATCAATGAACTAGAAGAACTTAACACCTGGACATAAAGCCAAAGGAGCCAAAAATACATACTGGAGATAAGAGTATCTTAACAAATGGTGATGTTCAAATTGGATAGCTATGTGTAGAAGAATGGAAATACAACCAAAAGTTATCATCCTGTTAAAAAATAAAAAAAAAAAAAACCAATTCCAAGTGAATCAAAGGCCTCAACATAAGACCAGACCCTCAATCTGATAAAAGAGAAAGCAGGAAATAGGCTGGAAATTATTGGCACAGGATCCTGAACAAGATCCTGACAGTGCAGGCATTAAAACCAACAATTAATAAATGGGACCTCATCAATCTGAAAAGCTGCTATATAGTAAAGGATACCATCAACTGAATAGAGACACATAGTCTAAAAATAAAATTCTTACTAATTATACAAGGGCAGAGGTATATAGTATCTAGAATATACAAAGAACTCAACAGTGAATGTCTAGAAAACACAATTTTAAAATGGGGTCTAGAACTAAGCAGAGTTCTCAAAAGATGAAACACAAATGGCTGAGAAACACTTATAAAACCTCAACTTACTTAGCTATCAGGGGTACTGCAAATAAAACTACTTTGAGATCTCATCATACACCAGTCTGAATGGCCAAAACTGGAATTTTGAGACTTTTATGTCAACACATTTTAGAAGAGGAAACCTCAACTAGGAAAGCTACCAACCAGACTGACTATGGAAAAGCCTATATAATACATTTTCTTGATTGATGATTGGTGTGGACTGATGATTCAATGTGTGTAGTGTTAGCCTTGGGGTGTTCCTTCCTGAATACTGTAAGAAGCAGGCTGAACAAGTCACAAGGATCAAGCCAATAAGCAGCACTCCTCTTTGCTTCAGTTCCTGCCTCCAGGTTTCTGCCCAGTTTGAGTTTTTACCCTGGTTTCCCTCGGTACTGGACTATGATATAGAGCTGCAAACTGAAATAAACTCTTCTCTAGGTTGCTTTTGATCATGGTATTTTATGAACAGCAATAGAAACACTAACTAAGACTTTAACCAACTACTACTGTATTGTATTGTATTGTATTGTATTGTATTGTATTGTATTGTATTGTATTGTCTGTTCCATGAGGTGGAACCGAAGCCTGTCACTGTTAAGGAGCCCAAGTATACTAAGTGAACATAGCAATAACACAACTCTTAATGACATACTGCTATATCCATAGATTAAAGCACGAGAAGCTTCTTGTAGTGTATGGAAATAAATACAAGGACCCACAACTGGACAATTTGCAAGTGAGAGACCTTTGAGCACTTGGCCTTACATACCATATCTTCATTAAATCCCTCCCCTCCAGGCTCAGGGATCAATGCAGAAGAACAGAGTAAAAGAGTCGAATAGCCAAAGTTGGGGGACCACTCCATGGAAACAGTACCTTCCAGACAGAATAAGAATTCTGACAGTATGAACATGACCCAAACAAGTTCAAGCCAGACAAAGCCCCAGAACAAAGAGAAGGAGCAGTGGGCAAAAAAAGTCCCAATCCTTGCCAAGAAGACCTTGAACTTCTCCAACTCCTTGATATATGATCATACCCAGTCATCAAACCTAGGGGTTCACGCATCCATGTATCCACTGATTTTTTTTTTAATAATAGTAATAATAATAACAGTTGTTGTTGGGAGAGAAAAGCCAGTTTTTTTCAATGGAATGAGACTGGGTTTATCAACTATATTCCAGGGTAGGTCCCATTATTTAGAAGCAGTCGTTTAACACCAAATGGACATCATGATGGTGCTTCTTTGGTGGGTCTTGTGTTTACTTTGCTGTTATTTTTTCTTTGAAAGAGAAGTTGGATGGGTAGGAAAACAAGGAAAATCTGAGAAAAGCTGGGGGAGAAAAATTACCAAAATAATCTGTTTGAATTTTTTTAAGTAAATAAATTTATAGATTAAAATCTGCTCAAAAAGTTCATTATGCCTATACAGTTATAATGACCAAAAGATTTTCCCTAAGTACAATCTTCACAGAGAATCAATGTTTAAAATAAAATGGTTAAGACTTTAACATTTATTATTTCCAAAAAGTAAATAAACTGTGAAACATATTACTAATAATAGAACTCAGTCTAGAGTGTAACAAGTCATGACGTGTTGAAAAAATGTGGTGTCACCAAACGCCAAGACTTTGCTAAAAAAGACCCTGATTCATCTAAGCACATAGGAGTCCTGAATAGCTGTATTGCCTCTATGTAAATAAACCAGAGAAAGTCCATGCTTAGCTAAAACAAACAAACAAACAAACAAACAAACAAACAAACAAACTTATACCTGGAAAGAACAAAGAAAAACAAAAGCAGAACAAAAGAGGAGGTGAGAAGGGCAGATTAAGAGAGAAGAGGGAAATCCAATCTGTAAAGAAGTCTTTACTATTTCATCATTTTCTATCTATGCTTGATACTGCCTTTATTACTAGATTAGGCAATAGAAAGAATCAAGAAAACGAGATATGTAGTCAAATTGACAGGATGGATACATGAATCCCTAGGTTTGCTGGCTGGGTATGATCGTATATAAGTGAGTTGGAGTAGTTCAAAGTCTTCTACTACATAGTGATTTTAAGGCCAATCCAAGGCCTTAGTCTTAAATAAGACTAAGAAGAATGAAGATAAAAGTTGGGGAAAGATCAGTGGATGAAAATCACAAACTGAACAGGCCATATCCATGAGAAAGGAAAAACTCCAAGAACTTTAGGATAAGGTATATGTAAAAGTTGCCTTTTCTCTTACAACTTGATTCTAGTTCCCTGAGCAGACTAGCTCTTTGGTTTTATGGGATTTAATTGATACCAACCCAATTCTCCTGACAAGCAATGGAATGGCATTACAGAGCACATTATAGAAGGAATGTGCAGGCGGGGCATTTGTGTAGGAACAAACTCCATGACCTTGTTTTACCCAAGGGGGCAAAACCAGAACAGCTGTGCCAGATACAAACCAGAACTCAGCGAGGTCTGCACAGTTCATTTATCACTATCACCATCCACTTAAGGTAGGTAACTCAAAGTCAAGATTCTCCTGCGGAGCACATACACTCCCTTCCCTGCCTCTTTGGTAGTTATGCAATGCATCACAGCACACACTAGGACATGCACACAGTAGAGACATGTTTGTGTAGTACTCATTACCACCTTCCACATATTCTAGCATCATCCTATTCATTCTCTTTCAAATGCAATTAACATTTCAATTGTAAAAGAGATATACATGGGACTAAAGAGATGCTTCAGTATTTAAAAGCACTGGTTGCTTTTACAAAAGTCTGGGATCTAGCATCTATATGATGGCTCACAACTACTTGTAACTCCCATTCTCTCTGTGAACACTAGACATGAATGTGTTATAAATTCACAAATTTCAGCAAAACAAACACATAAAATTATTTTTAAGTAATATATGCACAGCTGGAGATATAAATCAGAAGTACAGTACTTACTTGCCTGATATACATACACAAGTACCCTAGCATGGCAAAACATAAAAGGTAAGGATTATGATAACTCATTTGGAGTATGTAACACATGCACACAGGGATACATGGATACAGAGGCATGGCATATGGTTAAAATAATAAAACAGTAACATGTTTAGTGGCCTTGGGCCACCATCATTCCAGCTACTCACTTCACCTACGAAAGTAGTAAGAGAACATATTTTAATATTAACAAGTCCCATTTGTTGGGTCTCCAAAGCAACCTTATACCACCTGATCAGAAAGCCAGGAGAACTCAGTCCAAGTCTTTGCTTCTTCTACTTACAAGTTGCTGAGCTTCACAGCTCTGTCCACATGTATGATATCAACAAGAGTGCCTTCCTCCTGGCAGTGAGGATGAATGTAAATGCTTTGTGAGTTCTTTAAGTGGGATTTTAAATCTCCAATTTCCATATCCACACTTCCCAAAATGTTCCCTTTGATTCTCTTCAAAATGATGATAGCAGTAGTTGGGGGTAGGGAATAAATAAATAAATGAAAATAACAATGATGATGATTCTTAGAAGAATACGGTCTTCTGCCTAAATACCAAGGGCTCCCTGATAAAATGCTTACTGTTGCATGAATTAACAGCCATGTTTTGCATCCATGTTTCTCTTCTAGGTTTCGATGCTGACAGGGTAGTTATATCAGGTCCTATCTTAGTTAGTATTAAGAGTTTCCCAAACTAGGGGATGAAGAAATAGTTTGGTGACTAACAATCATTTGTTGATCTTGTAGAAGACATAGGTTTGGTCCCCAGGACACACAGGAGTTCATAAACTATAACTCCCATTCCAGGAGATCCTTATGGTCTTCTTGCACCAGGAATGATTGTTATGCATGCATACATGTAGGCAAAACCTTTGTCACATAAAAATAAATAAATCTTAAAAAAACACATTTTAAAGCCTTTAATAACACCTTCTACCTTTCTTGAAAACTAGACCATCTACTAAAACACTGTCAACTGAATTTTCCACGTGCAAAGGGTTTTACTCTCAAAGCTAAAAATATTTTTGGTACTGTTAGGTTACAACAGACACCTTATGGCAGAAACAGCAAATTAGCATCTGGAGGCCATTGTCAACTCAAACAGTGTGTGTTTTATGAGTGTGTGGTATAGGTACATAAAAAGTGAGAGCATCTATATATCCAGGCTGTGGCTAGTAGAGGGACTGTGTATCCTTGATGTTCCTTATCAGAAGCAAACTTCATTGACTAGTTAGACAGCCATCATTGTCCCAGGAATCATCCTGTCTCTACTCTCACAAGTGCATGAGACTCTGCATAGCTGCTGGGATCAAACTTAGTTCTTCGGGGTTATATTGCAAGTATCCTTAGTGATTGAACCATTGGCCGGGCTCTCTATTCAAAAACATCTACCAAAATAACAATGATGCAGAGGAGGTACAGGCATACTTTCAAGGAGCTAAAACCAAGAGATACCTCAAAACTCAGTGACGGATGAAAACTAGAAATGTTCTACAAGGCTTTTAAACTAACCTTTGTTCTTGGGGGATCAGTGTGTGACAATATCAGGATTCTATTCCTAAAAGTTCAGCATTCTCTTCTCATACTCCTCATACTTTGTTCAATTACAAGGAATAAAGAGCCCACTCCCCAGGGTTCATGCACTTCCCCTCTACATCCAAAGTTAATGCATACTGAATACCATTGGAAACTCAAAGCAGGGTAAGAACTGTGCAGGAGTAATTGCCCAAGGGTCTCTAAACAGTCCTGTGGCACTCTGCCCAAAGTCAGTTTAGGGAGGTGAAATTTTACCAGGATTAAATTACCAAGTGAAGGATCCTAAAAAGTAGTACTTAAACTAAAGGCAGAGAAAGCTACTGCAGTTTTTTCCCAATTTGGTTTTGTTTTGGTCTCCCTGAGCCAAAGAGGCCTAGAGAAAAACAGTAAATGAAGTGTTCGTAAGATTTTGTTTTAAGTAAGGTTGGTCATTTGGAACTTGTTATTAGAACTTAAAATTACACACACACACACACACACACACACACACACACACACACACACACACTGCAATTCACAGCATCTCATAAAACTGAGTGTTATCGCAACACGGAAGAGGAGGATGAGGAATTCAAAGTCACCTCCAGCTACAGAGTGAAGCTGAGTTAAACCTGGGCTGCATGAGCTTAATGAGGAAATAACCTTCTGAAAAAATAAACTTTGTATTAAAATCTAATTTGTGTATTCAGGAAAACGGCATGTCACTGTGGCCAGTAAACTAATACAGTAGTCATTTTTGGTTTTCTTTTGGGCAGTATTGGGAACTGACATTAGGGCATGATAGATAATTGCTCTACCACTGAGCTACACCCCATGTTCCCAGTACAGTTGGGTCTTGGAAAAAAGAGAGAGACAGTTCTTCAAAAGCAGAAAATTATCCAAACTTGGAATGGCTTCTCCACAGCTAAAAATTTATCCTAAGGAAAGAGTTCAAATTGCAAAGTATTCCATATATATATAAATTTCACTGCAGAGCTGGTTTAAAGCAAAAGGGGAGGGAGAGGATGTGGTAATAGTTCCACACATTACAACCATGACACATTTCTAAAAACCTAACATTTACACCCTGATAAATCAACTATCTAGTATTAAAGGAATGGTCAAATACATGCCAACTCTCAGACATGAAAAGTAACCATTAAATATGTATTTGTGATGATTCTAAAATGGCCAATATGTTCACTAGATGGAGTGAGGAGGAACAGAAACTCTGTAGTAGTGTGCACATCTATGTGCATGTGTGTAGCCAGGCAATCAATGCAAGCTAATGGGCTAAACAAAAGATGGCTATGTTGTATGGTTAGAGTACCTGTGACTCCTTCAACCTCAGTCTTTCTAAACACTGGTCTTGGTTTATTGTTTCAATCTGTTATTTATTTGTTAAGCTGTCAACCCCACAACCCAGAGAACAGTTATGTTAACAATCCCTGATATTATTTACATGCCTGCCTCTGTCCATCCTCAAAGCGCTATATAGAGGTCAACATTTAAAAAGAAAATGATTTACTAACACAGTAAAGGAAGATTAGAAGTTCCATACCCAAAGCTGATAAACTCAAATCTTATTTGGAAAGCAATGCAATTGGGTAGACATACAATCAAACAAGCCTTGGCACCCCTCAGCTAATAATGACATCACAAGAAGTAGGTTCGGTGACCTGTAAAGACATAGTCACTGTACTCTTGCTGCTCTGACAAAAAGGCTCTGCCTGCCAGAACAGGCATTTTATAAGCAACTCCAACTATGAACTATGAATAGCAACTACAATCTATAAGCAAGCAAGCTATAGTCAGTATCTCCACCACAAAGAACATTATACTAATAATATCTGTCACTCTTTCCCACCTGGGGAGCACAATTCATAAATGCCTATCTTGTTCCTGAAGATAACGCTGACACGTCTAAAGTTAGTTCAGGCTATATGTATACAAACTGCCTCCACAATGCTATGTACACCACAGTGCAAATCTCCCCCAGTGGTCTTGTCCAACCCCTTTTCAGTAAAGAGTAACCTTTCGGTGTTTCCCACTCTGACTTTACACTGTAACCTCTGGTATTAGCAACATGCTCAAGACCTGGTAAGGTTATCCAAAATCCTAATAAGTAGATTTCTGCTTAAAATACACTTAATGTCAATAACTGGCATACTGGAAAAATCTTAATCAAAAGGATGTAGAATTGGTTCTGTCATTGTCTTGCTTTCAGGAATGAACTGGCACATACGTCACCCCTAGGCAACAGCCCTGCCATATGGGTTATCCTCACATGGAGGTGACCAGTGGTGTCTAATCAGGATCTCCAGAGCAGTTCCCTTAACGCCAGGGCTTCTGCCAGAGGTCTGGACCTGGAAACTGGCAATTCTTTCTCACAGTTCCTAGGTACTCCTAAAGTTGTGGGGACTCTGAGTCACTATGGGATCTACCTCTATTAACTGTCACTCAGTGGCACAGCACCAGCTGCTTAGCTCCAGCTTGGCCCTGTGACATCTCTCTAAATTTCAAACCAATTCTTCCTGGAAATGGACTCAAAGTTTAAAATAACTAACCTGGTAGCATATCTAGAATTCTCTCCAATTCTCTCCAAAGCCTTCTTATGACATATGAGCAACCTTCCTAACAGTTCCATAAAACAAGACCAAGACAAGAACACAAGTCATGTGTTCTTGCAAAATCTCAGGTACTATTCAGATACTGCCCCCAACTTCTGTGGCAATATAAAGGTACCATCTTAAAAGTTTTAACTAAAACAAAACCAAGAACAGCAAAGGACAGAAAGCTTTGGTGGTACAGCGAAGCAGAACTTACCACAGTTACTGCAGATAGTAATATTTATGTTCCCTCTCTCTGTCACTTGGCAGCCTCTACACTTGCCAAACCTGAGCCTTTCCAACTGGGCTCAGCCCTCTCCTTCACTGCTCTTCTTTATAGTCAGCCTCTCTGAAAACAAGGAGGGGTTCAGAGAAGGGAGGAAAGGAGAAAAAAAAAAAAAGAAAAGAAAAAGAAAAAAGTGCTGAAGGCTGCCTGGGTGGAGATAGCAACACTAATTGCTCCCATTCTCTGGCTCTAGAGGCAGAATGCAGAAAACTCTGCCATCTCTTCAGGAGCTCTCAGCAGACCAGCTCAAGTGCCCTTAATTGTTTATGTTCTTAATGCAGAGCCTCTTGAATGCATTCATTTTTAATAGCAGGCTTGAGTGTGGGGCTCATCAAAGAATGACAAAGCAACTCTATTCACAGGGTCTCCTTCCTGCAATGATGGTCTTTTGATTTATTTGCAAATGACAAGCTTGTCCGGCCTCACTTGAGGGCTGCCCTAATTTTTCCCCCAAAGAATTCAGTTGCATTTTCTAAGATGAGGTCTGAGCCTGTGATGTATTTGTGTGAGTTGCACCCCACCCCCATTAAGTTCCTTCTAATTAATGATTTAAATGTTTTGACCCAACTGTTGCCAAGCAGAACATTTGGGCTTTAATTTGTCACTTTGGTAAAGCTGCATCTTTGACAAAAGCATCACAGCTGTTTAGGCTTGTAACTGGCTCATTTGTATTATTCCGAAACCCTTGTTACAGAGTTCACAAAGGGCCTTTTCACATAAAATCATATTGACTTGTTACAAAATGGAAATACAGTTTCTGTATTAAAGCAAAATACCTACAGCAAGATCAGTAGGAGGAAAAGCCAATGACATCATCATCATCATCATCATCATCATCATCATCATCATCATCATCATCATCCCCAGAAGAATAGAATCGAAACTGCAAAACCAAAACATGACCTGCATGAGCCAACTGAGATTCCACACCAGGACAAGAAGTCAAATACTGGCTGAAAAGCAGTATCTCTTTCACAAGGTGGGGTACACTGCAATGATACAAACAACATTCCCTTTTACAGCTATCACTGAGGCCCAAGTCACTTGTATTTGGTTGGTACTGACCTCCAGACAACTGTGAGCTCTGTTTTATACTGTCCATTATGACATAGCAAAGGCTCCTTACCCCAGTGGTTTACATCTTGGCCATCAACGGAAAAACAGTTTTGCATGTGTGCTTCCTTAACACACTGAAATCTTGGACGGTGGATGCAACTGTGGGCTAGGGATTTCCTAATTTTATAAACATGCTATATATAACTAAATTACCTGCACACACATGGTAGCAGTTGCTCTTCCCAAGAGGCATCTCAGGAAAAGCTACTACTTAAGACTATAACACAAGACCCAAAACGAGGACACTCATGGCCTAACACAGTGGCTGTGCATGTGACATGTATATGTGTTATTTTAGTTGGAAAAACCCAGCCCCTGAGCAATCTTTCCATTTCCCAGGCTGAGCTGTCAGACAGGAATAGTCCCTCAGGAAGGAAGTTAGTGGTCCTGGTTTCCCAGGTAGGCATGCATAAATCTCTTTTCAATCAACATCAGAAAAAAGGCAAAGCTCCAAAGAATCCTGAAGAGAAGTAGGAGGGAGCAGGGGAGATACTTCCCCGCCTGTCCCATCCTAGGGTTCACAGAACTGGTACCAGCTACACTCAGCCAGTAAGTGGGTGTAAGTTAGAAACCACTTTGAACAAACAACTGTACAAGAAAAAAATTCTCAAAAGCATTTTAGAACAAATTTTAAACACTAAAAATTTTCAAAGCATCGCTCCCAGAAAAGCTTCACTATTTAGAAGACTGTCTGCACAATGACCTGGGTGCATACAGACCTACTAGATAATTGAGGCAACTTTTCTTGAGGCAAGCAAAAGAGAATTATAATTTAACCAGAAATTAAATCACTGCTTTATGCAAGCGGGACTTACAACACTGAAATATAACTTATAGAGAAATCCAATCTTAAAAAAAAAATTACCAGTCCTCTAAAGTAACAACGCCCCACCTGCTTCTGAAGAAAACTTGGATGCTGCATAGAAGAGTTGGGTATTTGGCTACAGTGTAACCAAACATACATAAGAATAATTATGTCCCCTCCCTCTCTGTCTTCACCCCTTCTCTCCACACTTTCCTTTCTTTCTCTTTCCTCTCTGTCTTTCTCTGTCCCCTCTTTCTCTGCTTGTCCTCCCTTCTCAGGTCCCCATCTCATGTCCCAAATAAACTTCATTTTATACTAAAAAAAAAAAAAAAAAAAAAAAGAATTATGCCAAAGAAAATACAGTCCCCGACCCAGTTGTAATTATGAAACATGGTTTTAAATTGTCATCCTAGGGTTCATAGAAGTACAAGAGAAATGGACAGCAACCCAGGTGACGGAAATGAGAGAAATTTATCTCCTGGCCAGACCCAAGTTACAAGTTACTTTAAAAGCAGACAAATCAATGCATGTGGGTGTTTTCAGAAAACATCTCACTAACCATGTGGGTCCCAGAACATGCCAGCTCTCATTTCCCAGAGCATCAGAAACCAAATTTAACCCATGTATTCTGTTACACTGGTCTGCACTTGTCTGGTTCCCACAGGGCTAGGCTGACTCAATAATGCTGCACTCATTCTGCAGAACTGAATAGACTTCCTGTCATTTGGACTGTGAAACACAGTAATCCACCAGGGAATAAAGGTCAATATTGCACTTTAGTCATTACTGAATCATTTGAGATGATCTGTGGTTAGGATGAGAGGAAAATCGAAGGAAGGCTGTGAGAATGTGGCAAATGGCTCAACCTCAGAGCAGTTTTCATCTCCATCTACCTAACAGGCATGTGGGTAAAAGGTCCACCCGCTACCACGCTTCTGGGCATTGGGCTGGTTTCAAATCCAGGGCACAAGCCAGGAACCAGTTAAACAATGTAGTAATAAGGGGAATAACTTCTAGACCTCAAGGCCAGTGCTCACTTGGGTTTTAGGTCACCAGCTGAAGGTTAGGACAGTTCTCTAGTCTGCAAGAGACACCACAAAGTAGAAAACTTACCAAATACACAGATGTACCTTCAGTGCAGTATATGCCAAAATCTTAATTGTACATACAGACATATGCCATGCTCACACCTCCACCCCTACTGAGAGGCAACCATAGGATTTCTACTGCATTTGCAAACACATAGGACGACAGCAGCCCTGAAAATTCATGTGGCTGCTAAATCAATCTTTTCCTAAAATGTCCAATTAATGCCACTTCATCTTTAAGGCATTTAAATCCTTAAATATAAAACATCTTAGGAACCTAAGGCCAATTATCCTTTAAGCCACAGAATAAATGTTCATGCCCCTTGATTTTTTATCAATATTTTCTTTCACTGGTTTAGCTGGCTTTTTTTTTTTTTAAAGATAATGTATCATATATAAGTTTAGGCCCCCACAGTATATCAATGTCAAACAACATCGTGTCAAGCTAAGATTCAATTCAGGTAAGTGCTACTGCCAAATTTTCTTGTTCCCAGACGGGCTTTAAGATTATTTTATTGCTTAAAATTTAATTTGTTCCAACTCATGTCTCCATGACAACGTTGGCTAACCCTGCAAATCATTTGAGTAATTGGATATCTTATCTTTCTATTGCTCTCAAATCGAATGATTCTGCTAGAATTGTAACAGCCAATCAAATTTACAGTCCTCCTGAGTAATAGACTTGGAAAAGGAGCCACATTCATCTCCCTTGTGCAGCCATATTAACTAGTATGGGATGAACAGCAGAATCTGGTCTTCCAACTGTACTTCGCATTATAAACACTGTCAGTACTCATATTCTCACAATGCAAAGTCTACTCAAAAAGCTCTTCATTGAGTCTGAGAAGCAGCAATGGCACTCATGCCATAAAAACCAAAGAACAATGTCAGTCTCAGCAGTGAAGAAAACTGACAAGAGTAATCCCAGAAGCTGATGAGAAAAACTTACTTAAAATCACTTTTTAAATATTGAATCCATGCTACATATAATGCAATAGTTAAAAGTATTGTTTAAAAACACTGCCACTGAACTCAGAGCTTTTAATAGAACTGAGTCAAGTTCTTTGTAAATCAGTCAAGAAATAGAAATAAATACAAATATAACAACCGACAAGAAAACTCTAGGTGCTCTTAGAGAAAGCAAGAGTCAAATATCCTTCATTTCCTTCAACAATACCCCAATACCCAAGGTTGTCTGTGAATAAGAATTGAATTTAGCAGTATATGAGTTTGGCCTTTGGTCCGCTAAAAAGTATGGGCGGTAGGTCAACTTTAGTGGGCCAATTCCAGTCTTCTCTACAGCTGTGTAGACACTGGCTCCAAGGAAGCCCATGGCCCCAGAACTTAAGATAGTAAGCTTGTTTACAAATGGGAAGGCTCTGAAGCCCCAGCCAACTGACAGCTCACAGAGCTGTCAACAACCAATGCTTACTCTACAGACAGCTGGGCTACTTACTTTTCAGCCCGAGAACAGGCTGACTGTGCTGTGCCCTTCTTCACCATAAGTACTTATCACAGACATAACAAGTTTCTTCAGAATCCTAAGTCTCAACTTTCAGCATGTCATCCAGAAGCAGTGGCCCATGTCTGTAGTTCCAGCTATTACTGAAATGAGGAAGGAGGCTCATGGACCTTGGGAATTCGTGACTAATCTGAGCCATTAACAGAGCAAGACCCCATCACAAAATAAAGACAATAAGTATCTGCAGCCACTCTCAAAGGTAACACTTTTCTCTGTCCTTCGGGTTTTGCTGTTCTTGTTTTTACTTCTCCCAATATTAACATTTAGGCAACAACTGTCAAGTCAACCAACATCTTAAGACCAGTGATAGACAAAGAAAATAATTTTCCAAGTCTCCTACACAGCACTTTACAAATTCTGTATCAAAAACAAAACCACATGCAGACAGTACCCCCTATTCAAACACACATGTACACATACATACACACACATCCCTGTTTCAAGGCTTGAAACTTTCTCTAACCATACAACTTAATCTAGTAACTATGCAAACAAACTTTTTTATCTTCAGGACATTTTTTTTTCAACTTCAGAGTTAGTTTTGTTGCATTAAAAAGAAAAGAATATAAAACACACTTATATACCTCTTCTATCATTTATTCTGTTGAAATTAACTTCTATGAAAATGAACCAAGTAAATGGAAAGCAAAACAAAACCAACCCACTTTATTTCATCTGGCGGATATATTAAATTCTTGAGTCACTGCTGGCTGGCCTATGTTTGTCATTTTAATGATTTTATATTTCTTAAAGAGTGGATGCAGCCAACAAGGGCTGTATTTTGGTTTTTAAATTCTCCTTTTGATCCTAAAGACAAATGCTTATGATCTAAAGAGGAAATCAGTAAAATAAGACTTTACAATTAGAATGAGAAAAATGAAGAAAATTCAAACCAAGAAAAAGAACACCAGGACTGAAAAACAAGATGGAACTATAAATGGAGCAAGATGTGTAAGGCCAAGAGCGTGAACGTCATTTAGAAGGACTCCTAACAGACCTGATAACAGCTCTAACACCCCTCCTCCTGCAAATAACTACCTGTGGGGAGCTGCTTGGGTCAACACTAATTTTACTTGTCCCTATTATTACTTGTTGAGTATATCATTGGAAGTGATGTGGTTAATATCCACCCACAAGACAGAGGGAACAGATAGGAAATTCTCAAAAAGCTCCACGACTAAAGGACTCAACAGTTACCCTAATGCCAATAAAGTCTACTCCACGGTAATGAATCAAGCAGCCCTGGTAACCAAAATATTAACAACTATCTGAACTGGACATGGTGCTTACTCCAGTAAACCAAGTTAAAGGTTAGCTCAGCTACGATGGTATAGCTCATCTCAGAAAAATCATTGAGAAAGAAAGAAGGAAGGAAAAAAAGGAAAGGAGGGAGGGAGGGAGGAAAAAATATTTGTGAATGATGTCACATGCTTATAATCCCAATGCTTGTAAGGGAGAAATAGGGGGATCAGGAGTTCACTTCTAGCCTTCATAGTGAATTAGGAGCTACTAGGGCTCCATGTGCCAAACAACAGCAGTAACTACACACACACACACACACACACACACACACACACACACACACACACGCACACTGAGTAGAACAATCCAGCACCTTAACTGTAGGCTGCATGAGGACAGGATACCTTTTCTCCATCCCTTTCCATTCTGGACTAAGATGCCTATCAGTGTTAAGACACCCTTTCCTAAATCCTAAGCAATCTTTTTATTATCACTCACGAATCTACAGAAGCCTTTCAAATGGCATAAAGGCAGCTGCATTTTGTTCTCCAAATCAATTTCCTCCCCAGACATCAAGTAGATGTTCCTGCAGAGAGAAAGAACAGCCCTTTCCTTCTAATTCAAAAATCCATACTGCCATTGCCCTCGTAAACTGCTCAACAAGCAGTATTGGCAAGTCACTTGCGTGCTGTAATATATTTACTGAAAATCCCAATGGTTTACCTCCCTGATGCTGGTTCTTCTGTATCTGAGCCTGTCAATACACCAATGGACACCACCACACTTCTATGTAGCTCTGACTCACTATTTGCTTAAAGCATAAGAGGGTGCTGGGAATAAACAAAAGCTTGGCTCTTAAAGAGCCAACCTGCTGTCTGGGAACCTAGCCTTAGGTCCTCCCCTATTCAGGGAGTCTCAAATAAGTTTTGTTCCTTAGCACTTCATACTCCTTTCACCCTCTAGAACTACAACCCCCCCCCCTCAACTAGGGCACTTCCCACATACATACAAATTTCAAAATTATCTTCATTTTGCAAAAGTATGACAGAACATACTTTTACTAATTATGTAATAATAAAACAATGTCTCCCTAGCAAACACTGTAGGCAGATTTCTAAGGTTCTGTAGAGATTGATTGAGGGGACTAAAGGAAAGTGGCTGGAGGCCTGGTGAGGCAATCTGGCATTTCCTTTGTGCAGGGAGGTAGAGGTGGGGCTGAAGAAGGTGCCCATGTATATGTGGAATGAGGGGACGAGGGACCAGGTCAATGTTGGGTGTTTTCTGCTGTCATTCTTCATCTTATTTTTTAGACAAAGTCTTGCACTGAGCCTAGAACTCACTGACTGGGCTAAAGAAAAAAGCCCACTTCTGTCTCTCCACCCCACACCCTACTATTTGCCTGCAACCTCCCCTGGCCCCCAACACACACACACAAATGTTAAAGCTACAGAAGCAAAGCACAAAACAGTCGTTACTGCTGGAGATCCAAAGTCAGGTTTCTCATGCTTACAGCAGCAAGTACTTCACTGGGCCACCTTCCCAAAGGAGCTTTTCTATTTAAGTACCAATTATGTTTTGGGGAAGAATTGAAGAAAACCGCCTTAATGCTATGTAAGTTGGTAATCCGAACATGCTGAAGCACAAGGATAAGTTTAGTTGAAAATAGGAAGAATCCATTAAGATAGAACTCCTAAGAAGACCCCTTCCTCACATCAAATCTGACTAACACTGGCTGAAAAAGAAAGTCCCTGTCATCTACCAAGCCCACACCTACTCTCCAGATCCACTCTTTCTTCATACAGGTAATCCAAGCTCTCAGGAGATGAAGCAAGTATGTCAGGAGTTTAAAGACATCCTTGGCAAAATAGTTAGCTTTAAGGCCAGCCTTGGCTAGGTAATACCATTTTACCCCTAAGTCCCTTATACACACCAAAACCAGTAACAGGCAAGAAGCATAAAATGTTTTAATTTACAGACTTCAGACACCATATATAATAACATGTCTTTATTCAAGAGGCAGAGGCAGGAAGATCTGAGTTTGAAGCTACCCTGGTCTACATAGCAAGTTCCAGCCGATCTGAGCTACATTATAAGACCTTGTCTCAAACAAGTTTAAAAAAATAAACATGAACATTGTAAGTGCCCAACTGAACAGATTTTCATTTTAAATTTTAAATTTTAACATGAGAACCACTGTTGCAAATCTTGATTCAAGATTTTAACCTGGGTTCCATGGACTTACTGATGGATCTGAACTGTTGGGTAGGGCTACTTTTTGTATCTGTACATTAAAATGGGCACAAATGGTCGGCTTTCTTTTGTTGTTTCTAGCAAAGGATTTCTCACCAAATCTCAGAGAATGGGGATCCAAAATGGTTGCAACCAGCACGGAACATGGGAGTGTACTAACCACATCAAGTTTGCGATGTATATCAACTCCAGAGAATGCAAATAAATGTGCTACCTACCTGTAGACTCTGAACAAGCTGGAATAATAAATAAACAAGGCATAAGACAAAACTCAGATTTCAAATGTGTGGTGTGGGCTAACTGCTGTGGGCTAATTCAGAAAGTCCTAAGGTAAAAAGAACTTGAAGGAAGCTGAGGGAACCATGTAAAGTTTGAGGAAAAGTCCAAGACTACTAACACAAAGAGACCCATTTGTGTGGATTCAGAGAGCTGCAGGACAGAAAATAAAGGCAGTACAGAAAGAAACAATAATAATAAATACTCAGAGGCAGGCATAGAAGGAGATGACTGACAGGCAGAATGGCAATTAAAACTTAAAGGAGATCACCCTCCCTAAGCCCCAAACTCGTGAAGCATTCACTACGTGAAAGGTCCTACATTTCAAGTGTACTAACAGGCCTGAAAAGCAGTTCTCTGACTGAGCTAGGGTGTATTTAACCAGCAATACACTGGAAAAGCCAACAAGATATAATTATACATTAGCATGTATACTTTCATCCCTACATGTAAAATATTCAATTCACTCAAAATGTATATAATACATCAACACGGCAGTATAATACATGGACTACAAGTGGGCAGAAAATGACTCTAGTAATTTGTGCTCAAAATACCTAGTGAGCAGGATGCACAAGACATCACAATGTAAATACCACGGTTGGATCAGTATGCTCTAAAACAAATCCAGTTAAATACTGCATGCACTCCAGCAGGTTAACAGAACAGCATGACTGTGTTCCACATTAGCATGAGCTGATCTTACCTTCTTTAAAGAATGAGCAAAACATAGCAGCATCTGTTAGCTTATACTGCTCCTTGGTGGGTTATTACCACAGTTTTTAAGAAAGTTTCATTGATAAAAAATTCAGAATTTTTTCTCTTTCTCTGTTTTTTCTCTATCAGAAATGATAAGTATCCCATCTTTGTCAAAAATGGCAAGACACCATCAGCCCTAAACTTAAGAAAACCATTATGAAAGTTTGAATAGGAAGGAAGTCAATGCTATGTTCTCAAAATGATTCTGTGGTTGCTTCAAAGTAGGTCAAAAGAATAAAACAATTCATATTTTAAATGTTAAAAACTGAAATAATTGTGCTAAATCACAGGTTACTAGATAAACATTGTAAAAAGACATTGTTGGGGTTGGGGATTTAGCTCAGTGGTAGAGCGCTTGCCTAGGAAGCGCAAGGCCCTGGGTTCGATTCCCAGCTCCAAAAAAAAGAACCAAAAAAAAAAAAAAAAAGGACATTGTAAATGGGTAATAAGCTGAGAAATTATGAAACTATAGTTTTATATGATACTACATACAAAGCACAATGAAAAATTTTGTGAACAATATGTGAATATCATATCAAACTATGCCTCAGAAAAAAAAGATAATCTTCCTCCTACTTATACACTCACCTACCCTTAGCCTCCTAACACACATACCCCAGCACTCTTTAAAATACCAAGTTGGGCTGGGAATGTAAAGTACATGCCTATGAATGTGTGAGGCCCTGGGTTCCATCCCAAGTACTACAAAGTTTCAAGACATGAGTGTGGGGTGTGGGGCTGTGGTTTTCCACATTAAGTATTATACTATACACTAGTAGATAATTCTTATAAGGGCTACTCTGAAGGTATAAACATTCAACTTTGTCAAAGTTCAAGGCCAGCTAGGCTATAGCAGGAGCTAGGCTACAATATCAGTAAGCTATGGAGGTAGACAAGTTGCCTGAGTCAAAGTCTCCTGGACTGCTTCCTCTGTTTCCTCTCATTTAATCCACATCCAGAAACCACAGGAGGAAAAGAAGAAAGACTCAACTGTACAGAAATGTAAAATGGTTCATGAACCAGTAACTAACTCTACCTTTCAATACCACTCAAGGTGATTTATTTACTGAAGGTTATTTTTTGTTTGTGGTTCTTAACAAACACTATTTGGTAGAACATCTTAAGTGCTCTGGTGAAGAGCTCCCCTCAGTCTGTACAGAGTGCTGGATCTGTAAACATGTCCTGGTGTGGCTCGTGCATTAAAATGAATTAAGACTTTAACTCACTCTCCTTTTCAATTCATAAAGATATAAGCTAAGGACCTGGGACTTGTTCATGAGATGCCCAGTCCCTAATTATGTGACCTTAAAGTATCCAAACCAATAGATCTTAGTCAGGATCTGTCCCAGGCAGTACAGTAAGGTAGGAGAGGTGACTATGGCACTGAGAACTTCACAGGTCCAATTCTTTGTCTGAGGCTAGCTTGGATATACAGAGATCTTGTCTAAAAAACAGTAGCAGCATACAATGCTCTTGCAGAAGACCATTCCCAGTTCCCAGCTCCCACAACCACCTGCAACTCTACCTTGCGGGGATCCAACTCCTTTTTCTGACCTCCTCGTGAACCTACATCACTATGTACATACTTGCTGTACTGTGAAACCCCCAACATACACATAACTGAATATAAATCTTTTTTTAAGCTAGCAATTATAACTTGTTTTCTGATGCCTCCTTAATTTTCTTGCCAGATTTTGGCACATCCCGTGGCCGAATACAGGCCATGGACAGAAATTAGACAAGGGCTGGGGAAAAACTGTTAGGTAGTAAGAAATCAAGCCTGTTTGTTTAAAAAAAAAAATCCTGCAAGCTAATCTTACACTGCAGACTCCAGGCTTTAAACACACCTGCTTTATCTCATTGAATTTATACTTGTAAAGACCAAGCCTGGCTCATGAAAGCCAAGTTAGGGGACACTCCAATCTTGATGACAGCTACCCTCTTTGTACTGCAAGGTGATTAAAACCTGGTAGAGCATTTTAAATCTAAGTGCTGCCCTCTGGCTAATCATTCCTAAGCCTGTTACTGGGGGGAGGGGGGCCTCTCAGGATTGTAGGATTTCAGCAGCTCAATATCAGCAGATCAGATATCCTACATGTGTAGCGGCCTTGTATTACATCCTTAAAAAGATCTTAGATCAAATTTAGATGCAAATATACATGGACTGTATACGCACACAGGCACACCCAACATACACATATATATGCAGGCAAAATAAATAAAATGTGACATTTTAAAATTCTCAAAACAAGAAACTGAAAACAGCCAACACACAGCTAAACTGTTAGGTAGTAAAAAAAAAAGTAGAACCTGAGGGCATGGAGAAGCAGAGGATCAGGAGGAATCAAAGCCATTCCTCAGCAACAGAATGAAAGGAGAACAAGGGTAAATCGTATAGAAAAAACAGGAAATGTTTCACCTAAGGAATGAATCCTTACTGATTCCACCAATATAATTCACAAGCATGCACACACTAAAGAATAATCTGTTTTCTAGGAAAAGTTAGAAGCACGGATCTAAATTGTGAATGGTACCTTCACTCCAAAATTTATTCAATATAAGATACTGTGTGTGTGTGTGTGTGTGTGTGTGTGTGTGTGTGTGCGTGCGTGTGTGCGCGCGCGCGCGTGCACACTCATGCTGAAATATCATGTGACTTCTCCCAAAGTCAAACCTTTGAAAAAATGATCATCTTTCTTTCCAGTGTCAGGCTGAAGTTGTAGAGCTCATCTTGCTCACTCTAACAGAAAGCAGTTATAGGGGCTGGAGAGATGGCTCAATGGTTATGAGCACTGACTGCTCTTCCAGATGTCCTAAGTTCAAATTCTACAACCACATGGTGACTCACAACCATCTATAATTCGATCTGATGTCCTCTTCTGGTGTGTCTCAAGACAGCTAAAGTGTACTTATATATAATAAATCTTAAAAAAAAAAAAAAAGCAGTTATACACTGTGACTGCTTGGCTGCCAGTCTTCAACAAGATTCCAGTCATGTTTATCTGTTCTTGAATACAATTTAGGATGACAACAGTACTGCTCAATGGGATGGATACAGCTTTCTACCTTCCAGTGACTAGATCCCCACAAATAGCAAATAGCTGAAAACCAGCACTAGTAAATTTCCTAACTTGAACATTCATCTGGTTACTTGCTTTTAATTATAAATTTTAACACTGATCAACACAGATTGAGTGACCTGGAAAGACACACAGCAGGAGAAAGAGGTCAGGACACAGGTCCAAAAGTGATTCTGCAACTGGTTCATATTCCTAAGGCAGCCTGAAGGAGACAGGAAGCAGTTCTGATAACTCTTGAATCAAGCAATCCCAGCTAAAGTTTCCATGATTGCGAGCACTGATCTCCAGGTGCTCTGTCAAGGTGGAACACCTACCACCCAGCTACTTCTCAATGTGTCACAAAGGAGGTAGACAACCACTGAAAATGATAGTCAAAAATGAGGAACATCACTTATAGCCACATCCATCTTTTCTTTGAGGGGTGCTCTCAACCCTGGCTGATCTCAGATTCAAAATCCCCCTGCTTTACTGCCAAGCTGGTATAGGTATTTGCCACCATACTAGCTTATATCCTTGGCTCTATAATCATGCAGAAAAGATATAGAGGTCATACAATACATCTTGGCTCCCAAACTGTTAAGGGACATAGGACGCAACAAAAAAATTATAGTTCCTCCTCTAGGGATCAGCTCTTAAACCCAGACTCACACCAGCTTGCTATTTTCAATACAATTTTCAACACTTCGGTGTTCTCAGAATTGCCTGCTTTCTCACAAATCGGTCCCACCTCTCTGCTGATCACAAAGAAAATTTACCACCCACACAGGAAAGAGAAAGACATCAGCAACCTATTAAAATCACCAAGGGGGAAAAATTATGTCTCAATAAGCTGCCTTTTCTGTAACCAGCCCCAGAATGGAGAAAAAAAGTCATGGGAAGATTATATCAGGAAGTGTTGACACAACATAAACATGGACTGTGGGCACCATACCAAGAAAGGAAACCACAATTATACCACTCTTGATTTGGATGGACTTCCACTTTAAAACTCCCAGACAGAAAAGTCAGTGGTGAGATCTTGACAAAGCTGTTGAAAGCGAGGAGGGAAAGCAGGAGCTGTACTAGAGACAAATCTTAACAGCATTCAAGTGCTCTCCCTGAGAAATTTCCCCATTGCTACCCTTTTTTCACTGCTACCCTTTCTTCAGTAACAAAGATGTTGTCAGAAATGACAATTTTTTGTGTCCCCTGATGATGCCTTGCTAGCATTTGGTTATAAGCCATAAAGCAGGAATAATTTCAGCCTGTCAGGAGTCTTGCTAATGCCCAGTTTCCCCCTAGAGAGAATTCCTGTCAAATCTAATGAGCGCTCCAAAGGCCCTCTCTACAATATAATGAGCACTTAGACCACGCTGGTGATCAGGCGGCAAAAAGCATCAATTTGAGCCTGGCTACACCCTGGGGGCCAGGCGTCACTAGTTTTAATAAGAATTATGATCACCAACAGCACCAAATGCCTCCTCAAAACTTACTATTAACATGTGACATTCAGAAGGATGTTTTTCAAATGTAAGATCACTTTAAACTAAATTACAGCATGACTTTGCACACCATTTTAGTGAATGGTCTGCTAGCATTTACAATAAAAACTAAATTTCAGGGGGCTTAATACACTTACTATGAAGAATATGGTGTCTGTTAACTTCCCACTTGTTTCAAATTACTGGCCAAATTACACACAGTATATTATTAATGTATATTGCCATACAAAGATCCTCACATATACTCATAATCCCCACACAGAACAATACAGAACCAAAGAGAAAACTTTGTTCACCCCAGGGTTAAATCTACCCTCCTGGCTCCTTACGCCTTTTCTGTACATAGAAAATAAAAAGTTACCCAAACTCAGAACTACACACCTTTCTGCTTCCCCAATAAGCCTAACGCATATCACAGGACCGAGAGGTGCTTACTTGTATATAAGTCATTAAATCCTTCCAGTTTAAGTGCCTAAGAAAAAGCTAAGTGCGCATAATACTTAAAAGAGAAAGTGTAACAGAAAAGAAAAACTTACAAAATAAAAGATGCAAATTAGAACAAGACAGCAAGTTTATTTAAATACCGACAGACAAAAGATATTCTAGCTCACAATCACTGACTTAAAATCAACATAACACCAGCTATAGAAACACAGGAAAACAACCGCACATAGAAAATTTGCAAATCAGTAAGACAAACATTTTGCAAAAGGATCATTACATTATTAAGGAAAGGCTCTGAACTTTGTGCTCTGAAAACATGTATCTGAGAACAGATCTAATGTACAAGATTATGAAACCTATGATGAATTAAAAATCAAAGAGTACAGAGTTACAAAAGCAGAATTCAACTCTGAAACAAACTTGCTTAATGAAAATCTTTGAATATAAGGAAGATCTCTGAAAGCTGAACTAATCAATTTCCCCACCATGCCCCAGCCGGTCAGCCATGCTCTTTAATTTAATGAAACAAGGGTCTGAGATGAAATAGCACATATACATCAAGTAAGAAATGTATTGTGCACTTTGAAACGTGTCCAACTGTGCAACTTCATCTGATGATAATTTTTTAAGAGTCAATCGATTTCTAAAAGACTTATTGTACCAGCATTTTGATAAAGTGAATGTCAGCATATCTCCAGAACACTTGCACCCTGCCATTAATGCTTTCTTTGGCAGACAATGACTACTCAATTGAGGGTCCTTTGGGCTGAGCAATCATTTAGCTTTTCTTCTCTTATGAGGTCCTTAGTGTCTTGTTCCAGCTCAATACTCTTTTTATACACCATTATAGTAGCCATAAGTGTGAATTTTATGGGAACTTGCAAACGCAAGTCATTGCTAAAGCTTTCCAGTCACTAATCTTTTCATGCTTTTAAAACCACTAAGGCTGAAGCACCTTCCAACACGTTCATTGGCTGTAAAAAGGAATTTTTTTTCACCTCCAAATCTGCATCAACTGAGAAAATTTTCAAAAACATGTTTGCTAATAAGCCACTAATCCTGAGTGTCACTTTATGGAACCCCAAAGCATAAGAGCACTCTAAAGTCAGATGCTTTATTAAATCCAATTAAAGAAACACCCAAGTACCCTTCACTTTCCACATTTTATAAGCAAACATGAAAATATGAACTGTTCTAAACTCCAGTGACCACAATATATCCGAGACCTTTAAAGGAGGAATCCATCCATGTGGAAAAGCAAACTGAGCTCAGTTCCTGTCTACCCATAAGCATTTCCAAAGCATCTCACCTAGCTTGTCTTGTAACTGTGAAGAAACAATCCTTACTGCAGAGTGCTAACCACCAACTCACAGGGGGCAGACAAACAGCCCACAAACACCCACCCCTTAACATGTGGTTACCGAGGACAAAGCCGGTACAGTGAAAGCCTACAAACTGATTTCGAAGCTTAAGATTTAGCTATAGCTTACCTGTTTATGCATTTCAATGTTTAATCCATATGACATTTCATAATACTGTAAAGAGAAGAACCAGGCATGCCGTTAACTCACGGTTGTGGGAAGGACACACACCATTACAGAAAGAGAAAAGGTCCTCCTCGCTTTGATACCTACCATCACGTAGTGTCTCTGCATTTCTGTCTTTTCACTTGCCAATTTCTCACACTCCAATTTAAGACTATGAAAACAAAACAGGCAGCTTAAGGTAAACATTATGTCACTTGTTTTAACATCTGCCTCCCATATTTGCACTTCAAGCAAAAACAATTTAGAAAAGTTGTAAGCTGGGCATACTTCCTAAAAGCTGTCTTTGTATTCCATGCTGGAAAAGGTGAACAACGGGGAATATCCACCAACTACTGTCCTTTTTTGTTCGTGGGGCACACGTCCCGTAGAGAGGCCAAGAACGGAAACACAGATCTCTCAGCTGTCCTCCCCTCTCTTGACCGCACCAAAGTCTGTCCTTTGCACAACCCCCATTCTCCAGCAAAGACAGTCTTCAGGTCTGAAAACTTTACTGGTAAGTAAAGTTACTCCTCTCAGTGACTAGTGCCTTTCAAAACCTTTTGAATCCCTGCCAAGACATGACAAGCAGCTACAGCAAACGAAGTGGGTTGAAGTTCTTCTGTCCCTGTTCAGTAAACAGTGTGTGCAAGTATGCCTCAAGTTCTGGAGATACGGTATAAAAGTAGATAAAAGGTCAAAAATCAGAGTCCCTGACTAACTTTAGAAAATTCACACCCAAGCCACCAAGCTTCTCCTTGGTCCTTTTTCTCAAGCATGATAAAAGTAAAAATCTTCGAAGAAACTGCTTTGCGCCAATTAGTCAAAACCTCATAGTAGAAAAATAAGTAGCTTTTCTGGACTATTCACTACAGATGGGGCTTTTAGCTATAATTTCCACTAACCAATCCAAAGAAGAAGGTATGATTACATAAAGAACCCAGAACAGAGGTGAATGTGATTCTAGTTCCCTAGTCTATCCAAACACCCCAGAGTGTGGGCCACGCATAACTACATCTTACCACCTAATCACCCTTGATGGGCACAGCTAAACCCATCTAGCCTTCCCTAATGGACTTTGTCTCAGGCAACCCAATTTTCTAGTATGGCAAACAGCGATTGCAACACGGCTTTGCTTTCCTGAACGCACATTCTAGGACTGAGCCATTGATTGAACCCATGTTTCAGTTCAGCCTGTTGCAAAACAAATAAACGAAGCGCAAATATTGACGGTTCTCATGCAACTCCAAAATACACGAAAAGGGACTCCCTGGAACTGCCACAAATGCGCAAAGGGGAAACAATGGGAGGAGGAGGAGACAACAGAAGGGACGGCCCAGGAAGAGCGACGAAAGGGGGGTAATGTGAATGACAGGACTTAACTGTGACTCCACACGCCACCGCCTGGACACAAGCCCTAAGTACAACAGCCCTAGCAGCCTGGCCTGTGTGAGAAGAGACCCCCCAAGTGACCACCACCCGAGCAGGTCGACACGCACCTGTGATACTGCGCCTGCAGGAACTGGAATTCCTCTTTAATCCGGTCCAGGGACTCCGGGATAGTGAACTTAAAGGGCTGGCCTGCAGCCTGGTGCGGCGTCTGCAGGTGACCAGCAAGGGTAACCAAGGGAGGAGATATGAGGATGAGGGCATAAAGCAGAAAAGTCAGAAGAGGGAGAAGCAGATGGGACATAAACAAAAAATAAATAAATAAATAAATAAATAAATAAATAAATAAATAAAGTTAGAGGTGGTGGAAAACGGAGGCCCAAACTCGAGCCCTCGGTTCACTTTAGTGAGGGAGAAAGCAGATCTTCCTGGGACCCTGATTTCTCAGGAGGTTCAGAAATAAGTCTGCCTCCAGTGTGGACAGTGTGTGCCCAGTGCTCTGGGGTCACCCGGCCCGGAGGAGGCTGAGAAGGACCAAGTCAGAGCTCCACTGTCCCGGCTGCCCCTCCCCAACCGGTGCGAGAAAGACCCAGGATCTGGAGATGAAATGCCAACTCCCTCTCGGCCCCTAGTCCCGGAGTGACCGGGCCGCACTGACTACAAGTAAACAGGCAAGACGAGGGCAAAGCAGGGATCACTCCTGCCTCGGGATAAGCGGGCAGTGACTACGCGACGCCCGTCCGCCCGTCTGCCCGTCTAGACATCCAGTAGGAGGGGGGGCGGGCAAGGGAAAATGGGGCTTCCTGGGCTCCCGCGCGGGGCAAGGTCCCACCCGCGCCGACGACTCACTGGGTGCCGGCTCTGAGGGAACATCGCTCTGGCAGCAGCCGCGGCTCTGTTCCGGGATAGCTCTATCCTCCGCGCCACTTCCAACTTGAATTCCACCGAGGAACGCGAAGCAGCGCAGCAGGCCGGCGCACGGGGCGCTCGGGATGCAAGGCCAGGGCGCGACGGGTGCGGCCCCCGCCCTCAGGGCCACATTGCGGGCGGCTCGGCCCCGCGCCTGGGAGTCTGAGCAGCGGGGGCGCCCGGACCTACCGCGGCCCTCCACCCGGTGCCCGGGGTGCGCTCCCTTCGGTGGCTCACGGATGCAGGGGGGCTGTGTGTCTCCTCCCTGCGTCGGCGGCTGTGCAGGTGGCGCCTTGGCTAAAACCCACGTAGACAGCCAGAGGCGAGCGCCGCTTCTCGGGTCGGGAGGTCACCCGCTCCCACGACGGTGTGCTCCGGGTTACCCCCGGCTCGTCGACCGGCGTTGCAGAGTCTCCGGCGCGGCTTGAAGCTGCGGAGCCCAAGCAGGGTCCAGGCAGGGTCACGCCAGTATGCGCTCTTCCTCCAGTCCACGGCTACTGCTCGCGGTGCAGCTCTTTGGCCGCCCGCCGCGCCCCTGCCCCGGGCATCAGGCCGCCGGGCGCTTTACCCGGCTCTAACACTCCTAGAGCCTGCCTTCCCCTCCTCGGCTCTAAGCAAAGGGCTGACCAGCTCCAGCCGGCGCAAAGTTCTCTCACGACCCGGAGGCAAACGTCCGCGCGACGGAGAGCACGCTGCCGCTCTGCCTCCCTCCACAGAGGGCCACGTCGAAGGCGAGTCCCGGCTCCTGCCCCGGGACGCGGGGTCCCCGCCGCTGCTCCTGCCGCCGCCCGCGCCTCTTGCGCCGCTTACATTAACACGCGGTTTCACACTCGCTAGCAAACCAGCACCCCGCCCGAGCAGTGTGGCGGGGGCTGCAAGCACCCAGGCGGCCACGGACGTGGGCGGAGCCGCAGCCGCTCGGCCAACCACGTGCGCCGCTCCAACGTGGGTTACTGACGCATGCCGGCCACAGCCTGTGTTGGCCTTCGCTCCGCCCACCTCGCGCGGCCTCTGTGCCTTGTTTCCCCGCCCACCCGCCGGTGCCCCTCCTCCGCCAGCGCGTCCTGTGCGCTCTGAGTGCCGCGGCGCCCGAGGAGCTGCGGGGCACCCACGCCAGCCAATGGGGAGCGGCTAGACGCCGAGATTGGCAAGCCGCTTCCGAAGGTCGGTGGGAAGGAGAGCGGCGGGCCGGGCTGTCAATCAAAGTAACGTGGGGCGAGTTAGGGAGCGCGCCAGTGCGCGCGAGCCGAGCGACCTGCGCGCGGCAGGCAAGAAAAAGCAGGGGGCTGAAGTTTGCAGAAGCCTGCGGCTCGCTCTGCTTTTCCTTGAAGAAAATCTCAGTGAAAGTACCAGAGACTAACTGCGGGGTTTCTTGTTGGGGGAGGGATGCGTCTTGCTAACAAGAACAGAATGCGGTTTTCCGGTATTGGTTCCTTTTGTGCTACTCCGAAGGTGAGATTCCATTCACAACTTTATCGGAGGCTTATTTTTCCGCGAGCTGCTGTTCCACGGACGCACGAGAAGTGAACTGTGTCTTTGATGGGACGTGCAGCAGCTGGCTTGTGCACACCATCTTGGGAAGACTGGACCGCTGCATGGGCTTCGAAGGATTTTGCACCACTTCTTGAAAGGTCGACCTGTCTCCATTTAGCAAGAAAAATCACTATGGTGCCGGCAGTATTTAACACACGTATCTCACGCACAGAGGAGATGCGCCCCGCGAGAAATATGAGTTCTGGTTTTGGAATGCTCTCACTGTTTGGATAGGAGCGTTTTTGGAAATTGCCTGGAAAGCACTAGTCAGTTTCAAATGTCTGGGAAATGAAAGGCAATGGGATAACTCAGCATTGAGACCTGAAACCTGCCCCTCCCCTTCCTAAGTTGCTTTGGTTGTACTCCTGGCAGAGGCTTGCGAACCACTGAGAATTGGTAAAAGAAGCAGCTTGAGGGTCTTGTTTAATGAGGATTGACTTGAGAGGAATTTCGAAGTTTTAAGTAAAGGAGACAATGCTACGGAGCTAATGCAGAGTCTCCGGTTTTGTTTGGTTTTGTTTTTATTTTTTAAATTTTTCTTTTTCTCTAGCAGAAAACCTGTACTACCATCATAGGTTTGCCTTCTTTAAAGAGCAGTTCGTGGAGCAGTTTTTTATTTGAACCACGAGTGAATGATGCTGTTTTAGTTTCTCGGTGTGGTGGTAACTTCTCTGGTAAGAAAGGCACTGTTTGGGCAAGCATTTGTCTTTTGTTGAAACTTAGTTAACAAGTTTGGGGCATCAATAAACATCCATCCCCGTTATTTTACTTTATAGAGACTTACTAAGAGGAACTTTCTGAAGTAGATATGAATTTGCACTTAACAGATTTTTTTCTTTGAAATACTGGGGAAAAAATGGGCAATACATTACGGAGTTTGAAATGACCTTTTAAACATGTATACTACTGATGTGTCTGTAAGTACATCAATTATAAATGAAAAACAAAAAAGTATCAGCCAATCTGTAGACCTCAGTGAACGCTTAAACTGATTCAGTGTAATTTGAGGTGGAATTGGGAAGAGGTTTATGTTACTAATTTTCATAGGATGCAAAATGAAAAGAAAACCAGGGCTCACTTTCCTTGGCTTAGATTTGGTGATGTGTGGATTAGCCAAAGGAACACTCAGTGCTTTTTGAACACCTGTGATCCTGATGTACTTGAGAAAGCAACCTCTCCAGTGATTTGATCACTTTCCCTAGTCAATGGCCAGTCTGATCAGCTCCCAGGCTAGGTTGGAAACACTTGAGATGCCGCCTACAGTGAAATTTTCTCCCCGGGATCCCATCCAAAAGTTTTACCTATCAGGTCTACTCACTGGAACACACTGATAATTAGATTTAAAAGTACTAGGTTTAGGGTCAGAAGCAAAGTATTGTTACTTGCCCACTTTCTAAATCACTGTCTTTACTCTGAACTAACTGTTCACAGAACTCACTGGCGTCCCCAATTTGTTGTGAGTGAAAACTAGAATTACTCTCTTAACTAATACTTTCTTAGGAACAGCCTTTGAAAAACAGCCCTTCGGATTATTTCTAAGTGCAGTTTGCGGAAGTGGGGGGTGCATAATGATTTTAAAATTGGAAGCACATAAAAAGATGTCTGGATTTTGAAGGCACCTTTCCATTCAGGTTATCTTCCCTGAGAACAGAAGAGGGCTGTGTCCTTTTTCATTTTCAAAGATCACATTTGTACTGATTGGCATGCTGTAATTATACTGCAAAACTCATCAAACTGTTACAGATGATGGTGTTTAGGACAATCAAGTTGCTTTAATCATATGTTTGAAATGAATAAATATGTGCAGTTACCTTCTGCTTCCTTAAAAGAACATATAATCTTACTCATAAATCTATAATTTTGATATTTCACATTTTTGTATATGTGTTTGATTTTTGAGACAACAGCCTCATTCTATATTGCATCTAACTTAGAACTCACTTTGTACACCACACTGGCCTCAAATTTGAATGTGTAGCTGTCCTCTTCCCACTGCCTCCCAAGTGCTGGGATTTGGTACAGACATGTACCACCATGTCTTGTCTGGCTTTGGTCTTTTGTTTTGAAATCTGTCAATAATGTTAAGTATACCACCCCCATAAGAAATTGTCTTAGAAAAAACAATACCAATTTTATCCTCTTACTTCATTTTATGTTGATGCACATATAAGTGTGTTTTCATTCATTTCTTCATAATTGCAGTTTTTCAACACAGTGTAAATAGTCACTTGAAATAAATGGGCATGGCTATTTTGTCTTCTTTTGATTTTGAGACAGGGTTTTGTGTAGTCCAAGCTAGCCACAAACTGATTCTCCTGCTTCTAGGATTGTGAGAGCGTCACCACACAGGGTTTGTGCAGGCAAGGAAAGTATTCCACCAGCTTAGCTACATCCCCACCCTTTGTTCTGCAGTATATTTATTTGAGACAGGGTCTTGCTTATAAATTTAGCTAGCCTGGAGCTGACTATGTTAAACCCATCTGGCCTTGAATTTGTAACAGTCCTCCTGCCTTTGCCTCCAAACTAATGGGATTATAAGCAGGAGTCAGCATGCTTGGGTTGGGTTGATTTGGGTTTGGTTTGGTCTGGTCTGAAGTGTTTTCTTAAAAACCTAGGAGTAGAGTCCACAAGAAATTGTTCTCAGTGGTGCTTGTAACATTTCGTTCATATCCCATTCCCAAAGAGAGGAGGTTAAGAGGAGTAGGCAGAGAAGGAAAAAAAAAAATCAGTAGCAGATCCATGCAGCAGTAAAACCGCAAATAAAAACACATCCAAAGAATCTCTTGTGGTTTCACACAATATGGTAAAATTAGAGATTGCAGGAAACCAACCAAATTAAACTGGGAGCATTTGAAGAGAAACCAGCAGACGTTATGAAAATTACACATTGACTGACCAGTATGCTTTTTATCAACAATTTCTTTGTTAAGATGAAGATCAAAGGGACCTGCATATGTTTTCATTTTGTTCTAACTAGAAAATTACATCCAGATGTTTAATAGTCGTTTGGTTGGTTTTCAGCATTGATTAGATATGTTGGTTCTGTTTGCTTACAAGTGTGGCCGGATCATTAGCTAATGCAAAGAAATGTTTGCTGTGAGTTGCTAATTAGAGCTTTTGGAAACTCTCCATGCTCAAGAACAATTTGTACAGTGGCCAGAAGAACTTGAGGGACTTGGGGGAAGTTGTTTTTCCTCATCTGGCAGGGTAGGTAAAGGCAGACAGCCCCATTCCCTAATCTCCCTGCCTAGGGGGATTGTGATGGATCCCCTAGGACAGAAGAACAAATAAATTAGGAAGAGACCACACAGGCACTCCTAAATACACAGATGAATGTGCTGTTTCTCAAACCACCACCAAGTTGTAAGGAGGAGGGAAATGGCAACAAGATCTAAAAACGCTAAACATTAACATGTGGAAGATGCTTGGTGCTAATGTTATCAAATACACAGCATTTCTAAGTATGCTTTAGAGACAGATGGGAAAGCCCTTTATGATAAATGAGTGTACTTGAATTCATTACTGTAGTACTTATAATTAAAAAGATCTCTTTTGCAATTTCAATACTTTCACAGGATAGGAAACCAAACTTGGGAAAACAGGCTAGTGAAAGGAGAGCGAAGGAATTCTGGAAACCGGGATGAGGGTGGGAGGAAACACAGCGATTACTTTTGCAGTCCAGCCATTCGTTTACCTCAGTTAAGTCCTCAAACTTACAAGAGATTAGCTATTCACTCAGTATTCAAGTAAACTGTTTGAGAACGAGAGGTGCTACACTGTGAAGCTGGAAGTCAGTCAATCAGGCCATTAGAGTCTCTGTCTGTGGCCCTAGAACATCATGGTCAGCCTGAGACAAACTTGTTTATTTAAGTCTGTATTCTAAGAGAAGTATTAACCCAAAACGACATGTGTTTATAAGCACTCATTACAGAACTGAGATAGAAATACCATTGTACTACATGTTCTTTCACATATTGCTTCTTTCTAATCCTGTTTACTTCTAATGCACTTGGGATGGCACATTCTTTCAAGTTCATGTGGTCCGATTCATTTGGGCAAGGGGGATGCATACCTCAGTTGGTAAGACACTTGGCTAATTTGCAAGAGGCCCTGTGTTAAAAGCCTAGTGCTACATCAACCTGGCATGGTAACGTATGCCTATAATCCTAGCACTTAGGAGACAAGAGGATCCGAAAGTTCAAGGTCATCCTCTAGTCCAGGTAAGCCTAAAACACCTTTCTAAGGAAAAGAAAAGAAAAAGTGAAGGATTTTCACATCAATACAACAGATTCAAGGTTGGATTCTTTAAAGTAGTCCAAGAAGACGTTCCTGCTAGAGCTCTTCCCTGTACACCAGCAAGGTGCTTTGGAAAAAGGAGAGCTAGTATTTGGAAACCTGGTCAAATGTTGCCTGGAATTCCTATCAAAGTGAAGACCTCAGTGAACACAACTTTACTGTTATTTTAATCCCTGGTAAAGTTGATCAAAGTTCAGTATTGCCTTGGGCTGCACTGTAGTTGAAGGGAATTTAGTAGTAAAATGACAAAAGTGGTTTGAGGAAGCACTTTGATGCTGCTTCCTAAAAATTTGCATAATAGGGAATGTGACCCCTTTAAATGACTATAAACCAAGGAATTGATGGGAAGTCAGCAGACAGATTGAAACAGACACTGTTCAGATCTTGAAAGCTTTTGTTCTAACAATATTATTTGAATAAAGTTTCTTTCTGAAATTAACCAGAAGCTTAATTAACTTTGAAGCTTTTAAGGCCTAACTCAACTAGAGGAGATCCCTGGTCTTCTTTTTGTTGTTTGTTTTGTTTTGTTGGGTTTGGTTTTTGAAACAAGGTTTCTTTGTAGCCTTGGCTGTCCTGGAACACTTATTCTAGGCTAACCTCAGACTCCCAGACATCAACCTGCCTCTCCCTCCAGAATGCTGGGATTAAAGATATGTACCACCACTGCCTTTAATAACACTTAGACTCTGGTGTTAAGGATAGATGACTTCTGTGGACCAGAATCCACAAACAGGCCAGGGCATGTTCAAGGTGCCACCATATTTCTAAAATGTAAAGTCTAGGTCTAGAAGTCATACGCCATAAACTGAATTTTGAGGCGTTCCACAAAACAACTACCCTTGGGCTCTTTTCAAAACCAACTGACCCAAGTAGGCATCAATGGGCCTCACCTGTTATCATTGCCAGCTATTAGGAAGTAGAGACAGGATGATCAAGGCATTCAAGGCCAGCCTAGGCTACTTACTGAGTCAAACACCAGCCAGGGTTAAAGTCAAAATTTGCTATGGGATATATATTGAGTGCTTTTGCCCAGTATAAAAATTTAAAAGTCAATTTTAAGTGACAGATCGAAAAAAAAGTAAGCGGAGGATTGTTTCCTAAAAACAGACATCTCAGGAAAATGGACAGGCAGGATGGTTCATTGGTAATTGCACTTGGTAAGCCAGCCTAGCTGCCTGAGTTTGATTACTAGAACCCACGTAAAAATGGAAAGTGAAAATTGACTCCAGAAAATTGTTTTCTGCCTTCCACATGTGTACCCCTGCACACTTCATATGCATATGTACAATAATAATAAATACAGAAATAAGGGTTTTATTTTGTAACTTAATATTTATTTAATTTTATGTATATGAGTGTTTGTTCTGCATGTATATACTTGTACTACATTTGTTCTGGGTGCCCACAGAAGTCAGAAAAGGTGCTAGGATAACCTAGAAATGGAGTTACAGGTGTGCTTATGAGCAACCATGTGTGTTGTAGGAACAGATCCCACCTTCTCTAGAAGAACAGTTAAGTGGTCTTAGCCTTTGAGCTGTTTCTTCAGCTCCAGAATATATTTATTGTTAAAGTCAATTAAAAGTGAAAGAAAGAAAAATAAAAAGAGAAATTCAGATGTGTCATGTAAGATCTTGCCCAGTGTGCTCAAGGTCCTTGATTTATCTACAGCACCTAAAGGTAAAACAAAACAGAAATCTTCATGTCTGCCAAGGGGCTAATGCTATGTATGATTTTGTCCTATGTGGCCCACAGGCCTTTGATGCTAGTACTCAGGAGGCTGAAATGAGAGAATGATAAGTGGGAGAAGCTAACAAGATCTTTGGGGCTTGTGGGGGTTGGGAAAATGCTATATGTCAATCCTATTAGATTGAAAACCTGGAACAGGTTACAGGTAGTTTTAATGTGGGCTGGACATTGGGTAGAGTTGGGATTCTTTTGTTAATGAAAATGATATGATTATATCAATAGGCTGTCATATAAGATTAAATTATAAAGAACACAAATTAATAGTATGTCCAGAGAGAAAAGAAAACAAATTTGACAAATTTGGCAACAGGCTTACTGTTATAGAATTGATGGGATGAGTCTTCAGCTATTCATGTCATTATCCCTTTATCCTTTTTCTGTCTAAAATTTCTCATGATGAAGTCTAGAAAGAGGCTTTTAGATGGTCCAACAAATAAAGGCACTTGGAGCTAAGCCTACCACCTGAGTCCAATCTGAGGAGAGATTATACCTCCTGCATGTTTTCTGACCTCAAAAGCAGCACAAGTCACACACACACACACACACACACACACACACACACACACACGTGTAAAATTTTGAAAATTATTTTTATAAGTCTAAGAAAACAAGTTCATCATCACTCACAACTATTTTTATTCCTTTTAAAAACATCTTTTATTTATTTTTATCTTATGTGTATGGGTGTTTCCTCCTGCAAGTACTTATGCAAAACAAGCATGCCCAGTGCCTAAAGGGACCAAAATCAGTTTCAGATTCCCTGGAGTTACAGGTGGTTGTGAGCCATCCTGTAGATGGTGGGAATTGAGCCCAGATCCTCAGGAAAAAACAGCTGATAGTAGTCTTAGCAGCTAAGCAGAGTCTCCAACCCCTACGCCTAATTTCCTTAGGGTGAGTGCTATTTGCTTCAGTTTAAAAATTGATATAATATCTCTAGGAAAAAAAGACATTCTTTTTTATTCTGATCATGGAAAACTGCCATAAGTAATAAATTATTGCCCAATGGTTTTGCTCTGGATCCTCAGATGTTTTTATTTTGTTACTCCATTTGCATTTGTTTGCTTTTTCTGAAATCTCTAATTATCAACTAGTATAAAATGGATATTTTTAGTGTCATTGACTTCATAATACTCTAACGTATCTTTTGTGGGCTTTAACACATATAATCACTTAGAAAAATTGATAAGATGAAGAACAAAGCTATTTATGTTAAATATCCAATGGCATTTTAATTTTGAGAAATAAAGACTCAGACATATTCTTGGCAGACAAAAAGATAGTGAAGAGAGGCTCTAGGTAGAGTTATGTCCCTCTCCAAGACTAAGACTCTTCCCACCAGAAATTCCAATCTCCTCTTGTAGGTTCTATGGTAGGAAAGATCTCACTATTTGTCTGGAATATCCAGTCCCCTGAAATAGAAATATACGAGCCAACTCTTGATGACAAAGGGAAATTCATCCCAACTTCAGACGAAAAGTCTCCACTGTTGAATGAGAGAGAGAGAGAGAGAGAGAGAGAGAGAGAGAGAGAGAGAGAGAGTTTGTGTGTAGGCATGCATGGGAGTGCTTCTGCTTTCAACAAATCATGTTTGGCCCATGATACTTTGCTTTTCCTACATTTTATTCTTTAAATCAGCTGAGAAAAAGCATCTTGATGTGAACTGCTTCTATGAATAGTTTGTTCTTTTATCACATGAACCCAGCCATGAAACTTAGGTAGTTTTAGGTAGACTTTTAAATATTCCTTTAATTTTTTTCTTCTTTTAAATATTTTTAAACTTCATTATTTTATGTTATGAGTATACTGTAACTGTCTTCAGACACATCAGAAGAGGGCATCAGATCTCATTATAGATGGTTTGAACCTCCATGTGGTTGCTGCGAATTAATCAGAACCTTTGGAAGACCAATCAGTGCTCTTAACTGTTGAGCCATTTCTCCAGCCCCATTTAAAATTTTTTAAAGTAAGTGTGTGTGTGTGTGTGTGTGTGTGTGTGTGTGTGTGTGTGTGTGTGTATCACATGTCTACTGTCCCTCAAAGGCCCCAGTGGGCCAGTTGTGAAGGAGCTAGAGTTACAGATAATTGCGAGCCTCCTGACATAGGTGCTGGAAACTGTAAAAAGGAACTCTGGTATAAGAGCAGTCTCTCTTAAATGCTTGGCCATCTCTCCAGCCTCTCAATTTTCTTGTTCTTTTCCTTCTTTCTTCCTTTCTCTTTTCTTCCTTTTTTTCATTGTTTCTTTTTATTTGTATTTCTTTACGTGTTATTCTGTGTATGCCAGCATGTGTGTGCATAGATGCATGGAGGTCAAAGGTTGATGTCAGGTATCTCACTTCATCTTTATTGTTTTAAGTAATTAATTTTATTTTATGTACGTTGGTGTTCAGTCTGCACATATGTTGGTGTGAGGGTGCCAGATCATCCCCTGAAACTGGAATTATAGACACTTGTGAGATGATTTGTGGGTGCTAGGAACTGAAGTAGGGTCCTTTGGAAGATTAGCCAGGTCTCTCAACCTCTGAGCCATCTCTTCAGTGCCTTCTTTATTTTTATTAAATATTTTATTTATTTATTTATAATTTTAGTTTGTTTTTCTAAGCATGGTTTCTCTGTTCCTGCCTGTCCTTTACTCATTCTGTAGACTAGGCTGGCCTCACACTCAGACATCCATCTCTCTCTGCTTCTCCTCAATGCTGGGAATAAAGACACAAGTTTATTCCATCAGAAGCAGCAGGTCTCTGAGTTTGAGGCCAGCTTGGTCTCAAAATGAGTTTATTAAATGTTTTAAATTGTATTTACTTAGTGTGTGTGTGTGTGTATGTGTGTGTGTGTGTGTGTGTGTGTGTGTGTGTGTGTGTAAGGTGTAAGCATACAAACATGCCACATCATATGATCTATGTGCAACACAATTTTCTCTATTTTTGAAGTCTTATGCTGATGTCCATTACTGTACTGAATACCCACCATTCGATATCAGTATGAAATGAAAAAGGGCACTAAACCTAACAGTGGACATTATTCTCATGCAGAGTCCCATTGTCTCCTTTCAGTATCCTGAGATGATTGATTTTAGGTCTCCATGAAGATCTCTGGATGTTCAGGTCCTTTAGATATGGTGCACATCTGCCTGTATATTTAAGTCATCTCTAGCTTATTCATGTCATCTAATGAGATATGAATGTTGTGAACTCATTCTGTATCATTGTTTAATAGAAAATGATGAGATAGAATCTGGAATGTTTTGTACAAATATAGGTTTCCCCCTCATTATATTCACTTAGCAATGCTTAAATTTGCTAGAGCAGATAGGTTTCCAAATAGGAATGAAGAACCTACTCTGTTTGCAACATATTAATAATCAGATTTCCAGAAATGCCTTGAAAAGTGATAAGGTGTACATGAGAGAAGACAGCTAGTATGCCCTGTGCATCTGCTTCTTTGTGGTAGGAATGTGACTCATTTGGAAGAGTCCTACCTAACATATACAAAGGCCAGAGTCTGATTTCCAGCAGTGAACAAACCAAGCCAGTTGGTACACACTTACAATCCTAGCAACGAAGATAGAGGCTGGGTATAGATAGTTCAAAATATAGCTGAATTTATCCTTAGCTGCATAGGGATATGAGGCTACCCTGGGCTACATAAGATTCCACCTCAAAAGAAAATAGTTTTTTCTTTAGTTTTGTTTTTTCTATCTGCATTGTATTTATTAAAGGGAAAACTTTGTTAGACATTAACAGGTTATGGTTTGTGTGTAAATAAATTCATTCTCCACGTTGTGTTTGTTTGTTTATTTGTGTATCCACAGAGGTCAGAGGGGGATCCCCTGAAACTTAATTTTCAGACAATTGTGACCCAACACATAGGTGCTGAGTATCCTACCAAGGTCTTCTGGAAGAACAGCAAATGCCCTTAGCCATTGAGCCACTTCTTCAGCCAATCAATCTGTAGTTAATAATATATCTTAATGCCTTAAAGGACAATAAATATGAAAATACAGAGAAATCTGTATTCTACACACAATGACTAATCAGTTCATCCAGTATTTCTAACTCCCATCTGTCTAGGAATGACTACATAAAATGAGACCGAAGAGCAAAGCTGTTTTACTGTAGCAGTACCAACCCCAAGGGACTGCTTTTCCATTCTGATTTCCTCCTTTTGCAGCCTCCACACTTGAGGAGAACTGGCAAGCTACAATTGGCACTTGAAAATGTGTTATAAAACACTGACAAGCATTAGAGAAATGTTGGTTAATGTAAACAGGCTGTCTCAAGGAATAATGCCTGTCTTAAGAAAAGTACCTTCCAATTAGCAGTTCTAAGACGACACTATCTTCAAATTCCAGGGAGTGTTTCAGTAAAAGTTATTTCCCTCTGCTAGAGAAAAGGGGAGTGTCCTCTTATTTATATTTTGAATTCCTGAAAAATTTTAAAATGTGTTAAAAGTTAAAGACAGATACAGTGATTCATGTAGGTAGTCCCTGCACTTCTAAGATAGAGGTAAGAAAATCCCAAGTAGATCTATGTGAGTTCAAGACTACCCTGGACCACAGAATGTGGTTCTGCCTCAAAAAAAGGAAGAAAGAAAGAAAGAAAGAAAGAAAGAAAGAAAGAAAGAAAGAAAGGAAAGAGAGAGAGAAAGAAAGAAAAAGGAAGGAAGGAAAAAGAAAAAGAGAGGAGGGGAAGGAAAGGAGAGGAGAGAAGAGGAAGAGAAGAGAAGAGAAGAGAAGAGAAGAGAAGAGAAGAGAAGAGAAGAGAAGAGAAGAGAAGAAAATTCAGGTTTAAAAAAGAAAGAAAGGGAAAGAAATTATGACAGGTATACCATGTAGTTCAACCATGAGCTTCTTGTACTATTAATAGCAATTAGGAGAAGTCACACCAGAGTTGCCAAATGTTACCATGGAATAAGGCTACCCATTTCAGATTCATAAAATAATTTAGGAATGGAACAATGATCCTAGAGAAATGACTCAGTAGTTTAGCACTTGCTGATATTCCAAAAGATTCAGGTTCAATGCCCAACACTAACATTGCAGGCAGCTAAGAAACAAATGTAACTCCATTTCCAACATATTCAGACTTGTGAGGGCAACTCATGGATCTGGTGCACAGACATACAGATGTGGCAGAAGAAACACTTGCTATACAAGTGCCTGTCCAAGGCAAAGAATGAAGCACTTCCAAGAAAAAGAATCCAGCAGTGATAAAAGACCCAACAGTGGGACATGATTATCTTGCCTGAAATGGAGCACAACATGGTGGGCATGTATAACAACAAGACCTTCAACCAGGTAGAAATCAAGCCAGAGGGAATCAACCACTACCTGGGCAAGTTCTCCATCACCTACAAGTCCATGATGAATAGCTGGCTTCCCCACTTCTCTCACTTCACTCCTCCCACTCCTAAGTAGCCATAGCTAAGAAAGACTCATGTCTAATCTTTGGATTGATTGAGTGAAGACCCCAGGACAAGCAATTTGTAAATCTTGGCAGCTGCTCAGAAGAGTAAGACGGAGAAGAGGAGAAAGCCATGCCATTTGAGTTAGGTCAGAATGGAGGAGAGCCACATGGCAGAGAGGAATCACATGAAAGAGAGGAAAGCTTTAAAGAAGAGTGAAGTCCAAAATGTTAGGGAAAGTATCTTAGAGGAGAGAGAAAGAAGAAAAGGGAAATTTAGAAAAACCAGCAGACTTATGTAGCTCTGTAGGCAGTTGCACTAGTCAGAGCAGTAATTCTGGGAAGAAAGAGTACATTTTCTTATTAAAGGGATAATTATTTCTTAAATCTCTTGACCATGACTTAAGGTGGACCTACCACTCTGAGCGGTTGTCTCTTGATGGGGTGAATGATCAGCACAACTTAAAAACAAACAAACAAACAAACAAACAAAAGCCTTCTTTTGAAATTCTTTCAAACTTTTATACAATATGTTTTGAATATATTCACCCCTCCCCCAACTCTTCTCAGATTCATCATTGCCCATTCACTACCCATCCAATGTAAGAAACAAAACAAAACAAAACATCTTCAAAATCAATTTGTGTTGCTCAAATATTCTTGAATTGGATGTGTGATCTACTTCTTTACCAGAGACTACATTCTTAGCAAATGTTTTCTCTCCCTTTCCTACCAACTAGCAATTGTCAGTAGCTTCATGGCTAGCGGTGAGATTGTGTGCTCAACTCTCCTCCCAATGCTGAGATTAGGTCTAGATTGTGCTTGCCCAGGTCTTATAGATATCGCCACAATAGTGGTAAGTATATATGTGAAGCTTCCCTACCATGTCCAAAATGTTTCCATGTAGTCACTAATCACCTCTGGCCCTTACACTCTTTCGTCCTCCTTTTCCACATGATCCCCAAGCCTTTGAAGGTGGTGGGAGTGTAATACTGGTGTATATGTTCTGTAATGTCCCCACAGGTTGAGAATTCTGCAGTCTCTTATCCTTTACAAATTTACTACTATGGATCTCTGGGTTAATCATCTATTACAAATGGAAACTTCTCGTGATGTCAGTTGAGAGGTGCATAATCTATGGGTGAAATGTTAACGAGTCATTAGGAGTTGGATCAATACTACATCCACTTGGCAGAATAATAGTAGTTGGTTCTTTCAAGAGCCTATGTCCTGACTAGCCATAGGTTCTTTGCTACAGAATGGCTTTAGATATGGATTTTATCTTGTAGAGTGGCTTTTAAATCTAATGAGAAAATATGAATATTTTTGTTCCCCCTTCTAGGAAGAACTGAAGCATCTGCACTTTAGTTGTCTTTCTTCTTGAATTTCATGTGGTCTGTGGGTTGTATCTTGGTTAATTCGGGCTTTTGGGCTAATTTGCACTTATCAGTGAGTGCATACCATGTGTGCTTTTTTTTTTTGTGATTGGGTTACCTCACTCAGGATGATATTTTCTAGTTCTATCCATTTGTCTATGAATTTAATGAAATTGTTTTTAATAGCTGATTAGTACTCCATTTTGTAGATGTACCACAAGGCAGCAAAAAGATGGATGCTATTTTCTGATCCATTCTATTAATCTGTCTTTTTATTGAGAAGTTGAGACCATCGTTATTGAGAATTATTGAACAACATATATTTCTGTCAGGTTGTTCTCTAGTATTGTTTCAGACCTCTTTTACGTAGTACGTACTTATTTACTGTTTGAGACATGGTCTCTCTTTGTAGACCTAGCTGTCTGTACTCCGAATCTAGAACTCACTGTACAGCCTGATTAGGTTGACCTTTACTATCAGAAATCTATCACTGCCTCCAGAGTGCTACAATTAAAGTAGTAAAGATGTTCCATATCATGCACAAATTTGTAGACCTCTTTTGAGTCATTTCTTTCAGGAATTATTTATTGGTTGTGTCTTCTTGGGTATGTTTATCTTCAGTCCTAAGTATTCTTTCTAATATCTTTTATAGAGGTGGCTTCATGGTCATAAATTCCCCAAAGCTGTTTTATTATGGAAATATTTCCTTTCTTCGTCAATTGTGAGTGATAGTTTTCCTATGTATATACTAGTGTAGCATCTGTGATCTATCATAACTTATAGAACATTTAGTCCAATCTCTTCTGGTTCTCATGGTCTTCTTTGCAGCTATTATTCTCATGGGCCTCCCTTTACATGTAAGTTGATATATTTTCTCCTGTGGCTTTCAATATCTTCCTTTGTTGTATATATTTAGAGTTTTGACTGTTATATGACATGAGTTTTGGGTCTTGGATCTGGATAAGCATCTCTTTCCTTGGATTAAGGAAGTTTTCTTTTATGATTTTGTTGAGAATAGTTTTTGTACCTTTAACCTGGATCATCTCTCCTTCCTCTATCTCTATTGTTCCCAAGTTTGCTCTTTTACAGTGTCTCAAGTGTTCCTGCATATTCTATTCTTATAATCTTTTAGATTTGATTGAGCGATCCAAGTCTCCCTCCTTGGTTTTGAGAACCCATATTCTCTCTACCACTTGGTTCAATCTGTGAGTATGGCTTTCCTTTGAATCCCATTTTTGCTTCTTTCAAAGATTATCCCTTTTTAATAAATTCTGTTTTCATCATTAGATTATCGTGTCTTGAAATCCTTATCTATTATATTATCTAAGCCATCCTTTTATAACATTTATGTCATCCTTTTATTGGAGGACATTAGTATGGGAGTAATAACTTTTAGTGAAGGCTTATTGTTTTGGCTATTCATATTTGTATATTTGTGATGGAACCTTTAGACACCTGGAGTTAGCTCATTGGTATTGTTTTTTGATAGGGAAATTTTTGTCTCTGATTCCTTCAATAGCTGTTTGAAGTTCTGTTTCCTCGTACCCCTACTTGTCCAGTGGTTGCACAAATATACAGGACTTAAGATTCAGTCTTTGGACAATTCAATGTTGATATTCAAATGACATTTCAGAAGTAGTCTTGGCTCTCCTTGAGCTAAATGAGTTTCTAAGCCCAGAAACATAACTTTTGTAGAGTTAGAGGCTTCTCACAATAAAATTTCAGGAGTCTAGGGAAGTTCCTCAGTACTTTTCTGAAAAAGATTAAGAGGTATAGCCTTCTTTGAGGAGGTATGTCACTGTGGCTTTGTGGAATCCTAATTAGCTGTCTCTCTACCAGTTTTTTATCCAATACCCAGGGAATTGTGCATGCTGTGCCCATAATCTACCTTTGAGTTGTACCTGTCCCTCTGGCAATTATACTCTGTGTTGGACATTCTGCAGCACAGTCATAAAACGGGAAAGTACATTTTACATTGGATTATTACATTATACCACATGGGTATATACACTTGCTGTATTTACACTTAAAATTTTTAAAATTTTAAAATAGCTGGGTGTTGGCAGCACATACTAGCAATCCCAATACTTTTGTCAACTTGTCACAAGCCTAGACACACCTGGGAATAGGAAATACAAACGAAGGAATTGCCACCATCAGATTGACCTGGTGTGCGCATTCTCAGGGGTATTGTCTTAATAAATGATTGATGTGGGAGGGATAAACCCTCTGTGGGTGATACCACTTCTGAGCAGATGGGCCTGGGATTAGTATAAGAAAGGTAGCTGAGCAAGTCTGGGAAAGTGAGCCAGCTGTTTTATGGTCTCTGCTTTAGTTCCTGTCTAGACTTCTCCCTCCACAGACTTTTTTTTTCTCTTTTTTTCCCCATATTTTCTTTATTTACATTTCTTTTTTTTTTTTATTAACTTGAGTATTTCTTATATACATTTCGAGTGTTATTCCCTTTCCCGGTTTCCGGGCAAACATCCCCCTCCCCCTTCCCCTTCCTTATGGGTGTTCCCCTCCCAACCCTCCCCCCATTGCCGCCCTCCCCCCAACAGTCTAGTTCACTGGGGGTTCAGTCTTAGCAGGACCCAGGGCTTCCCCTTCCACTGGTGCTCTTACTAGGATATTCATTGCTACCTATAGGGTCAGAGTCCAGGGTGAGTCCATGTATAGTCTTTAGGTAGTGGCTTAGTCCCTGGAAGCTCTGGTTGCTTGACATTGTTGTACATATGAGGTCTCGAGCCCCTTCAAGCTCTTCCAGTTCTTTCTCTGATTCCTTCAACGGGGGACCTATTCTCAGTTCAGTGGTTTGCTGCTGGCATTCGCCTCTGTATTTGCTGTATTCTGGCTGTGTCTCTCAGGAGCGATCTACATCCGGCTCCTGTCAGTCTGCACTTCTTTGCTTCATCCATCTTGTCTAATTGGGTGGCTGTATATGTATGGGCCAGGCTCTGAATGGGTGTTCCTTCAGTCTCTGTTTTAATCTTTGCCTCTCCCTTCCCTGCCAAGGGTATTCTTTTTCCTCATTTAAAGAAGGAGTGAAGCATTCACATTTTGATCATCCGTCTTGAGTTTCCTTTGTTCTAGGGATCTAGGGTAATTCAAGCATTTGGGCTAATAGCCACTTATCAATGAGTGCATACCATGTATGTCTTTCTGTGATTGGGTTAGCTCACTCAGGATGATATTTTCCAGTTCCAACTATTTGCCTACGAATTTCATAAAGTCGTTGTTTTTGATAGCTGAGTAATATTCCATTGTGTAGATGTACCACATTTTCTGTATCCATTCCTCTGTTGAAGGGCATCTGGGTTCTTTCCAGTTTCTGGCTATTATAAATAAGGCTGCGATGAACATAGTGGAGCACGTGTCTCTTTTATATGTTGAGGCATCTTTTGGGTATATGCCCAAGAGAGGTATAGCTGGATCCTCAGGCAGTTCAATGTCCAATTTTCTGAGGAACCTCCAGACTGATTTCCAGAATGGTTGTACCAGTCTGCAATCCCACCAACAATGGAGGAGTGTTCCTCTTTCTCCACATCCTCACCAGCATCTGCTGTCACCTGAGTTTTTGATCTTAGCCATTCTCACTGGTGTGAGGTGAAATCTCAGGGTTGTTTTGATTTGCATTTCCCTTATGACTAAAGATGTTGAACATTTCTTTAGGTGTTTCTCAGCCATTTGGCATTCCTCAGCTGTGAATTGTTTGTTTAGCTCTGAACCCCATTTTTTAATAGGGTTATTTGTTTCCCTGCGGTCTAACTTCTTGAGTTCTTTGTATATTTTGGATATAAGGCCTCTATCTGTTGTAGGGTTGGTAAAGATCTTTTCCCAATCTGTTGGTTGCCGTTTTGTCCTAACCACAGTGTCCTTTGCCTTACAGAAGCTTTGCAGTTTTATGAGATCCCATTTGTCGATTCTTGATCTTATAGCGTAAGCCATTGGTGTTTTGTTCAGGAAATTTTTTCCAGTGCCCATGTGTTCCACATGCTTCCCTAGTTTTTCTTCTATTAGTTTGAGTGTGTCTGGTTTGATGTGGAGGTCCTTGATCCACTTGGACTTAAGCTTTGTACAGGGTGATAAGCATGGATCGATCTGCATTCTTCTACATGTTGACCTCCAGTTGAACCAGCACCATTTGCTGAAAATGTTATCTTTTTTCCATTGGATGGTTTTGGCTCCTTTGTCAAAAATCAAGTGACCATAGGTGTGTGGGTTCATTTCTGGGTCTTCAATTCTATTCCATTGGTCTATCTGCACAGACTTTTTTTGATAAGTACTTTTACCACATCATCAGGAAAGAGAACTGGACAGGAGGCTAAGACAGACAGATCAAATGTTCAAAGTCACTTTTAGTTGTGTAATTGTGTGAAATCCCAAGGATACATGAAAAAACACCTCCACTCAGATTAGACCACCAATGATAGACAAAAGAAATGAAATCAGGGAATGGCAAGATTGTTCAGTGGGTAAGCACATTTGCTATCAAGTCTAATGAGTTTGTTTCCCATGACCCCCATGGTAGAACAACAGATCTAATCTCCTCACATTGTCCTCTTACCTCCTCATGCATGCTTACATATGGGCATATACACATAGACAAATAAATGTAATAAAATTATAAAGTTGAACTGAAAAATAAGTAAAGAAATATTTCTATCCAAGTCTGGCTTAGTAAACCAGTAAGCAAACTGAAGATTCAATGGAATATGGATGAGGGGTTCCATACTGGAACACAGACAACTCAAAGAGAACTGCAACAGCAATAACTCATTCTGGCAAGAGTGCTGCACTCTGGAGCTCGCTGCAGGACTTTGTGTCAAATCCCAATTGATTTAATAATTCCTCAGTAATGGTGAGGATTCAGGAGCCACTTTTCCACACCATATTGACTGGCTTGTGCTAGTCTTGTGCAAGCCGCTATAATTGCTGAGAGTTCATAAGTCCAGTGGTCTAATCATGCCCAGAAGACACTGTTTTTGTCTTGATAATCATTCCATCCCTTTGTCCCACATTGTCCCCAAGCCTTGGGAAAAGGAGATGTGATATATCTATCCCATTTGTTTTTTAAAATTCCAAAGACACTTATTCTCTGAACTTTGACCAGTTGTGAATTTCAGTGTTAATCATTGTTCATTGCACGCAATAACTACTCTGATGAGGTATGAAGGCTATACTAGTCCCAAATCTATAGAGCGATGTGAATTTAGAGGGAACTTTGAAATTATGCTCACTTAACAAAAATAATACTAGTATATTCAACCCTGGAACCTATGCATTCCCAGCCATGGATTCTTGACAAGATTTATAGTACCAGGGATGTATTTCCTCATGAGGACTGGTTGTTAAGTTCAATTAGAAGGTAGTTAGTTAATCTCATAACATTTGTGCCACAATTACATCAAGGGCATATCTTGATAAGTAATTCCTCTAGCTCAAAGGATCTGCTTAGGAGTAAGACAGTTGATGACCCCAAGGACCAGCAGCCTGCATAGCACCTGCATTGCTGGTAAAAATGATAGATAGCTGAAAGGAAGCTTCCCAGTCAGTACTAACTTCACTTCTCCATATCCTGTGACTACATTGTGTTGGGTCTTTAGGAATGAGGTCTCACTATCTTGTTTTGGTGAGCAACCAATAGCAGTGGCAATAGCTTATACTGATACCTCTGACCAGCAACTCAAGGAGAGGCAGCACACACCTGGTGCTGTATTTTTTATTTGGCAACATATAGCACTACCTTCTGTGTAGGTTAATTCCAGCTAAACACCTTTAAATAAATATATGACTATATATTCATAGGTATATATAAAGTTTAAGAAATAGTATATTTCCATATTGATTTTTCAAACAACCTTTGTGTTGCTCCTCTTCTGAGATCTTTTTCCACAATACCTTCCCATCCTGCTCTCTGCTTAACCTCTCTCCTCATTATTCTCCTTTCCTTCTTTTTAACAACTATGTATTATTGTATACCAATACCTTCCTCTTCCCCAACAATGGCTCCTCTCTAGTTTACTGGAGTTTGATGTACTTCCAAGTTAAACTCAGAAGGTTGAAGAGTCAACAGTAAAATCCACATGTAAATGAAAATGTGACATTTTATTTCTGGGTCTTGGCTACCTCACTCAGTGCATTTTCCAGTTCTATTCATTGGCCCAGAAATTTTATTTTTCTTTATCTATACAAAATGAAAATAGATTTACATTGGGTATAGATCCCACAGGATATAGATCATTACCTAGCATCAGCTAGTGGGCATTTAGGATGTTTCCATACCCTCTATATTATGACTAGAGTAGCTATAAACATGGATAAACCATGTATAAACTTGGGTGAGCATGTGTCCCTGGAGCTGGAAGCATAGTTCTTTGGATGTATGTACAGGAAATATATCGCTGAAACATGGTAGGTCTATTTCTAGTATTTTAAGGAATACTACACTGATTTCCATAGTGCCTGTACCAGTTTACATTCCTGCCAACATTATATGAGGGCTCCCTGTTCCCCTCATCCTCACCCATGTTTCTTATTTTTCCTTTCTTAATCTTAGTTATTCTGACTGTGGTAACGTGAAACTCATGTTTCCCATGTAGTGTTTAACTTGCATTTTTATGATGGCTAAGGGTGGTGAACACTTTTAAACCTACTTCTTATCCATTTTTATTTCTTCTGAGAACTCTGTTCTGTTCACAACTAGCTTTTTAATTGGTTTGATTTTTTCATTAGTCTTTACTATCTTTAGTTCTTTGTATATTCAAGGCATCCATCCTCTGTCAAATGTATAGCTACCAAAAATTTTTTTCTCATTCTGTAGGTTGCCTTTTCAATTAAATGAGAGGTTCTTCTGAGAACTCTGTTCTGTTCACAACTAGCTTTTTAATTGGTTTGATTTTTCATTAGTCTTTACTATCTTTAGTTCTTTGTATATTCAAGGCATCCATCCTCTGTCAAATGTATAGCTACCAAAATTTTTTTTCTCATTCTGTAGGTTGCCTTTTCAATTAAATGAGAGATTCCTTTGTAGTACATCATAAACTCCTACTACTTTTATTAAAGTTTATTTACTTTATATCCCAATAACAGCTTCCTTTCCCTCCCAGCCTCCCAATCCCATCCTCTCCCTTTTCTTCCTCTACCCTCCAACCCCCTTTCCTCAGAAAAGGGGAGTTCTCCCATGGATATCCACCAACCCTGGCATATCAACTTGCAGTAGAGGTAGATGCTGCTTCTCCTATTGAGCCTAGGGGTCTAAAGGCAAGCAACAGAATCAGAGACAGCCTGTGCTCCAGGTGGTAGGGACCCTATGTGCAAACAAGGCTGCACATCTGTTACATATGTGATGGGGGCCTAGTTCTGTCCTGTGCATGCTCTTTAGTTGGTTGTTTAGAATCTCTGAGCCCTTGTGGATCCAGCACAGCTGATTCTGTAGGTCTTCTTGTGGTGTCTTTACCTCCCTGGTTCCTGTAATCTTTTGTAAGATTTCCTGGAGTCTGCCAGATGTTTGGCTGTGGGTCTCTACATCTGTTTCCATCAGCTGTTGGGTAAAGCCTCTCAGAGGACAGTTATGCAAAGGTGGGCTCTCTCTCTCAGCAGCTGGGTCTCAAGTTGGATCAGTCATGGTTGGCCATTCCCACAATTTCTACTCCTCTTTTCCTCCTACATATCTTGTATGCAGTACAAATTGTGGACTGAATGTTTTGTAGCTGGGTTGTTGTCCCCACTCCTCCAGTGGAAGTCTCCAGTTTAGGTTCTGTATCCTGCATTGCTAGTTGTCTTAGCTAGGGTCACCCTCATAGATTCCTGGGAGTTTTTATTGTCCTAAGTTTCTAGTTTGTCCCAAATGTGCTCCCCCCAAACTCAGTTCTTTCTCCCAGTTCTCTTACCCTCTGTCCTCCCTGAACTCCTTCCCTCCTGTTCCCATCCATCCTCCCTCTCCCACCCAGTTCCCTAACTACATCCATCCCCTATGTCTACTTTATTTCCCATTGTCAGTGAGATTCAAGCATCCTCCCTTAGATCTTCCGTGTTACTTAACTTCTTCAGGTCTGTGCATTGTACCATTGTTATCCCGTACTTTATGACTAATATCCACTTAAAAGTGAGTACCACCATGTTTGTCATTTTAGGCCTGGGTTACCTCACTTAGGATGATATTTTCTAGTTCTATTCACTTGCCTGCAAATTTCCTGATGTTCTTGTTTTCAATATCTGCACAATACTCCATTGTGTAACTGTACCCCACTTTCTGTATCCAGTTGAGGTACATCTAGGATGTTTCTAGTTTTGGGCTATTGTAAATAAAGCTATTATGAATGTAAAGCTACTATGTGAAGAATGACGACTGATTTCTTTTGAGTTAATATTTTATCTAGCCACTTTGCTTAAAAGGTTTATCAGCTGTAGTAGAATTTTTGGGTCTATTGTATATATTATCTTATCATCTGCAAAGACTAATACTTTGACTTGTTTCCATGATCGGCTTTAGTGTTTTCTTGCTCCAACTAGAACTTTAAATACTATGTTAAAGAGATAGGGAGAGAATAGACAACTTTATCTTTTCCTTGACATCAGTGGAATTATTTTCTCTTTTGTCAAACTTCTTTCACTATTTCTCTGCATTTAATTTGATATTGACTATTGGCTTGTTGTATATTGCCTTTATTGTGTTTAGGTATGGGCCTTGAACCCCTGATTTTGGCAAGACTTTCATCTTGAAGGGCTGTTGGATTTTGTCAAACGTTTTTCAGCATCTAATGAATTGATGATGTGGGGTTTTTATTCCTTTCAGTTTGTTTTAATGGTGGATTGCATTGATGGATTGTTGCTTATTGAACCACTTGGGCATCCCTGGAATGAAGGCTGCTTGATCATAGTGGATGACGTCTTTGATGTGTTATTAGATTTGATTTGCAATTATTCTATTGAGTATTTTCAAACCAATGTAGATAAAATTGGTCTGAAATTCTCTTTCTTTGTTGAGTCTTTCTGTGGTTTAGGTGTCAGGGTGACTGTGGCCTCATAGAATGAGTTTGGAAATGTCCCTCCTGTTTCTATTTTGTGGAATCATTTGAGCAGTATTGGTGTTAGATTTTCTATGAACATCAGGTAGAATTCTGCACTAAGATCATCTGCCTCTGGAGATTTTTTGGTTGGGAGAGTTTAGTGACTGCTTCTATTTCTTTAGGGGTTATAGGTCATCTTACATTGTTTACTTCATCTTGATTTAACTTTGGTAGTAGTGTCTATCAAGAAAACCATCCATTTTGTTTAGACTTCTAATTTTGTGGAGTACAGGTTTTTGAAGTATGACCTAATGATTCTTTCGATTTCCTCAGTACTTGTTGTTATGTCTCCCTTTTCATTTCTAGTTTTGTTAATTTGGATATTCTTTCTGTCATTTAGTTAGATTGATGAAGGGCCTGTCTATCTTGTTGATTTTCTGAAGGAGCAAACTCTTGATTTTGTTATTCTTTGTATTATCCTTTTTATTTCTTATTTATTGATTTTATCCCTGAGTGTGATTATTTCTTGTCATCTACTCCTCTTGGGTGTGTTTTCATCTTTTTGTCCTAGAACTTACAGGTGTGCTGGGAAGTTGCTCATATTAGAGCTCTCCAATTTCTTTATGAAGGCATTTCTTGATATGAAGTTTCCTCTTTGCACTGTTTTAATTGTGTCCCATAAGTTTGTGTATGTTGTGCTTCATTTTAAATGAATTCTAGAAAGTTCTCAGTTTCCATGAGTTTGTAGGCTTTGTAGGATTTTTGTTGTTTCTGTTGTCAATGTCCATGCTGGTCTGATAAGATAGAAGAGGTTTTTTTTTCTGTCTTTTTTAAAAAAGATTTATCTATTCATTTAATGTATATGAGTACACTGTTGTCTTCAGACACACCAGAAGAGGACATCAGATCCCATAACAGAGCCACCATGTGGTTGCTGGGAACTGAATCCAGGACCTCTGGAAGAGCATTCGGTACTCTTAATCATTGAGTCATCTCTCCAGCCCAAAAGAGGTTATTTCAATTTCCAATTATCTTGTATCTGTTGAGGTTTGCTTTGTTATGGTGAGATTTGGAGAAGGTTCCATGAAGTACTAAGAGAAGGTATATTTTTTTGTGTTTGGGTGAAATGTTCCATAGATATTAGTTAGCTCCATTTGAGTCAAGACTTCTATACATTTCATGTGGTATGCAAAAGTTTTCTTTTCTGGTCCAATCTATTTCATGTTTTGTAAGCTTCTTGTACATTTATAGCCATCTCTTTAAGTTGAGGATATTTTCTTCTGTGATTTTGTTGTTTTGTTGAAAATATTTTCTTGGCCTTGAAGCAGGGAATCTTTTTCTTCTATTCCTATTATTCTTAGGTTTGGTCTTTACATAGTGTCTCAGATTTCCAGGATATTTTGTGTCAAGAACTTTTTAGACTGACTATTTTCTTTGACCAATGTATTGATTTCTTCTATTATATCTCTATGCTTGAGATTCTTTCTTCAATCTCTTATAGTCTTCTGGTGTTGCTTGTGTCTGTAGTTCCTGTTCGCTTCCTTAGGTTTTCCATTTCTAGGATTTCTCTCAGTTTATGTTTCCTTTATTGCTTCTATTCTATCTTCAGGTCTTGAACAGTTTTATTCGTTGTCTTCATCTGTTTGATTGCATTTTCCTGTATTTCTTTAAGTGATGTATTCATTTCTTATTTAAGATCTTTATAAGATTGGATTTAAGGTCCTTTTTTTGTGCTTCAACTCATTAGGCTCTTCTGGGCTTGTTGTAGTAGGATAGCTGGGCTCTGCTGGTGCAATATTGCCCTTGCCCTTGTTGATTGTGCTATTATGCTGGCTTGTAGCTATCTGGTTGTATCTGGTACCCACAGACCACCAAGATGGAGATAGGGTTCTGGGCCAGAAAATGGAGCACAGAGGAGGGGGTGCAGTTTATTGCTGTTGGGTGTGCTTTAGGGTTACATGGCAGGCAGAGGATTGGGGAAAGGGGTTTTACTGGGTACAGGCAGGCATCTGGACATGTAAGCAGCTTTGTGGGCCAGAAATGAAGTGCAGAGGTGTGCCTAAGGGTATTTGGCAGGCAAAGGACTTGGGAAAGAGTTTACCTGGTTGTCCCAGATGTTGGCAAGCCTGGTCAGGCAGGACTCCATAGATGAAGGCAGACCTAGATGTCCTTGATGCCAGCAGGCCTCTGGAAAAATGGAAAGAGCCATGGGCTGAACCTAACTACTACTTCTTGATTGTTGGGTCTATTTTCTGTATAATGGAATCCTAGCCAGAAATGCCTTATATAAGCCTATGTTTTGAATTGTACTACTGCCTAGTCATTCTTTTACAAGTCTTAAAGTTCCAAAATTGCTGTCTTTGATTTATCTGGAATTGATTTATATGCAGGGTAAGAGGGAAAGGTCAAGTTTTAGTTTGCAAACCTTAATTAAAACTGGTGTATTATTTTCCAATGTGTATTTGGACATCTTTATAAAAAAAAAAAACCAGGTGATTGTAGGTACACAAATCTATATTAATCCTGTTTCACTGAATTAAATGTCATTTCGTATCTGTTACTATGCTGCTGCTACCACTATACCATTGTATAACAAGAAATCAAAAATAATGATACCTACAGAAGTCTTTCTCTCTTTTAAAAAATATTTTGTACATTTATCTACACATGTGTGTTTTGCATGTAAGTGCCCAATGTGGATTCAGTGCTCACAAAGGGCAAGGAAGAACATCAGATTCCCTGGAACTGGAATTAAATATGGTTGAGCAGACATGGTTTCTTAGAGCCACCAAACTTGGGGGCTCTGTGAGAGTAGCAAATATTCAAACACTGAACCATCTCTCCAGTCCTTCAAGCAGTGATTTTATTGTTTAGGATTCCTTTGGGTAGCCAGGGATTTTGTCTTTCCATGTGAAATTTTTCTTTTTTCTTTTTCTTTCTTTTTTAGTTTCTGTGAAAAATTATTTTGATAGAATGACCATTTTCACAATAATAAAACTACCAATGCAGGTGCACGGGAAGTCTCTATTGTCTAGTGTCTTCTTCAGTTTCTTTCTTCAGTGTTTTAAAGTTTTTATGATATAAGTCTTTTCACTTTTTTAGTAAGTTTATTCAAATTTATCTTTTCTCCTGGGGCTATTATGTATTAGATTGTTTCCCTGATTATCTTCTCAGTCTGTCTTTGGAATATAAGAAGGCTATTGATTTTGGTGTGTTAATTTTTTTTTTTTTTATTAACTTGAGTATTTCTTATATACATTTCGAGTGTTATTCCCTTTCCCGGTTTCCGGGCAAACATCCCCCTCCCCCCTCCCCTTCCTTATGGGTGTTCCCCTCCCAACCCTCCCACCATTGCCGCCCTCCCCCCATAGACTAGTTCACTGGGGGTTCGGTCTTAGCAGGACCCAGGGCTTCCCCTTCCACTGGTGCTCTTACTAGGATATTCATTGCTACCTATGGGGTCAGAGTCCAGGGTCAGTCCATGTATAGTCTTTAGGTAGTGGCTTAGTCCCTGGAAGCTCTGGTTGCTTGGCATTGTTGTACTTTTGGGGTCTCGAGCCCCTTCAAGCTCTTTCAGTTCTTTCTCTGATTCCTTCAATAGGGGACCTATTCTCAGTTCAGTGTTTGCTGCTGGCATTCGCCTCTGTATTTGCTGTATTCTGGCTGTGTCTCTCAGGAGCGATCTACATCCGGCTCCTGTCGGTCTGCACTTCTTTGCTTCATCCATCTAGTCCAATTGGGTGGCTGTATATGTATGGGCCAAATGTGGGACAGGCTCTGAATGGGTGTTCCTTCAGTCTCTGTTTTAATCTTTGCCTCTCCCTTCCCTGCCAAGGGTATTCTTTTTCCTCATTTAAAGAAGGAGTGAAGCATTCACATTTTGATCATCCGTCTTGAGTTTCGTTTGTTCTAGGGATCTAGGGTAATTCAAGCATTTGGGCTAATAGCCACTTATCAATGAGTGCATACCATGTATGTCTTTCTGTGATTGGGTTAGTTCACTCAGGATGATATTTTCCAGTTCCAACCATTTGCCTACGAATTTCATAAAGTCATTGTTTTTGATAGCTGAGTAGTATTCCATTGTGTAGATGTACCACATTTTCTGTATCCATTCCTCTGTTGAAGGGCATCTGGGTTCTTTCCATTTTCTGGCTATTATAAATAAGGCTGCGATGAACATAGTGGAGCACGTGTCTCTTTTATATGTTGAGGCATCTTTTGGGTATATGCCCAAGAGAGGTATAGCTGGATCCTCAGGCAGTTCAATGTCCAATTTTCTGAGGAACCTCCAGACTGATTTCCAGAATGGTTGTACCAGTCTGCAATCCCACCAACAATGGAGGAGTGTTCCTCTTTCTCCACAACCTCGCCAGCATCTGCTGTCACCTGAGTTTTTGATCTTAGCCAATCGCACTGGTGTGAGGTGAAATCTCAGGGTTGTTTTGATTTGCATTTCCCTTATGACTAAAGATGTTGAACATTTCTTTAGGTGTTTCTCAGCCATTCGGCATTCCTCACCTGTGAATTCTTTGTTTAGCTCTGAACCCCATTTTTTAATAGGGTTATTTGTTTCCCTGCGGTCTAACTTCTTGAGTTCTTTGTATATTTTGGATATAAGGCCTCTATCTGTTGTAGGGTTGGTAAAGATCTTTTCCCAATCTGTTGGTTGCCGTTTTGTCCTAACCACAGTGTCCTTTGCCTTACAGAAGCTTTGCAGTTTTATGAGATCCCATTTGTCAATTCTTGATCTTAGAGCATAAGCCATTGGTGTTTTGTTCAGGAAATTTTTTCCAGTGCCCATGTGTTCCAGATGCTTCCCTAGTTTTTCTTCTATTAGTTTGAGTGTGTCTGGTTTGATGTGGAGGTCCTTGATCCACTTGGACTTAAGCTTTGTACAGGGTGATAAGGATGGATCGATCTGTATTCTTCTACATGTTGCCCTCCAGTTGAACCAGCACCATTTGCTGAAAATGCTATCTTTTTTCCATTGGATGGTTTTGGCTCCTTTGTCAAAAATCAAGTGACCATAGGTGTGTGGGTTCATTTCTGGGTCTTCAATTCTATTCCATTGGTCTATCTGTCTGTCTCTGTACCAATACCATGCAGTTTTTATCACTATTGCTCTGTAATACTGCTTGAGTTCAGGGATAGTGATTCCCCCTGAAGTCCTTTTATTGTTGAGGATAGCTTTAGCTATCCTGGGTTTTTTGTTATTCCAGATGAATTTGCAAATTGTTCTGTCTAACTCTTTGAAGAATTGGATTGGTATTTTGATGGGGATTGCATTGAATCTGTAGATTGCTTTTGGTAAAATGGCCATTTTTACTATATTAATCCTGCCAATCCATGAGCATGGGAGATCTTTCCATCTTCTGAGGTCTTCTTCAATTTCTTTCTTCAGTGTCTTGAAGTTCTTATTGTACAGATCTTTTACTTGCTTGGTTAAAGTCACACCGAGGTACTTTATATTATTTGGGTCTATTATGAAGGGTGTCATTTCCCTAATTTCTTTCTCGGCTTGTTTCTCTTTTGTATAGAGGAAGGCAACTGATTTATTTGAGTTAATTTTATACCCAGCCACTTTGCTGAAGTTGTTTATCAGCTTTAGTAGTTCTCTGGTGGAACTTTTGGGATCACTTAAATATACTATCATATCATCTGCAAATAGTGATATTTTGACCTCTTCTTTTCCGATCTGTATCCCTTTGATCTCCTTTTGTTGTCTGATTGCTCTGGCTAGAACTTCAAGAACTATATTGAATAAGTAGGGAGAGAGTGGGCAGCCTTGTCTAGTCCCTGATTTTAGTGGGATTGCTTCAAGTTTCTCTCCATTTAGTTTAATGTTAGCAACTGGTTTGCTGTATATGGCTTTTACTATGTTTAGGTATGGGCCTTGAATTCCTATTCTTTCCAGGACTTTTATCATGAAGGGGTGTTGAATTTTGTCAAATGCTTTCTCAGCATCTAATGAAATGATCATGTGGTTCTGTTCTTTCAGTTTGTTTATATAATGGATCACGTTGATGGTTTTCCGTATATTAAACCATCCCTGCATGCCTGGGATGAAGCCTACTTGATCATGGTGGATGATTGTTTTGATGTGCTCTTGAATTCGGTTTGCCAGAATTTTATTGAGTATTTTTGCGTCGATATTCATAAGGGAAATTGGTCTGAAGTTCTCTTTCTTTGTTGTGTCTTTGTGTGGTTTAGGTATAAGAGTAATTGTAGATTCGTAGAAGGAATTCGGTAGGGCTCCATCTGTTTCAATTTTGTGGAATAGTTTGGATAATATTGGTATGAGGTCTTCTATGAAGGTTTGATAGAATTCTGCACTAAACCCATCTGGACCTGGGCTCTTTTTGGTTGGGAGACCTTTAATGACTGCTTCTATTTCCTTAGGAGTTATGGGGTTGTTTAACTGGTTTATCTGTTCCTGATTTAACTTTGATACCTGGTATCTGTCTAGGAAATTGTCCATTTCCTGAAGATTTTCAAATTTTGTTGAATATAGGTTTTTATAGTAAGATCTGATGATTTTTTGAATTTCCTCTGAATCTGTAGTTATGTCTCCCTTTTCATTTCTGATTTTGTTAATTTGGACGCACTCTCTGTGTCCTCTCGTTAGTCTGGCTAAGGGTTTATCTATCTTGTTGATTTTCTCAAAGAACCAACTTTTGGTCCTGTTGATTCTTTCTATGGTCCTTTTTGTTTCTACTTGGTTGATTTCAGCTCTGAGTTTGATTATTTCCTGCCTTCTACTCCTCCTGGGTGTATTTGCTTCTTTTTGTTCTAGAGCTTTTAGGTGTGCTGTCAAGCTGCTGACATATGCTCTTTCCTGTTTCTTTCTGCAGGCACTCAGCGCTATAAGTTTTCCTCTTAGCACAGCTTTCATTGTGTCCCATAAGTTTGAGTATGTTGTATCTTCATTTTCATTAAATTCTAAAAAGTTTTTAATTTCTTTCTTTATTTCTTCCTTGACCAGGTTATCATTGAGTAGAGCATTGTTCAATTTCCACGTATATGTGGGCATTCTTCCCTTATTGTTATTGAAGACCAGTTTTAGGCCGTGGTGGTCCGATAGCACGCATGGGATTATTTCTATCTTTCTGTACCTGTTGAGGCCCGTTTTTTGACCAATTATATGGTCAATTTTGGAGAAAGTACCATGAGGAGCTGAGAAGAAGGTATATCCTTTTGCTTTAGGATAGAATGTTCTATAAATATCCGTTAAGTCCATTTGGCTCATGACTTCTCTTAGTCTGTCGACATCACTGTTTAATTTCTGTTTCCATGATCTGTCCATTGATGAGAGTGGGGTGTTGAAATCTCCCACTATTATTGTGTGAGGTGCAATGTGTGTTTTGAGCTTTAGTAAGGTTTCTTTTACGTATGTAGGTGCCCTTGTATTTGGGGCATAGATATTTAGGATTGAGAGTTCATCTTGGTGGATTTTTCCTTTGATGAATATGAAGTGTCCTTCCTTATCTTTTTTGATGACTTTTAGTTGGAAATTGATTTTATTTGATATTAGAATGGCTACTCCAGCTTGCTTCTTCTGACCATTTGCTTGGAAAGTTGTTTTCCAGCCTTTCACTCTGAGGTAGTGTCTGTCTTTGTCTCTGAGGTGTGTTTCCTGTAGGCAGCAGAATGCAGGGTCCTCGTTGCGTATCCAGTTTGTTAATCTATGTCTTTTTATTGGGGAGTTGAGGCCATTGATATTGAGAGATATTAAGGAATAGTGATTATTGTTTCCCTTTATATTCATATTTGGATGTGAGGTTATGTTTGTGTGCTTTCATTCTCTTTGTTTTGTTGCCAAGACGATTAGTTTCTTGCTTCTTCTAGGGTATAGCTTGCCTCCTTATGTTGGGCTTTACCATTTATTATCCTTTGTAGTGCTGGATTTGTAGAAAGATATTGTGTAAATTTGGTTTTGTCATGGAATATCTTGGTTTCTCCATCAATGTTAATTGAGAGTTTTGCTGGATACAGTAACCTGGGCTGGCATTTGTGTTCTCTTAGGGTCTGTATGACATCAGTCCAGGATCTTCTGGTCTTCATAGTTTCTGGCGAGAAGTCTGGTGTGATTCTGATAGGTCTCCCTTTATATGTTACTTGACCTTTTTCCCTTACTGCTTTTAATATTCTTTCTTTATTTTGTGCGTTTGGTGTTTTGACAATTATGTGACGGGAGGTGTTTCTTTTCTGGTCCAATCTATTTGGAGTTCTGTAGGCTTCTTGTATGCCTATGGGTATCTCTTTTTTTAGGTTAGGGAAGTTTTCTTCTATGATTTTGTTGAAGATATTTACTGGTCCTTTGAGCTGGGAGTCTTCACTCTCTTCTATACCTATTATCCTTAGGTTTGATCTTCTCATTGAGTCCTGGATTTCCTGTATGTTTTGGACCAGTAGCTTTTTCCGCTTTACATTATCTTTGACAGTTGAGTCAATGATTTCTATGGAGTCTTCTGCTCCTGAGATTCTCTCTTCCATCTCTTGTATTCTGTTGGTGAAGCTTGTATCTACAGCTCCTTGTCTCTTCTTTTGGTTTTCTATATCCAGGGTTGTTTCCATGTGTTCTTTCTTGATTGCTTCTATTTCCGTTTTTAATTCCTTCATCTGTTTGATTGTGTTTTCCTGGAATTCTTTCAGGGATTTTTGCCATTCCTCTCTGTAGGCCTCTACTTGTTTATTAATGATTTCCTGTGTTTCCCTAAGTGTGTTCATGTCTTTCTTGATGTCCTCCAGCATCATGATCAAATATGATTTTGAAACTAGATCTTGCTTTTCTGGTGTGTTTGGATATTCCATGTTTGTTTTGGCGGGAGAATTGGGCTCCGATGATGGCATGCAGTCTTGGTTTCTGTTGCTTGGGTTCCTGCGCGTGCCTCTCGCCATCAGATTATCTCTAGTGTTACTTTGTTCTGCTATTTCTGACAGTGGCTAGACTGACCTATAAGCCTGTGTGTCAGGAGTGCTGTAGACCTGTTTTCCTCTCTTTCAGTCAGTTATGGGGACAGTGTGTTCTGCTTTCCGGCATGTAGTTTTTCCTCTCTACAGGTCTTCAGCTGTTCCTGTGGGCCTGTGTCTTGAGTTCACCAGGCAGCTTTCTTGCAGCAGAAAATTTGGTCTTACCTGTGGTCCCGAGGCTCAGGTTCGCTCGTGGGGTGCTGCCCAGGGGCTCTCTGCAGCGGCAGCAACCAGGAAGACCTGTGCCGCCCCTTCCGGGAGCTTCAGTGCACCAGGGTTCCAGATGGTCTTTGGCTTTTTCCTCTGGCGTCCGAGATGTGTGTGCAGGGAGCAATCTCTTCTGGTTTCCCAGGCTTGTCTGCCTCTCTGAAGGTTTAGCTCTCCCTCCCACGGGATTTGGGTGCAGAGAACTGTTTATCCGGTCTGTTTCTTTCAGGTTCCGGCGGTGTCTCAGGCGCAGAAGTCCTGCCGCTCCTGGGCCCTCCCCCACGGGAGCCCAGAGGCCTTATACAGTTTCCTCTTGGGCCAGGGATGTGGGCAGGGGTGAGCAGTGTTGGTGGTCTCTTCCGCTCTGCAGCCTCAGGAGTGCCCACCTGACCAGGCGGTTGGGTCTCTCTCTCACCGGGTCTGGGAGCAGAGAGCTGCTGCGGGCCGGGATCCGCGGGTGTGAGACTTCCAGTAAACACAGACCGTGCCTCCTAGAGAAATTCTGCTTCCGTGTCCCAAGCTCACCAGGCAGCTTTCTTGCAGCAGAAAATTTGGTCTTACCTGTGGTCCCGAGGCTCAGGTTCGCTCGTGGGGTGCTGCCCAGGGGCTCTCTGCAGCGGCAGCAACCAGGGAGACCTGTGCCGCCCCTTCCGGGAGCTTCAGTGCACCAGGGTTCCAGATGGTCTTTGGCTTTTTCCTCTGGCGTCCGAGATGTGTGTGCAGGGAGCAATCTCTTCTGGTTTCCCAGGCTTGTCTGCCTCTCTGAAGGTTTAGCTCTCCCTCCCACGGGATTTGGGTGCAGAGAACTGTTTATCCGGTCTGTTTCTTTCAGGTTCCGGCGGTGTCTCAGGCGCAGAAGTCCTGCCGCTCCTGGGCCCTCCCCCACGGGAGCCCAGAGGCCTTATACAGTTTCCTCTTGGGCCAGGGATGTGGGCAGGGGTGAGCAGTGTTGGTGGTCTCTTCCGCTCTGCAGCCTCAGGAGTGCCCACCTGACCAGGCGGTTGGGTCTCTCTCTCACCGGGTCTGGGACGGTGTGTTAATTTTTAATATGCCTTTTCTATTTGTAATGCTTTGATGTTCTTTTGTCTTATTGTTTTAGGCCTCCAAACACAATGTTGAACAGGGTTGGTAAAAGTAGAAACCCTGTTTTATTCACAATATTTGTGGAACGCTTGGCATTTTTCTTCATTTAATATATTTGTGGCCATCAGCTTGCCATACATATCTTTTATCATGTTAACTGATGTTCCCTTCATCCATCCTTTCTCTAGGATTTTTAGAATGAAAGCCTTTTGTCAAAGGCTTTTTATGCATCAATGGAAATGATTATATAATTTTTGTTCTCTGTCCTTGAATATATCCATGTGATGAATTACTTTTTCTAATTTGCATATGTCATGTAATCCCTAAATTATTGGGAAAAAAAGACAACCTGATCAAATTTGGTTTGTGCTCATCAGGGAGATTGGCCTATAATCCTTCTCTCTCTCTCTCTCTCTCTCTCTCTCTCTCTCTCTCTCTCTCTCTCTCTCTCTGTTGTATCTTCCTTTTTTTGGTATCAAGGTAATACTGGTTTTGTTAAAAGAGTTTAGAAAGTTTTTACAGAATAATTTCAAGAGTTCTGATGCTAGTTCGTTGAAGGTCTGTTAGAATTCTGTGCTGAATCCATCTGATGATGAGCTTTTCTTTACTTAGGAGATTTTTTTTTTTCTATTTTGAGTTGTATGTGTGTGTGTAGAAGGGGGTGGTTCCCATGAAGGCAGGCACATATTGGGGACAGAGACATTGGATCTTTGTGAAGCTGGAGTTACAGATGATTTGTGAGCTGTTGCTAGCTGGCATGGTTGCTAGGACCATAACTCAGTCATCTGGAAGGACAGCACACTGCTCTTAACTGCTAATCCATCTCTGCTGCCCAGATAGGGAGAATTTTAGTTACTCATTCTAACTCATTGCTTGTTATAGATTTGCTTAAATTATCTTCTTCATTTTGTTTCTACTTTGTTAGGTTATATGCATGTAGAAATTCACATTTTCTTTGTAAATTTTCTAATTTAATGAAAAATATAAAGTCATTGTTATTGTTATGTAGATCAGGCTGAGCAGGAACTAACAGAAATCTCCCTGCCTCTGCTTCCCTAGCCATTCATTATCATGGCATTATGTAGGCAATGCCCTGCATGGCAGAAGATAAAATTTTACAGTACGTTGTCTTGATTCTCTGAATTTCCTCAGTATCTGCTGTTATGTTTCTCTATTCATCTTCAACTTTATTAATTTGGATTTTCCTTCTTTCAGTTAATTTATCTCTTTTCAGTTAATTTATCTTTTAATTTCTAAAAATATTTTATTTTAATTTGTATGTGTGTGTGTGTATGCCTTAGTGAATGTATGTATGCCTTAGTATATGTATGTGTTTCATGTGTGTGCAAAGGCCACATAGATCAAAAGAGGTTTCCAGTTCTCTGAAAATGGAACTGCTATGTGGGTTCTGGGAATTGAACACAGTTTTTCTTTCCTTTTTTTAAATTAAATTTTATTTTATTTTTTACTTATTCACTTTACATCCTGCTCACCGTTCACACTCCAGTTTGAACCCAGTTTTTTCTTTTTTTCTTTTTTTATAATAGCAGTAAGCGCTATAAATGAATGAGCTAACACACCAACCCTTTTGTCTTAGTTTGGGTTACTACAGCTATGAAGAAACTCCAAGACCAAGAACAAATTGGGAAGGAAAGGGTTTATTTGGCTTATGCTGTACACTTGAATGATGAGTAGTTTAGTGAGCAGATGTAATATTTATCTTTGAGTAAGTGGTGGTAGGAGTGGTTTGGAGTTCCCTAATGAGTAAAATACTGATAACAGCTGTAAAAGTGGAGCTACGTATCTACACAGATTAGATGCTGATAAAGCATGTATGGATAATAGGGTCAAATAAATGTTGCCAAATGTTTTCAGGTACTTTCTAGAGTCTACCCTAAGAACACAACAGTTGCCCTGCCATATTAACACAGCCATTACTAAGGCCTAGCTAGGTTAATCCATCTGGTATCTTTCTCTATGCACCAACCCCTGAATCTGGCCTGGGTCCCACCTCCAGTGCTCAGGCTTAGATTTGATACCCTTCTCTGTACCACACACAATCTCTAGGATTCTAAGACTCTATCTGCATGTCCAGAGATGTGCACCAAACTGTGGCACACCCAACTTCATAAAAAATGTGTAACTAGGATAAAAGACACAGGTTAACTTCAACCCATTACAAAAAACTAAAGAGAGTAATAGCAGAGTTTAAAAAAATATCAAATATCAAAAGAACATAATAGATATCTACAGAATATTTCACTCTAACACTAAAGAATACATGTTCTACTCCACAGCACATGGAAGCACTACTAAAATAAACCACAACCTGAGAAACAAAGCAAATCTTAACAAATTCAGGAATATTGAACAACTCTATATATCCTACATGACAATACAATAAAACTTAAAGTTGACATCAAATGAATCTGTAGTAAGTATATAAACTCATGGAGGGTAAATAACTCATTACTAAATGAAAAATGGGTCATATAAGAAACCAAAAACGTATTAAAATTCCTGGAACAAAATTAAAATGAAAATACAATATACCAAATCCTTTGCAATATATGATAAGCAGTCCTACTGAGGGAAATTTATAACACTAAGTATCTACACTAAAAAATTCTGACACACTAAAATATTTGGAAAAACAGGAACAAACTAAACTCCAACCCAATTGACATTAAGAGATACTAAAAATCAGAGCGGAAAACTGTGAAATGTAAGCAAAGGGGAAAACTACAAAGAATTAATGTATCTAAAGGCTGCTTCTATGGGAAGATAAACATGATTGACATACATGAAGCTCAGCTAACCAAAGGAGGAAACAAGGACCCAAATTAACAGAATCAGAAAGAAACACAGAAATATTATAACAGACACCAAAGAAATTCAGAATATTCAAAGGGTCTACTAAAAAACCAAAATGAAACAGTGTTCCATTAAGTCAGAAATAAACATGGACCATTACAAGACACACCAAAGAAATTCAGAATATTAAAAAAGAATATTTTTAAAAACCAAAACAATATTTCATTAGGTTAGAAAAACCTAAAAGAAATGGAAAAATTTTTTAGATTAAACCAAATAAGCAACATTAAACTATGAAGAGATCAACAAGTTAAACAAATCCATAACAAATGAAATTGAAACACTAGTAAACTTTCCAACTAACAGTCCAAGCCCAGATGGATTCACAACAGAATTCTACCAGAGTTCCATAGAAGATCTACAACCCAGTTATGGGGGTAGAGGGAGGCAGAAGGGACATTCTCAACTCCCTCTGTATCATTCTCAAAGAACTAGCTAGATCAATAAGACAAGAGAGAGACAGACAGAGACAGAGAGAGAGAGAGACAGAGAGACAGAGACAGAGAGACAGACAGACAGAGAGACAGACAGAGAGACAGAGAGAGACAGAGACAGAGACAGACAGAGAGAGACAGAGAGACAGAGAGAGACAGAGACAGAGAAATTGAAGAGAGATAAATAGGAAAAGTACAAACCAAACTATTCCTATTTTTCAGCTAGCATGATATTATACATAAGAGATCCCAAAAATTCAACCAGAAACCAATATAAATGGTCAGTAATTCTAGCAATGCTGCAGGATACAAACTTAACTTGGAAAAAATCCATAGCTTTTCTATTTACCAATAGCAAACATACAGAGAAAAAGAACATGGAAACACTCCCATTCACAGTAACATGAAAGAAAAGCAAATATTTAAAAATAAACCTAACTAAAGAGATGAAAGACTTCTACATTGAAAACTTTAAATTGCTGTACAAAGAAATAAAGATACTAGAAATTTGAAAGGCATTGCATACTCAGGAATTGTTAGTTTTAATATTTGTAAATGAACATTCTACCAAAGGTCATTACAGATTCAATGCAATCCCAGTGAAAGTTCCCACCTCATCCTTCACAAAATAAAACAACAACAACAAAAACAACACCATCAAAACTATCCTAAACTTCATATGTGACCAGAAAAGACTATGCATAGCCAATAGAATCCTGAGCAAAAAGCAGAACATAGGAGGGATACCATCCCAGATCTCAAGATATAGAGCCATAGTAATAAAAAAATGGTATTCGTACAAAACCAGACATACAGCCCAGTGGAACAAAATCAAATACCAAAGTGTTACATGTAATTACATCCATCTAATATGTGAAAAGGACACTTAAAAACATAAACTGGAGAAAAGAAGGAATCTTCGACAAATGGTTCTAGGAAACTGGATGTCCATATGTAGAGGCATGAAAGCAGACACCTATTCATCACCTTGTATAAAAAGTAACTACAAATGGATCAGTGATACAAATATGGAAGCTTAAAGACTGGAACTGCTAGAAGAAATAGCTAGTGCCTCACCTGACAGGACTTCCTGAATAGGACTTGCATCTGCTCAGTAATTGAGGCCTAAAAGTGACAAGTTGGACCTCATCAAACTAAAAGCTATGCACAGCTGAGGAAATAATCAATTCAGTAATAAGGAAGCCCACAAAGAAGGAGAGAACCTTCCAGTTATACATCTGATAGAGAATTAATGCCCAGAAAATATAGATAACTCAAAAACAAAGAATCAAAAAACTAATGACTGATCCAAAAATGTGGACCTGGGAACTGAACAGAGAGTTTCCAAAGAATAAGTAAACACGACTAAGACATGTTGCAAAAAATGTTCATCATCTCCAGGAATTAGGGAAATGCAAACCAAGACAACTTTGAAATTTCATCTTTTCCCAATCAGCATGACCAAAACCAGCAAAACAACGAACAACAAATCCTGGAGAAGATCTGAGGGAAGAGGGACTCTGATCACTGTTGAGGAGATCACAAACTGTTTTAGACACTCCGGAAATCAGTGTGGAGATACCTCAAAAATTGAAACATAAGTATACTGCATGACCTAGCTTGTACCACTACTTAGCATATTCCTAAAGGACTCAACAACTTCGTCTACAGATACTTACTTGCCCAGCCATGTTCGCTGCTGCTCTATTCACAATAGCTAGGAAATAGAAACAACCAATGTGTCCTTCAGCTGATGATAGATAAGGAAAATGTGATACATAAACACTGTGTAATACTGTTCAGGCACAAAGGAAAATAAAAGCACCAACTTTGAAGTTAAATGGATGTAACTTGAAATGATCATAACTCAGACTCAGAAATACAAACATTGCCTGTTTTTTTTTTTTTTTCATGTGAGGTTCTGAGCTCCAGGTCTTCAGATTCGAGTATGTATAACCTGGAATAACTGCAGGAACTAGGAAAGTAAAAAGGGACCACTGCTTGGGGTGGAGGAGGATGAGGATAGGAGAAACAGAGAGGGGATAGCTGGGTGCACATGATCTTAAGAGGCAAATAGGGGAAAATGGGGGACTCTAAATAGGGAGAGAGAAAAGAGAAATAAATATAGAAGAAAGGAGGAGGGTAATGTAACAATAGAGCTATCTGAAAGAAATCATGAGGAATCATATTATTATCAACCTACCTAAAAAGTAAACATAACACATGTAAGTTCATATGTATGTATGCATGTGTGTATGATACATATGTATACATAGACAATTCTAAAGAAGTACAATCTCCAAAGTATATTATGAACAAGTAAGAAATATTTGTTAAGACAGGGCCAATTTTAACTTCCAAACTGGCCATTGCTTTTCAGCAAATGCATCTTGGTACATAGAGCTTGAGGAGTGAGCACATTGCCCCTGTATCTTCGGTACAAATTCTTTGAGTACTCTTGCATTTTCAAAGCCATTTTGTTCCCATGGATGTTTTTTTGTTTTTTTAACCTTTGGTGCTGGAAATATCAACCCTTGGGCCTTGCATGTGCTTAGACTTGCACTTCGGAACACCTTCATCTTTCCACAGTCTTAAAACACTTGGCAGCAACTTTTGCTTATCACTACTGCCATGGAGCTATGGAAGTGTTGAGTCAGTGACTTTCCTCATGTTTAACTTTAGAATAAAATTGTTTCATCATTATAAATGTATCTAAACCACAGACAACTATGTCAGCATATGACATCGATTACAACTCCAGCAATGCTATGGTTGAAATAGCTCTAATCTATCAGCTTCATCTCAGTTGCTGGAAGTTTCTTGTAAAGATAGTATGAGAAAGTTACTGTTCACATAGACCTACCAGCCATCTTAAATGTTTAGTCTACCATTTCTCCATTGCTTAATAACCATTAGTGACTGAGTACCACTTTGAAAGTTAGGGCAACAACTCTTAGGATGCAAACACAATTAGAGACCTACATTCACAGACTCATGGGCAGAAAGCCGAACAAAAGCTGAGTTCACATGCTCACAAGAGTAAATAGATGAGAAAATAATATGTAGGATTGTATATCGGAGATTTGAGCATAGGATGTTTTTTGTAATGAAGTGCAGGGTTATTGTTATTATTACATTATTCCTATTATTATCAGACAGGCTCTAACTGTATAGCCCTGGCTGGCTTGGAATTTGCAGTCTATCCTTTGACGTCAGAGAGAGTAACTTACCTCTGACTCCTGAATGCTGGTTTCAGGCGGGGAGGATAGGAATTAAATTTTTTCAACAATGTTTATACAGCTCATTGGTCATGGTGACACATGCCTTTAAAGTCAGCACTCAAGAGGAAGAGACAGGTGAATCTCTGTGAGATTGAAGCCAGACTAGTCTACAGATCAAGTGAATTCCAAGGGTACACAGAGAAACCCTATCTTGAACAAAACACAAATAAAATAAAATACGCATATAAGTATTAGATTTCCTTATGGCATTTTCACATATATTTAGTTTTTCTTGATCCACCCATCCTTATTTTATTGTATCCTGTCTCCACTGTAACCTTCCTCACACAGAAATCCTCTTCTATTGACATACCATATCATTCTACTTCTCTTCCCTTAAGGCCTCTTTTTCCTCCTCCCATAGACTCATTTCTAGTTTCCTGGCTTCTATGTGCACATATTTTTTCATATACATACATATATAGCAATTAGAATCTGGGTTCCACATATAAGAGAAAATATAACTAGTATTTGTTGTATCTAAAACTTTTTATCACAGCCTGTACTTGGTAGTTAGAGAGAAACTTGAGCGAGCCCATTGTTTTCTTCTATCTGTGGGTGGTAGGAATTGAACTCATATGTTTAGACTCAATGACAAGTGCCTTTACCTGCTGAGAAAGCTCAGTGGCCTCTTTTAAAAAAATGGTTTTCTTGATGATAGCCATTCTGACTGAGGTAAGATGGGATCTCAAAGTAGTTTTACATTGCATTTCCCTGATGATGAAGGATGTTGAACAGAAAAGTGGTATCATAATGAGAGCTCACAGTTGGCTCAGACAGCAGCTGACAGCTATTCTTTCTGTATAACACTCCACATAGAAGGGCCCATTGTTTTCTGCATCTGAAGTTAACACTCTTCCCTTTATCCTTTCTTCTAGGCCTTTCAGTGTTTGCTTAATCAGAATATTTTAATCTCTAATGTGGTGACTAGATGTAATTTATCACATTAAGCCTCTCCTATTTTCTTCTGCTTATATGACTAACGTTATTGTGTTTTTATTGCTCTTAGACAAACAAGCCTTTCCTTTGTTCCATTGTTTCAGCAATAGGTCAAAAATCAACAAATACAGTTTTATCTTTCCAATCCTGGACTCACCCACTTGTCATTCAGTTTGTGTAGGCTGCATGAAGAGCAGGTTTCTTTGAAAACAACAAAAGGATTGATTTCTATGACCTAAAACCAAACAGTTGCCTCTCTGGAAAAGGTCTTGGCTACTCCTTTGTTAGAGGTGACTGGCAAAGACTCATCTCAGAAAGGGAAAAAAAAGTATCTGCTTCCTTGTAGACTGAAAGCGTCACTGTGTGCCTGCTACCTAAACCATACTTCTTTCAAAGCACATGACATATTTTGGATGCAGAGACTCTGAGTACTGGAAAGTCAGCTTCCAAACCCTGACCTGCTGCATGACCAAACTCAAGCCAGAGAGCAACCAACCAGTCAATACAGCAGATTGTTGTTTTAAGTCACACCTATCTCACCTTATTCTGTCAGAAATGTCCTTTTCTAAAACTACAACATAACATATGCTTTACTCTTCATTCTCTTAACATTTTCCTCTTCTTTTCCATTCAGCATGTCTCTCTCTCTCTCTCTCTCTCTCTCTATATATATATATATATATATATAAATTTATATATATATATATATATATATATATAGTTTTTCTAAAACTACAACATAACATATGCTTTACTCTTCATTCTCTTAACATTTTCCTCTTCTTTTCCATTCAGCATGTCTCTCTCTCTCTCTCTCTCTATATATATATATATATATATATATATATATATATAAATATATATATATATTTTATTTTCAGTGCTGGTACATGCTAGGCAAGAACTGCACCACTGAGCTATAGACCAGCTACTTTGGAAATTAATCTGCTCCCATCCTAAAATGTTTCTCATTTGTTTGTAGAGATAGACTCTCACTTGGTGTCCAGGTTGGCCTCTAATAAACAGTCTTTCTCCCTCAGCTTCCTCAGTGATGGTATTATAAGAATGCACCATCATGTAAAAACATCAAGAGCTATTAAGCTTATAAGAGCCTATAAGGCAGTGCTTCTCAAACATTGTTCAGATGTATCAGAATCACCTGGCAAGTTTAATAAAATAGAAAAATGCTAGACTCTACATGAAGAGCTTCAGATTCTTGAGGATAAGCTAAGTGAAGTGTTGGAGAATTTAAATTGATTGAAAGTTCCAGGATGATGGAGATACTAGTAGACCAGGGAGACCCACTGTGAGTAATGCTGATATAAAAGCTCAGCACTAGCAACTTTAAAAGCCAGAAACGTTAGGATTTTTAAGAGACAGAATGAAGTTGTTAAATTAAACTAACCTTACTTTAAGGTTCTTTTGAACCTTCTTGGGAGAAGGCTTGCTATATGGTGAGTGACTTTGTCTCTTGGTGTTCTTCTGTTGAACAAAATTGGAGTATTATTGTAAAACAGAGAAACACAGCAAGCTTAGAAGTAGAACAGAGAAATCTTAAAGGTATTGGGAATCTGACTGGTCAGGGGCTTCAGGGAATGTTTAAATATCCTTTTTCTTGGGCTTGTTCTTTTCTCCTACTATGATGACTTTTGCAGAAGAGGCCTGTCAGCTCTAGGATGGAAACTGGCTTGACTTTGTGTAGAAATGCATGTCTTAACTCAACAGACCCATAATCTAACAAAAATAACATTTGTAGGGCAGGCCTTATCAATTTGAAAGTTCTTTTGAAAAAACATGACATCTTGTTGCATGATTATGGAGTACCTACTACGTGAAAGAAACACTTTAGGGATTCTCTTGTGCCTTTTGGGTTCTATGGAAGTATTTTGGATAGAGAAACAAGGGCGATGAAGACAGACTTAGAATTAAACAATTTCCTTAATAGACAGATAGGGAGAAGGGGCCATGAGTAAGTATAAAATTGGCAAACTTCTAAGATCACTGACATCTTCCACACCCTCCTGATCAAAGGCAAAAGCCTGGCATCTTAAAACAAAAATCCACAAAACGCAACACAAAACAGAGAGTCTGCTCTGTGTTGGCGGTTTACTTTTCGTATTGGTATTTTTGTCTTTTTGTCATAGTTTTGATTTTCATTTTGTTTGTTTACAGAGAGAGAGAGAGAGAGAGAGAGAGAGAGAGAGAGAGAGAGAGAGAGAGAGAGAGGAAATTGGATGGGAAGAGAGGTGGGTAGATCTGGAAGAAATTGGGGTGGGGTGGGGACAGAAAAACAAAAGAAACCAGAGATCTGGAGGGGGCGCCAACACCCGTAAGACTTCCTGCTGAAGATCTGACCTGAGAAGCTCAAGCTTCAGAAGGACATGTTTACAGAAGAGTTGTGGGCTAATCAGACACTAACCTTAAACTGGAAGACTTGAAAAACAAGCTCTAGAGGATAGATTACATTTTCAGGCACTAGAGTCTCCTCTCTTTTGGTGTGCTTGTTCTCTCTCTCTCTCTCTCTCTCTCTCTCTCTCTCTCTCTCTCTCTCTCTCTGTGTGTGTGTGTGTGTGTGTGTTTGTGTGTGTGTGTGTGTGTGTGTGTGTGTGTGTGTGTGTGTGTGTATGCAAGCCTCAAAGCCTTTTTTACCAACTGTTTCTTTCTTCTGTGTTGAAAATTTCTCTGCTGCTACTAGCAGTGCTCCAGATTTTCTTGCCTTTTAATTCCTAACTGGCAGAGAAAATGAACTTGATCAAGACCCTTAGATGGCAACATTAAGATCTTCCCTGCTTTATCTAATTATGAAAATATTAAATCTTTCTAGTCTGTTCCCCCATGCCAGCTGACCACCAGTCTTTTCTACACTTAGGATGATTTGTAAGAGAGGAATGGGACCAAAACAGATCTCTGCTCCAGGAACTCCTGAATAGAAAATTCTGGTCACCAGTTTTGTATTTATCTTTGCACTCAGTGTGCACTGATAAATGTGATTTGCATGCATCTTAAAATATTTGAGTGTTTGTGGGTATCAGTGTCTTCAGGTCTTCACGGTAATTTTGAATGACATAAGAAGAGTTGCTCTGCTTTCCTGAAGCTAAAACCCAAGGGTTCCAGAAACTTAAATTTAGCCAAAAAACAAAACAAAACAAAACAAACAAACAAAGAAACCAACCAACTAACCAACCAACCAAAACAAAACACAAAACAAGAACAAAAAACCCAAAAGCCTGTTTCTAGGCTTTACCTCTGTCAGGCTTATGTAAAAGTAATTAAAATGTGAATTGTAAACACATTAAAATGATTTGGGTCTGGTGCTTTCAAATCCTAATTATTAAGGAAACTCTAGTTGAAGGAAAATCTGATTACAGAATTTAGTCAAGATAGCTAAACCCACCTCTTTATTAAATGTAAAAAAATAACAATCTGAACTTCTTTGGAAGACTAAATGCCAAATGAAATTAGTTTTAGGATTTACCTGCATAAAGAGATATTTTAAAGATGTTTCATCTAACATATACATGTTTTGAAGATGTTGAGACAGGCTAGACTTTCTTTGAAGTAGTTACTAAGAGATATTATACCTTGTTAAGACTAATATATATTAGTTTCACATTTAAATATAAAATATTTTGTCAATGTTCTTTTGTTCTTGTTCTTAGTCTCCTTGATGTGGCAATTTGAAAACAGGTCTCAGAAGGAGTCCTAAGGACCATATAATATGAAAAGGTGCATATGTGTGTAGTCAAAACCAGCCCATTACTGGTGCCTGTAGGTCCTACTACAGGAAGCCTCTATTAAAGCAAAACTAACTGGAAGAGAATAATTGGTAGAGGAGATGATTTTATTTGAGTCTCAGTGTGGGAAAATGAAGCAGAAACCAGATGCATTGTCCAAGTGGGAAGTGATCTCAGGAGGATTTAATTTGAAAAATAGATGGGGAAAAAAATTCCATGAGCAGATGAGTCCTTTGTAAGGACTCCCAGTGCAAGTTTTTTGAAGGGTAGAGATTTGCTCTGACTTTTCTGCATGTCTTTCCCTGTTCCCCCCAAGAAGTAGCAAACTCTTGAATTCCTATGAACACACTAAAGAAAATATGTCTGGAAAAGTTAGAGTACCAGGTGAAGAGATTTTTTGATTCAAGTCAATAATGGACAGAGAAGGGTGAAGGAGTCAATGGATGGACCTGGGAGAGGTTTGTCTATTCCTCATAGAGGTGCCTGCTAAGGAAAGCCACTTGCTTCTAGCTTAGACATCTTTATAACTTTTAGTAGAGTCTGTTCCAATTAAAACAATATTACAAATGAGGATAATGATAGATTTAGAGTCTATGATCACTGGATTATTGAAAGCTTGCTTTTTATTCGTTGACTTTTTGATAAAAGACAATGAGATTTCTTCTTCTTTGCCTGAGCATTCCATCAGTTTTTCTGTTTCGTTTAAAGAGTTTGTTTTTTTTTGGAATATTGAGAATTGTCTTTTGAAAAACTTGATATTATAATAAACTATACTTAATGCTAAATATTTTTTGTGTTTGAAATTTTAATGCTATCTTTTTCTTCTGCTGTGACTCTGTACTTGTTATGTTCCACAAGCTACAAGTAAACTATTACTAAGAAAAATTTAGTTAATTGTATTCATTAGATGAAACATGGCCCCATTACTTGAGGTTTAAGAATGGTACCTGTAAGGGCGGTAATGGGGGGAGGGTTGGGAGGGGAACACCCATAAGGAAGGGGAGGTTGGAGGGGGATGTTTGCCCGGAAACCGGGAAAGGGAATAACACTCGAAATGTATATAAGAAATACTCAAGTTAATAAAAAAAAAAAAGAATGGTACCTGTAAAGAGAGAGAGAGAGAGAGAGAGAGAGAGAGAGAGAGAGAGAGAGAGAGAGAGAGAGAGAGAGATATTTTCACAGGTAGGCACTCAGTGCCATTTTCTTTATTGAGGGAGAGAGGCAGGGAAGGAGGAAGGGATAAGGAAAGTGGGGAGAGTTCAAGTTTGACAAAATGTTAACTATGGAATCAGACATTACAAATTTTATATTAAAGTCTTGTCATTTCGAGATGAAAAGCACATAGTACCTCATAATTTATCTCAAATTCATGTAACTAGAATAATGTTTTTAAGTTTAAAAACATATTTCTCATAAATTCCAGTTTCTGCAAATTCTTGCTCTGTGTTTCATGCTGTCTGGTTTTTGATGACTCCTGAGACTAGCTAATATCTCAGTATTTTGAGCTGCTCACTAGTTTTATACTGTGCAGTTCTGTGTCTTGCTCCTGGAAGTCAGTTTTCTCTAGTTTGTGAAAAGGTTTCACTACATGTAAGGCATGGAGCTGACTTCATCATATCTTAAAGACTTTCAAAAGGTATTTTAAAAGTTGCCATTCTGCTTTCTACACTATTTAACCAAAACTGTTTAATTTTGTTTTAAAAGTAACTTTGTTATAATTCTGTGTCATTAGTCTACTTGTTGTTAGCTTTATGTACAGATAATTATGTAACCCTTAAGATTGGCAAGTGTATGATATTTTAAAATCTGTATGTGATTACTTAATTTAAAAATAAAGTTTTACACTTTTTGGTTCCTCTGTACCTGCCTGTGGTGGTTTGAAAATGCTTGATCCAAAGAATGGCACTATTAAGGAGATGTGGCCTTGTTGGAGGATGTGTGGCCTTGTTGGAAGAACTGTGTCACTGTGGTGGTGGGCTTTGAGATCCTTCTCCTAGCTGCTTGGAAGTCAGTCTTCTCTAGTTTGCCTTTGGATCAAAATGTAGAAATCTCAGTTTCTCAGTGCCTTGCCTGCCTGGATGCTGCCATGCTTCTTCCACTGTGGTGATAATGCACTGAACCTCAGAACCTGTAAGCCATCCCCAATGAAATGTTGTCATTTATAAGAGTTGCCTTAGTCATTGTGTCTCTTTACAGCAATGGAACCCTAAGACACTACCTAATAGCTACATCTATGTACTAATTCCTTCACATATGTCATTTACTCTCCACTCTCAATATGGGATCAAATCACATAAACTAGGATGAATCTTTCCCTGGGATCATAGAAAAATGGAGAATAAACTACCACGTGGTCAATCAGCAATCTCTTCAGAGAATATTATGCAGTGACAAGGGGGTAGAGGACATTGTAATAAAATTATTCTGGATGTGGTACTCCTTGCCTGTAGCACAGTGTTTGGGAAGCTAAAACAGGAGGATCTTAAGTTTGAGGCCAGGGTAGGCTTCCTGAAGAGACCCTGCCTCAAACCAGTGAAATGGAGTTCCTTGTGGAACCTTTCCTAAAATATCTAAAAGCCAAAAGGTTATGGAAATGTTTCTTATGCAAAGCTACATGGCACTGAGTTCTAACATTTGTAACTTGTATTTTATTTATTGTATTGAAGCATAGGGTTTGCTAATTCTGTTACTTCACTTGATTTTTATCTTGTGGACAATTTATATTAATTTTCTTCTTTTCCTTAAAAATCAAAGTTCTTTGAGCAAAGCTGATAGACTGAGCTCTCTTTTCCCTTACCTGTGGGCCAAAGATGTGTCTCTCCAGTGCTGCTAAAACAAGTGGCAGTAATTTGCCAATGCTGGTTTATATTCTGAAACCTATTAGAGGTTCTCATCCATGCAGTTGCCTTGGTCCATATTTATGTACATTAACTTGTTTTATTATTTATTATTTTATTTATTGTATATATAATTGTATGTGTGTGTTTGGGTGTATGTGTGCTCTGGCATACACATGGAGGGCAGAAGATAGCTTTTTTGGAATCAATCCTTTCCCACCATGTAGGTCCTAGAGACTAAGCTCAGGTTGTCAGCCTAGGCATTAAGTACCCTTATCGGCTGATTCACCTCCACAACCATCTATGTACATTTGTTTTGTCAACTGGGAAGTTTCTCTTAGTTTTTCTTTCCATACTAAGGAAATCGAACAATAGCAATTTTTATCTTCGTTATGGGGATTCATTTTAGGCTCAAACCAAAGCAAAAGGTTAGGAGGCATTGATGCAAGCCCTGGTTCTCCTATTCAGCTGTGAATTTTCTAAAAGATTGTCTCAGTGTTTAAATAGTCTAGGTTTATGACATCTCTTTGTGTGAGAGAGATAAGGTTTCACTGTGTCGTCTTTGCTGGCTTGCAACTCCCTACCTTTGAACTCATAGAAATCCACCTGCCTCTGCCTCCTCTGTGCGGAGATTAAAGGCATGTACCACTCCTTGCTTTTTTTTTTCCCTTTTTTCTTTTTTCTTTTTTTCGGAGCTGGGGACTGAACCCAGGGCCTTGCGCTTGCTAGGCAAGTGCTCTACCACTTAGCTAAATCCCCAACCCCTACTCCTTGCTTTTAAAGTGGCTTTTCACTTCATTTCATGAGCATTGTTGGGCATTAATAGTTCTTTGGAAATTCTGCTTTTAATGGCTTATATACAGGATTACAAAGCTGGAATTTATTTTATCATTCTCAAACTCTTCCAAGCTAATTTGCTGCCCTAAGGAGTTTCCCACCTGCAAATAATAGAGGTGTCTTTTCTTTGTACATCTCATAACTGCCTCAGAAGGGATGGGTTGAAGTAGGATTCCTGGAAAAATTGAGTTCTTCTAGTAGCTCACATTATCTTTACTGCTAAATCAGCTTTAAAGTGTTTCATGTTGATTTTTACAACAAAGAGTTCAGTAACTAATGGTAATTACACCTTGTCTTTATGGTGGCTTGATAGCATGTACATGGGGAGAAATATAATGAGGTTGGATTATAATTAGGATCTGGAGATACTCCAAGGTGACAGTAACAACAATATAATAAACAATAGCTAACACTGAGTGAGTGATTGCTGCTTCTAGTTTTTAATAATTGTTAGTACATTATTGTTAGTCTCCCTGTTTTGCAGAAGGGAAACCCAAAGTATAGAGAATTTAAATTAGTTAGCCAAGGGAAGTGGCAGAGGTCTCATTCAAACCCAAATTCTACCTTTAACCAGAAAGAGCCTGTTTCTTCCTGGAAATCCCCTAATGGGTAAAATTCCTCCTCCCCATACATAGCAGGTTATTGGCATGTTAATACTTAGTGGGATTGGAGATGGTACCTCTGCTGCTCACTATGTATTCCTGTACTGTTTTTGCTACCTTTCTTCTTCACCAGTTGCTTACCTGCCATGGAAGTGATGGGACAGAACACAAGATTCCAAACAGATGACTGATTGATTCTGTGTGTGAAAGGAAAATATGAATGACTGTGTTCTCAGAATGCTCTTTATTAGGGAAGGGAGGGATGGCAGAACTGAATGGTAATAAATGTTTCAGAGTACTGGATTTTCTTTTGCATTAAATTAGACCTAAATATATTTAGATATAATCGAAACATTAACCGTGATTATTTGGCACATTTCAATCATATGTTACAAATACCAGTTTCATACACAAGCATATACATTGTTTTCAGATCATTTAAATTAAAAGTCTTTAATTTATTTGGGGTTTCTGGTTTTCTTTTCTTTTTTTTAAAGATTTACTTTTATTTTTAATTGTATGTATGTATAAGTGTCTGAGTTTATACTGGATTTTGTTTTTGACAATTCTTAGAACACTAGGTTTGTTTCATTAGAGGTGAGCTTTCCCTGGCAGTTCCCACAGATTCTATTTCAAGAAGTTCTTTGCTCACCTGTTGGCACAATGACAGACGTGAGCTAGATGTAAGAGCTCCTAGAGATGACTATGGCTGTGAATTCTGGAGGATGCAACTACACTCTGATTCTTTCAACTATAGATTGTCTTGGTTAGGATACAAATGGCCTTCAAACAACTGCTGGATTTGGATGGTGAGAGAGGGTCCTCCTCTTGTCCAATGGGCTACTTACAGCCTAAATTCTGATATTATTTGGTTGTGCCTCCTTATATTTGCTTAATAGGTACTGGTGTAACAAGAGACTACACAGAGGTATTTAGGCTTAGCCTACTAGTGCCATTGTAAAACACAGCATTAGTGCACAGAGAAGCTCTCCCTGTTTCACTGTTACCTGGCCAGGTTCTGATAAGGACTTATATACAGGCGTTGCTGCCATTCTTTCTGGCTCAAGATCAAAATCTAGAAAAGTCTCAGTTCATAGGAAGGACAAGACCACAGAATTTGCCAGAGAATGTCACCATCAGCTAGCATACAATCCACCTGGTGGTTAGCATCGACACTGGCATCTCTAGGACAGCCAAAAATAAGCAGTAAGCATCTGCTTTTCCTTTGCTTAGATTTAAGCTTTGTTCCTCAAGTGTCAAGGTGGCAGTTAGCATGCCACATTGAAACAGACCAGAAAGTGAAATGCAGAAGCAGTGTGATAATTTTATTTTTCCATTTATTTGTTATTTTTAGTGTGTGTGTTGCCTGCATATATGTACATGCACCATGAATGTGCCTTGTGCTCATTGTGGCCAGAAAAAAGATTGGATATGCTGGAAGTGGAGTTGTGAACTGCTGTGTGGCTCCTGGTGGGAACTGGATCCAGGTCTTATGCAAAAACAGCAAGTGTTCTTGACCACTGAGCCAACTTTCCAGTTCCTGATTCCTTTTTTTTAAAAAAGATTTATTTGTAATATTTTGAATTTTGTATATATACATTATCTCTGAGTTTGTGTGTGTACATGAGTACAGGTGCGCACAGTGGCATCAGATTCTGTAGAGTTGTAGTTGTCAGTGGCTGTGATCAATCCAGTAGAGGTGCTCAGAATCAAACATAGGTCCTCCACAAGAACAGTATGCAATTAACTACTGAGCCATTCCATCCAGTTCCCCTGCTCTGATTGATTGATTGGTTTCTTTCTTTTCTCTTTCTTTCTTTCTTTCTTTCTTTCTTTCTTTCTTTCTTTCTTTCTTTCTTTCTTCCATCCTTCCTTCCTTCCTTTCTCTCTCTCTCTTTCTTTCTTTCTACAGATATCTATCTCTCTCTCGCTCTTGCTCGCTCGCTTGCTTGCTTTCTTTTTACAGATCTCTATCTGTCTCTCTGTGTGTGTGTGTGTGTGTGTGTGTGTGTGTGTTTATGTGAATGCATGTCATATGTTTGTGAGTACCTAAGAGACTATGAGGTAAGAGAAAGACAACAAATCTCTTTCAGCTAGAATTACAGGAGGTGCTGAACCACATGGATGCTGGAAACTGAACTTGGGTCCTTTGGGATAGACACTAACTAGTGCCATCTCTAGAGCTCTTGTCATAAAAGTTGTTGATAGTTGAGCTTAATGAGCTGTTGTGGCACCTTGGAAGGTAATGCAAAGAGCCATGTAAAAGATAAAGGCCTGGCTTGTAAAGTTTGACAGAGAAGTTCAGGAGACACTTAAAGACTCTATCAAGGCAGCTCATGTGTTGTTTGGAATCAATAATCTGTCATGTCTGGAAATATGGAGCTAAATAATCAACTGAAACAACTGAAGCACCCCCAATGTGAAGTCTGTTGTGGTTTGCCCTGGAGTTATCTGTATTTTGATGCTAATTCCACTGCCCCAAGGACAGCTACCTAGTCACATACTCAGGAATCAGGTGACTTGACCAGAACCTTCTCCCCATTGAATTTGTAAAGTACAGGTGAGGGGCAGGTACAGGATAGGAGGAGGCCTGTCATTGGAAGAGAAGAAAGGATGGGTGGGAGAGGAGTTTGAAGGAAGAGTAGTAGACAGGAACATAGAGGAAGAGACAGGAGGGAGAGGGTAAGAAGCCATGGCAGGTGACATTAAGATTCCACGCTGTACCTTTACAGGATGTTACAAATATTTTTTTGTTTTTTTGTTTTTCCATCTTTACTAAATTGGGTATTTACATTTCAAATATTATTCCCTTTCCCAGTTTCCAGGCCAACATCCCCCAACCCCTCCCCCTCCCTTTCTATATGGGTGTTCCCCTCCCCTTCCTCCCCCCATTACCACCCTCCCCACAACAATCCCATTCACTGGGGTTCCAGCCTTGGCAGGATCAAGGGCTTCCCCTTCCACTGGTGCTCTTACTAGGCTATTCATTGCTACCTATGAGGTTGGAGCCCAGGGTCAGTCCATGTATAGTCTTTGGTTAGTGGCTTAGTCCCTGGAAGCTCTGGTTGGTTGGCCTTGTTGTTCACATGGGGTCTCAAGCACCTTCAGCTCTTTCAGTCCTTTCTCTGATTCCTTCAACGGGGGTCCCATTCTCAGCTCAGTGGTTTGCTGCTGGCATTCACCTATGTATTTGCCATATTCTGGCTGTGTCTCTCAGGAGAGATCTACATCTGTTTCCTGTCAGCCTGCACTTCTTTGCTTCATCCATCTTATTTAGTTTGGTGGCTGTATATGTATGGGCCACATGTGGGGCAGGCTCTGAATGGATGTACCTTCAGTCTCTGTTCTAAACTTTGCCTCCCTATCCCCTCCTAAGGGTATTCTTGTTCCCTTTTTAAAGAAGGAGGGAAGCATCTGCATTTTGGTCATCCTTCTTGAGTTTCATGTGTTCTGTGCATTTAGGGTAATTTGAGCATTTGGGCTAATATCTATTTATCAATGAGTGTATACCATGTGTGTTTTTCTGTGATTGGGTTACCTCACTCAGGATGATATTTTCCAGTTCCATCCATTTGCCTATGAATTTCATGAAGTCATTGTTTTTGATAGCTGAGTAGTACTCCATTGTGTAGATGTACCACATTTTCTGTATCCATTCCTCTGTTGAAAGGCATCTGGGTTCTTTCCTGCTTCTGGCTATTATAAATAAGGCTATTATGAACATAGTGGAGCATGTGTCTTTGTCATATGTTGGAGCATATTTTGGGTATATGTCCAAGAGAGGTATAGCTGGGTCCTCAGGTAGTTCAATATCCAATTTTCTGAGGAACCTCCAGACTGATTTCCAGAATGGTTGTACCAGTCTGCAATCCCACCAACAATGGAGGAGTGTTCCTCTTTCTCCACATCCTTGCCAGCATCTGCTGTCACCTGAGTTTTTGATCTTAGGCATTCTCACTGGTGTGAGGTGAAATCTCAGGGTTATTTTGATTTGCATTTCCCTTATGACTAAAGATGTTGAACATTTCTTTAGGTGTTTCTCAGCCATTCGGCATTCCTCAGCTGTGAATTCTTTGTTTAGCTCTGAACCCCATTTTTTAATAGGGTTATTTGACTCCCTGCAGTCTATCTTCTTGAGTTCTTTGTATATTTTGTATATAAGCTCTGTATCAGTTGTAGGATTAGTAAAGATCTTTCCCAGTCTGTTGGTTGCCGTTTTGTCCCAACAATAGTGTATTTTGCCTTACAGAAGCTTGTTACAAATGTTTTTTAAAGGATGGATGTGTATTGGGCTATTTATGTTTAGGTGAGCAAATATATTTTATCAATTGGGTCAAAGGGTATTGTGTTGTGTGTTCTTTCATGTGTAGAGTTAAGTGTAATGGAGTGTGGGACAGCTTCTTTGGGCCACCACTGAGTTGGGAAACCTGCCTTGGGAACTAGATAGGTAGAGAGATTGCTGCCAGGCTCAGAGAGAGGCAGTGGATGGAGCAGAGTGGGTGAGATGCTTTGCTGACTGAGAATTAAGATATCCAGCAGACATCTTGGGACACTGAGGTGCTGAACCCAGCAAGATAAAAGACAAACATACTTTTTTATTTTTTTTTTTATATTTTACAACAACAGAGAAATCTTTATTGAGACAATTGATGCTAGTCAGCTGAACTTGATAAATGAACAGTAATTAAGATTCCAGGATCACTGGGATAAAAATTTCTGGGGGTGTTTCTTCAGGCTCAGAATACAGAAGCTTGGCCTCAAGGAGCCAAGACTGAATTTTATTCTGGAACCTGGACTCGGTAATATGTAATAATCTCCTACGAGGCATTGGTTTTAAAGGCATAAAAAGTTCATGGAGATCAGCTAAACTTTGGCACAGTGAGAGGCGAAGAGCCACTATTCGTGATGGTACAGTCTTCGCTGCAGTGGAGACCTCTGTAATGAAGGGGACATGGGGAAAAGCTGAGGGTGTTTTTTTTCCTCAAGAAAACCTAAGAAAGCTTTTGTGAAAGTGCAGCCTGAGGAGATGCCAGTGTATTGGAGATTCTAGGACTGTTGGATGACCCGTAGGAGAGAAGAGGTATGGAGTGGAGCTGACCTAAACCTATCAGAAGAGTGCCCATGCTTTGGATGGCAGGTATGGAGAAGGGGAATTGCCCTGGCACTTTGAGTCTAGAGCATCATAAGTCCCAGAGATCTGATTCTGAGCTTTATAAGTGTTGGACTTTGATTTTTGTTTTGATTTAATTGTGACTGTGCCCTGACTCTTCTTTCTTCAATATGAAAAATATAACTTTTAATAGACTTTGGATTTTTAAGTGTCATTTGGATTTTTAGAAAGACATGGGATATTTTAAATAGACTGAATTTTTAAAGTTTTACTATGTATTGTGGTATTGATATTAATATGAGATACAAGGATAAAATGGAAGTATAAATTATTGAATATTAATGAATTGATAGTTAAAATTGACAAAGGGTCAATTGTCATCGTGACTTTCAACTTGATATAAGTTAGAAGAGGACAATAAATTGAGAAAATGCCTCCATCAGATTGCTGTATGCAAGTTTATAGGTCACTTCCTGGATTAATGATTGTTTTAGGAAGGCTCAGCACGCTGTGGTTTATGCCACTCCTGCACAGGCTATATAAGAAAGCAAGCTGAACAAGCTAACTAAATACAGCAAGTCAGTAAGCAGCTTTCCTCCATGGTCTCTGCTTCAGTTTCTACCTCAAGTTTCTGCCTTTAACTTCTATCCTAACTTTCTATCTAAGTTCCCTCAGTGATAAACTGTGACTGGGACATCTAAGCCAAATAAACTCTCCCCCACAAGTTGTGTTTGGAAATCGTGGACTTTGGTACAGTAATGCAACGCAAAGTAGAATGTGGATTATACTCTGAATCAGTATGAAGGGTCCTGTTTCTTCTGACTAGCTCTATTTTAAAATCTATTTTGTTAGGTGTTAGAACAGCCATCCTTATTATTTTTTTTTTCGGAGCTGGGGACCGAACCCAGGGCCTTGCGCTTCCTAGGTAAGCGCTCTACCACTGAGCTAAATCCCCAGCCCTGAACAGCCATCCTTATTAAACTCAGGGTATACAATGTCAGGAGCTGTGTATTAAGCAGGTCAGATAGAGACTGCAAAGAGAAGGAGAGGAGGAAGGAAGGAAGGAAAGAATGGGAGAGAGGAAGGGAGGGAGGGAAGACATTATGTTAACAGGCAGATGAGATCCATGAATCAAGAAATAGAGTTAAAAAATAAAAACATGACAAGAAAGAGAGGACATTGAAGACATTGAAGCCAAGCAATGACTGGGATTCTGCTAGTTTCCCAAGTTATCCTTGTTCAATCTATTAGGATTTCCCCTGCTTCTTGGGTTTAATCAGCTGCCCTTAAACCTTGTTAGTTTAACTTTTGCTTCTATTTTGATAATGTTATTTTAATGAGCTTCTCTTATTGACTGTAGCAGCGATATGCTATGTGACAAATCAACTAAAACCGAGTGGCTTAAACAGGAACAGTAGTTACCAGCCTGCAGATCTGCAACCAACATGAACAGCTGGTGTCCACTTTGATTTCCTTTTCTTATGCAACACCTTAAAGGGGCATGGGGATATTAAAATCATCTGAAATCTTGAAATCTTGCTCACACATGTCTGGTTCTTAGGTGTATTAGTTAGGATTTCTATTGCTATGAATAAATACCATGACCAAAAGCAAAGTGAGTAGAAAAGGTTGATTTGGCTTTTACTTCCATGTTGCATGTAGTTTTATGCTTTCCCTGCCTTTGCTCCAGGAAAGCGTCTATGGTACCAGCCCCCACCCAGTTTCCCTTTTTCTCCACCCACCTTTGCTCCAGGAAATGGCTGAGCTTCCAGCCCCTACCCAGCTTCCTTTGAATCCTTGGATAAAATACACACACACACACACACACACACACACACACACACACACACACAGAGAGAGAGAGAGAGAGAGAGAGAGAGAGAGAGAGAGAGAGAGAGAGAGAGTTTGTTCCTTTACAACTTGCTTACTGGAACAATTGCTGGGTGCTGCTATTTACTGCCTGGAAAGTCATGCCCTTATCAATTTTTTTTATCTCAGTCTCTCCCACCTACCCTAAACTTCAGTTGCTAAAATCCCCAACTTCCTCTACCCCTAGGATCAGCCTTTGTGGCCACTCCATTTTGAGATCTCGAAAGGTTGATGGCTTGTTCTCCCTCTAAAGCATGGCAGAAACTCCTCTTCTCCTTCCTTGAGTCTGCCTTTTTCCTCCTAGGATCCAGAAGTCCTGCCTGTACCTTCTCCCCAGTAATTGGCTCCTGGCTCTTTTTACTGACAGATCAAGAACTAATTGGGGAATAGGACCCTAGCATCAGACCTGCTTCCTACACTTCCAAACCACAGTCCATTATCCAAGGAATTCAAGTCAGAAAGTCAAGGCCAGAACCTGGAGTCAGAAACTGAAGTAGAGAACATGAAGCTGTACTTCTTTTTCACTTGTTCTTTGTTGGGCATCTCACTTCACTTTTATACTCTACAACAACCTGCCCAAAGGTGACACTGCCTCCAGTGAGCTGGACCCTCTCACATTAATCATTAATCACAAATATACCCTATTAGTTGCCTGTTGGCCAGTGGAGGCAATTTCTCAGATATGTCTAGATTTGTGTAAAGTTGAAAAAGCCAACAAATACACTAGACTATTATAGCTAGAAGAATCAGAACTTCACAACTCGAGGGGCTGGGATGCAGAGGAAATGGCTATATGAGATTTTCTTGAGATATCTTTGTTCTCTGCTTTATGGTAGCTCCAGAGTAAAGGAATCATTAAAGAGAGTCATGGGGCTCCAAAGTCACAAGTCCCACAAAGATGGGCAAGGCAGAAGCCTCATTGCCCTTGGGGTCCTAGTCTTAGCTTGTGTCTGTCATTTGCATTTTATCCTATTAATAGAATTATGAATTATGGAATTGACCTAGGTTCAAGGAGACCCCATTTCTCTGTGAAAAGTGTCAACATCGCATTATAAGATTATGTGGCTAGAATGGATATTAGGTAATCATATTTAGAAGCTATTATTGCTAGTACTTATAAACAAAAGAACCTTAATCACCATGTGATTATTTCCTAACAATAGAACTCATTTGAGTTCCCAGAAAATTATTAATGATGTCACTGATCTAATATTTATGTTATGAGGTATTCACTAGAGAAGACCGCTCATAAATGGGTTTAAAACAACAGCAAGTCTTTATTAGCTGGGCAGCAACTCTACTGGAGGATGTTCAGGATTCCAGTCTAGTCCAGAGCCTTTCTTAAGGTGAGCTTTTAAGTACAAAAGGCATGTTTTACATTGACATATTTCAGTCAAAAAGAGAGGTTATTCAGAAGCAGAAATACAGAAGCAAATAGCAAGGTTAGTAATTTAGAGATGTTCCCAGAGCTGTGGATTTTGGTAGGCTAGGTTCTTGTTTCCCATTTACCATGATAGGCTAGGTTCTTGTTTCCCATTGACCATGATAGGCTAGGTTCTTGTTTCCCATTGACCATGATAGGCTAGGTTCTTGTTTCCCATTGACCATGATAGGCTAGGTTCTTGTTTCCCATTGACCATGATAGGCTAGGTTCTTGTTTCCCATTGACCATGATAGGCTAGGTTCTTGTTTCCCATTGACCATGATAGGCTAGGTTCTTGTTTCCCATTGACCATGATAGGCTAGGTTCTTGTTTCCCATTGACCATGATAGGCTAGGTTCTTGTTTCCCATTGACCATGATAGGCTAGGTTCTTGTTTCCCATTGACCATGATAGGCTAGGTTCTTGTTTCCCATTGACCATGATAGGCTAGGTTCTTGTTTCCCATTGACCATGATAGGCTAGGTTCTTGTTTCCCATTGACCATGATAGGCTAGGTTCTTGTTTCCCATTGACCATGATAGGCTAGGTTCTTGTTTCCCATTGACCATGATAGGCTAGGTTCTTGTTTCCCATTGACCATGATAGGCTAGGTTCTTGTTTCCCATTGACCATGATAGGCTAGGTTCTTGTTTCCCATTGACCATGATAGGCTAGGTTCTTGTTTCCCATTGACCATGATAGGCTAGGTTCTTGTTTCCCATTGACCATGATAGGCTAGGTTCTTGTTTCCCATTGACCATGATAGGCTAGGTTCTTGTTTCCCATTGACCATGATAGGCTAGGTTCTTGTTTCCCATTGACCATGATAGGCTAGGTTCTTGTTTCCCATTGACCATGCTGTCTATGCTGAGTGCCTGAAGAGTAAGCACTTCCATCACAGAGTCACTTGTGCTAAGGTCTGGGGCCTGCTACACTTTACTTTCTCTTCTTCTTTTGTACAGAACAACAGACCACCACATTTATTTGTAGATAATCTCATTGAGTTCAAATTAATAAGCAGCCTACTTATTTACTTATTTATATTCGTACAGATGTTTTGCCTGTATGTGTGTCTGTGTACTATGTGCAGTCTTGTTATCCTTGTTATCCTATTGAGACTGAAAGAGATCATTGGTCCTCTGGAACTGGAGTTATGGACAGTTGTAAACCACCATGAGGGTGCTAAGGATCAAATCCTGTTCCTCTTGAAGAGCAGACAGTGATCTTAACTACTGAGCCAGCTGTCCAGCAGCCTAGCAAGCAAGAATTTTAAGATGACTGGTCTCTATGGATGAGAAATAGTCCTGTCTTTATTTTGCCTAGCAATTTGGTGTGAACCAAATTCAATCCTATACTGTTTGTTCCAAAGCTTTCCAGACAACTTATGTTCATATGTCATGTGTCCTTTCTTGCCTGGTAAATGAGATTTTCCATTCTAGATGGTTCTCATTCTCTTGATAAATAATCTAGATTGTTTTCAGGGCTTCGAATATTCCAAAGCTGTGAAGTAGATACAACTGAGAGATGGATCGACTTCTTCTACTCCAAGGTGCTATTTAAATTGTATCACTTCAGAGTCAGAAATAGAACTTTAACCTTATTGATGACTTTTCTTTAGGTTGTGAGGAAACAGTGGAAAGTTGGAGAGGAAGAGGTGATGACCTAGGACAGGCAGAAGCTGGAGTGACTATTTCTGAAAGACTTAAAAGAAAGGATATTAGCCTTTTATTTTCTTCAACTGGTTAGTAAATTCTAAACTCCCTACACTTCATTCTAGAAACCACTGTCAGCAGCTTCAGTAGATTTTCCCTCATTCCTCTGAACTAAAGCTAAGTATGTGCTTTTAGAGTCTCTCCTCCCATTCTTAACATTTTTGGATTCACTCTCTCACTCCCTTTTTCCTGTCTCCCTCACTTTCTCTTCTATTTGCCCATCCTTCCCTCCTTCACCTTTCCCTCCCCTCCTTTTCCTATCCTTTTGAAGCAGGATAGACCATCATGGGAACTTATTAGGACATGTGAAGGGAATGGAACACTGCTCACTGACTTGTCTGCTTCCCAGACAAGAGGGAGTCATTATAGCACAATTAACAAAATTTGCTATGAAATCTGATAATATAGAGACAGTCTTTTGTTGTTGTTGCTCTAATAAACATCTACCTGCCTCTTGGGAATGCTAGAATTAAAAGCATGTGCCACCATGCCTAGCAAGTCAGTATAGAGATTTCAAACAAAAATGTTAAAATATAAATCCTTAGCATATATGGACCTATTTTTTCCAAATTGTAAACTGATGACATAATTTTACAAACCCCAAGGAACCTGAGAATATTGCTCAGTGGTAGAGCACCTTGCCTAGCATTTGAGAGGACCTATGTTCAGTTCAAATCAGCACAAAAAAAAAAAAAACAAATAAAAAACAAGCAAAACCTCTTAAGTCCTTAAAAATGGTGACTCATATGAACAACAATGCCAAGCAACCAGAGCTTCCAGGGACTAAGCCACTACCCAAAGACTATATACATGGACTGACCCTGGACTCTAACCTCATAGGTAGCAATGAATAGTCTAGTAAGAGCACCAGTGGAAGGGGAAGCCCTTGGTCCTGCTAAGACTGAACCCCCAGTGAACGTCATTGTTGGGGGGAGGGCGGCAATGGGGGAAGGATGGGGAGGGGAACAGCCATATAGAAGGGGAGGGGGAGGAGTTAGGGGGATGTTGGCCCGGAAACAGGGAAAGGGAATAACACTCGAAATGTAAATAAGAAATACTCAAGTTAATAAAGAAAAAAAGAAAAAGAAATGGTGACTCAATTCAAGAATAAATCAGCACCTAAATTACCATTATTACCTACAATAATTAGTAGAAATGTGGAGTTCTTGTTAGTACTGAGAGGAAACAGGTCCTTTGTGTACTTCACTACAGGTTTTTTAAAACTATTAATAGAAATGTGCATCTCACATCTGACTATTGAAATACATCCATTTTAATTATGTTGAGAAGTATAAGTTTCCATTTTTAAATTGTTTGAGGCAGTCTCACTCTGTAGCTCAGGTTGGTTTTGAACTTACGTAAATCTTTCTGACTCAGTCTCCTGATTTATGAGATAACAGGTATGAGGCACCACACTTTGCCAAATTGACTTTTATTTATTTATTTTATTTTATTATTGAGACACGGTCTCACTCTCAGCAGATTGACCTGCAGTCTATGTAGTCTAGGCAGGCCCCACATTCAGAATGATCCTCCTTTCTCAGTCTTCTATATGCTGAAATATGCTATCATGCCTAGTTCAAATTGCCATTATTAAATGACTAATACAGGGTCACTCAAGTTTTGCTCATGACTCCAATTCATGTGATTAGTCTTTGCTCCTAAATGCAAGGAAAAATAATATGTTCCTCATTGGTAGATTTTCAAATTTGTCTGTAGTTTCTATACACAGAAATAGCAATGCACTTGGAATAACTTCTACCATGCATTATCCTGCAAATATGCCTGCACTGCACAATAAAATAAGGCATTCTTTGCCTAAGTTTTCTGTTGCTTTCATGAGATATGTTATCAAAAGCAACTTAGGGGAGAAAGATCTTATTTTCACTAAGAGTTCTGCATTGGCCCATCATTATGGGATTCAAATGGCAGCAACTTGAAGAAGCTTGTGATGTTCACAGTCAAGAGGATGACTTGGTTTTGAGTGCATGATCAATAAGATATTATATCCTTACTATACTATGCCCATGTATAATTGGGCTGGCATATGAATGAAATAAAATACATTATGGGAAAGATCATGCATAGTAGAAATGAGGTTATGTTACAATCTGATAATCAGAATGTGGAATTGGGGCCCGATGGCTCAGGGGACAAGGGCAAGCCTAAAAACCTCAGTTCAATACCTGGAACCAACATGGAAGGAACTTACTGAGTCCTGAAAACTGTTCTCTGACCACTGCAAAGATGTTGAGGTATGGATGCATATACATTCCCACCCACTTACACACACACACACACACACACACACACACAAATAAATAATAAATATATAGATAAATAAATAAATGTTTCCCCTATAGATCTAATAAACATAAACCCCAAGGCCCGGGGCCATTGAGTGCATCTACTCATATGAGCTGTATCATTCTTGAGAGTGAATCTGCCCTGCTCTATTGCTTTGCTTTAAATAAAGCGCTCTTGCTATTTTGTCTCCAGTATATATTTTTATTTTATTCTTGAGTAAGAGACTAAGAAGCTGGAAAGCAGCCCAGCCCAAGAACACCAGTAACAGGAACAACTTTAAAACAGCATATAGCTTGGATTGTGTATAGTTAGTGGTATTGTGGTAAATGTTTAAAAGTTGGATCTCCAGAGGAAGAAAATTCCAACTTGCTGTAGCATAAATATTTCTACCATGGCCAATTTCAAATACCAATATGGTGTCACAGAATGAAGAGCTGGGAGATTTGTGTAGCTGGCTGGTGAAATATGTGAATCAGTGCTGCACATCACTATTTAGGAATTTTAGAAAACAAGTTGGGTGATATATAAATCTTGATATACTACTATAGGAAACAAGGCATTTCATTGCTAAGGCATAAATTCATGGTATCATGATGATACAGATCCACCATAATGTATCTGCTTTGCTATAAACCCATGACAAAGGAATGGAGGTTTGGGGCTGCATACAGGACATTAAATGTTTCAAACTCTGTTTCACCCCATTGAACAAATGGAGATTGAAATGGAAATGCAAGATGGTGGCACCTGTATCCATGTTGTTCCATAAACACCTTTGTGGAGACTAATATTAATTTATCCATACCATAAATGTATTGTGGTTCATGAACCTTTTGTTAATAAACTATTTTAATCTATTTTCTGTTGCTATAACAAAATATTAAAGCAAAGGGGATTATAATTCTGAGGATCCAGGGTAAGATGCCAACATGTGCTCATTTCTGGTGAGGACCTCACTATAGATGGTAGGATATGTTGATGACATGAGAGAGGGGAACATATTCATATGTGAGAGGCAATGCAGGGAGGTGCCAGGTGCTATGGTAACAATCTGTAGGAAACTAGCATGAGATCTTTGTGAACTATATAAACTGCTTTTGAAATAGCATTTCAAATTACTTAATTTCCATGTTCAGTGTCTCCAGCCTAAAGGTTAAGCCTCCTCTCACTCAATATCATCATATCTGGGACCAAGCCGCCAACACACGTGCCTTTGGGAAGACATGCTCATATCATATCCAATCCATAACACTGTTCAAAAAGAGTATTTTAAAGCAATTCATTGTTATCTTCACAAATCCCTGATTGTCTGGGCTCATCTGAAATGTTCTGCTGCTCTCAGGGCATTTCACATTATTGTAATCAGACTATACTTCTGCTTGGTGTCCTGAGGAAGCTTGACTAGGATTGAACAAAACATGGCTTTTTATTCATGTCTGATGTCTATAAGGACCTATCTTTTCCATGTGGAGTTTCATTTTCTAGCCATCTCCACAAGGTTTCTCTTTGAAGCAGGCAGGTCAGACCTTTTATACATGAGTAGCTTACAATACAATATCAGAAATGATCACAATCCTCTAAGTCTCAGGCAGGGATAAACTACATTGTCACTTTAGGCACCTTAGTGAAAACAAGTCTCAGGGTTAATGTAAAAGCAGAGTTAGGAGTGCCTATGTACCTGGAGGTCAGTTCAGTTTTTAGCCGTTTTAGACTGAACTTAAACCACTTGGATTTAAGAGTTAATGTGTTCCCATGGAAAAACCCCTAGTGTAATTGACTAATCCAGAAATGTACTTGTTCATCTAGATAAGCTACATGTTTCTAAAATAAAGAAACAAACAATGAAGCAACAAAACCACATAGGCTCTTGAGGTCTGGTGGCTATCCAGACATGTTGCTTTCCAAAGAAGACTGAAGATCTAGGCTGCTTATATGTTGTTGGCATACCATCTTAGATATTTGACTTCTTGCTTATAGATGATTCCAAAAGAGGGAGAACAGAGAACTCATAGCTATTAGCTGCATTTTATGCAGAGTTAATCATAGTCTCCTGACAAAGATCTAAGCAAACTGGGAAATTTTGGGGGCCATGTAGATGTCCAGCAATCAGAAAGTATTTCTCCTCTTAAGTTATATGCTATTCCTGACTGAAACTATGATTTGAATCTGACAGGTTTTCTAAGGACAAGTTTGTTAGAAGTTTGTTCTCTAGATATCAGTCTTGTTGATATGTGGTAGAGTATCTGCAAAGTAGGGCCAAATGTCAGAAAATTATATCACCAAGAGCATGCCTTTAAAGAGGATATTGGGATCCTACCCCTACCCTTGCCTGAGGCTGTGAGTTGAGCAGCTTCATACTTATAAGAATTCTCATGCTACCTCACCATGGGCACAAAATACAGAGATGAATGACAGTGAATTAACACATCTGAAATTGTGAGTCAAAATACATTGTTTCTTCTTTTAAATTGGCTTTACCAGATATTTTCTGACAACAATGCCATGTTGACCACCCTGGAGTATCTACTGCACCTTAAGGTTCTCCTCCCTCTTTGCACCCATGTTGAGAGGATTAGTTAGATCTCTTCCAATCTTTCTCCCTACTCATCCTACCTGTCCCCCAACTTCAGCAGGTATATTCAGGGAACCCATCAGCTAAGCCTGGCAGAGAAGCAGGAAGGCAAGCTAAGGTAGATGAGCCTCAGAACTTCATTCTCCCTCCTATCCTCCAAACCCAATCTTTAGTTTCATACCCATATTCATAGAAGACTACCTACTGTGGTCTCTCTGCATTCTTTTTTCCTCCTTCACAGGTGACTAATTAGATACTGGTGGAACATTCTGCTTTCCTTTATTCTAAGATTCCTCCTCTGAGCCCAGCCCAATTCCTAAGTCTTTACTCCTAAACCCCAGTGGCCATACCTAGCAGAATCCTAGAAAAATTCCCTGCCAAACAACTCAGAGCAAACATACTCTCCTAAGAACCAGAGAGGGCATCAGAAACCGAGGAAAAAAACACCCACCTAAAACAGGAAGACCAGAGATCAGCATGGAGAATTAGAATAATCATGATCCAAGGTGCCTAGATATCAGCATAAAAATGCAATCAATAGTAGCTAAAGCAAGATATCTCCACTAGATCTCAGCAACCTTGCCTCGATAAGCCATGACTGTTGGGACATAGCTGAAGTATACAACATGGAAGTATACAACAGTGGAAGTTTGTAAAAGAGTAAAACAGGAAATGAATAAATTATGAAGGTGGAAATAGAATCAATGAAGAAAATCCAAATTGAAGGAAATCTGGAAAAGAAAAAAAAAGGACTCAATCAAGAACTTCTGAGGCAAGCCTCAACAACAAAATACAAGAGATGGAAGAAAGAACCTCAGATGTTATAGAATAAATAAATAACTTGGTCAAAGAAAATTATAAATATATATATATATATTTTTTCTGGCACAAGGTATCAAGGAAATCTGGAAATCTACTATGAGAAGGCTAAATCTACAAATAAAAGTAGAGAAAATATTTTCAATAAAATTATAGGAGAAAATTTTCCTAAACCAAAGAAGGTTATGTCTTATCAAAGTAAAAGAAGTATACAGAACAACAAATAGAATGAACCAGAAAAGAAATTTCTCTTAGCTCATAATAATCAAAACACTAAATGTACAGAACAAAGAAAGAAAATCAAAAGCAGCAAGTAACATATAAAGGTAGACATATCAGAATAAATTAATTCTCAATAAAGACTTGAACAGATGTTCTACAAACTCTAAGGATTATATATGCCAGCCAGACTACTATACTGAGCAAAACATTGAATCATAGTAGATTAAAAAAATGGTATTCTACAATAAAACCAAATTTAAGCAACACCAGTATAGGAATTCAGCTCTACAGAAGGCAGTAGAAAGAAAACTTATTTAAAGAGGTTAACCACACCCAAGAAAACAAAAGGAATAAATAATCTCAGACCAGCAAATCAAAACAAGTAATACACACACACACACACACACACACACACACAAACACACACACACACACACACACACACAAACACACACACACACACACACACACACACATCAACACCACCACCACCAATAGTATACTAAAACAAGAATAGTATACCACAAGAAAGTAGCATGAATCAAAATACTCTGCTCATTGATATCTTTCAGCATCAATAGTCTTGATTCTCAAGAAAAAGATACAAATTAATAGAATATACGTGAAAACAGGATGCATTCTTTTGCTGCACATTTTGCTGCAACACACTGTAACATCAAGGTAAAGGGGTGAAAGGTATTCCAAGCAAATGGACCAAAGAAACAAGCTGCTATAGTCACTTTAATATCTGTAAAAATAGAATTAAAAATTAAACTAGCCAGAACTATCTATATAGGGAATGAAAGTACATGCTCATCAAAGGAAAAACGCACCAAGAGGAAATATCAATTCTTAATATAAATGCACCAGGCAAAAAGGCACCCACGATTATAAAAGAAACACTAATACAGCTTGAATCATGTATTGACATTGATAGTAGGAGACTTCAGTACCACATTCTCAACAATAGAGATGTCATTCATATAAAAACCAAACAGAGGAATGCTAAAACTACCTGACATAAAGCAAATGATACCTTAACAGATATTTACAGAGCATTTCATCCAAACACAGAATGGCTTCTTAGCACCTCATGAATCTTTCGTTAAAATTGACCACATATTCAGAAGCAAAGTAAGTTTCAACAGACAGAAGAAAAGTAACACTTGTTATCCTGTCTGTACACTGCAGATTAAAGCAGGGTGTCAACAATAGAACCAATAGAAAGCTTACAAACTCATGGAAACTGAACAACTAATTAATAGATGATAAATGGATCCAGATGAAAATTAATAAAGAAATTAAAGACTTTCTAGAATTGAATAAAAATGAAATCACCATGCCAAATTTATGGAACACAATGAAGAAAGTTCTAAGAGACAAGTTCTTAACACTAAGTGCCCACATAAAGACATTGAAGAGATATTATACTAGTAAGTCAAAAGCACACCTGGAATGTCTAGAACAAAAAGAACTCACACCCAAACAGAAGAGATAGCAAGCTATAGATACAACAACAGACACAGAGGGAACCCAGAAAATCATAAGGGCATACTTTAAAAGCCTGTACTCCAACACAATGGAAAATATACAAATGGATAATTTTATTGATTCATATCACTTATCAAAGTTAAATAAAAATGAAATAAGCAACTTAAAGAGACCTGTAACCCCTGGTGAAATAGAAGCAGTCATTAAAGTGGTCACAACCAGAATAAGCCCAGGGTCAGATAGACTCAGTGTAGAATTCCACCACATTTTCAAAGAAGAGTTAATGACAATACTTCTTAGTTAGTTCCATGAAATGGAAACCGAAGGAACTTGGCTCAACTTGTTTTATGATACCACAATTACCCTGACATCTATACTACGTAAAGACCCAATAAAGAAAAAATTCAGGACCAATTGCCCTTATGAACATAAATGCAAAAATTATCAACGAGATAGTTGCAAACAGAATCTCAGAACATATCAGAGAGATCATTCACCATGATCATGTAGGCTTCATCCCAGAGATTCAGGGATGGTTCAATATATGAAAATAAATATAGTCTACCATATAAACAAACTGAAAGAAAAAAATAACCCAAAGGATTATCTGATTAGATTCAGAAAAGCTCTTTGACAAAATTCAACTCCCCTTCATGATAAAAGACTTGAAAAGAGTAAGCATACAAGGGACATAGCTCAAAATAATAAACAATAAATAATAAAGGCAATAATAAGGACAATTTTAAGCAAGCCTGTAGCCAGCATCAACTGAAATGGAGAAAGAAACAAAACAATTCCACTAAACAGGAACAAGACAAAATTGTCCAGTCTTTAATAACTATTCACTACGGTACTTAAAGTCTTGGCTAGAACAATAGGATAACTGAAGAGAGATCAAGGGACTACAAATTTGAAGGGAAGCAGTGAAAGTTTATTGGCAGGTAATATGTTTCTATACCTAAGTGACCTTGAAATTTCCATTGAGAGTCTTCTATAGTTTATCAACACTTTCAATAAACTAGCACGTTATAAAATTAATACACAAAAATCTGTATCCTTCCTATATACAAATGACAAATGTATCAAGAAAACAATTAATGCAACAACACCTTTCATGATAGCCTCAAAAACATAAAATGTCTTGGGGTAACTCTAACAAAGTAAGTGAAGGAATTGTATAATAAGACCTTTAGGACTTTGAAGAAAGAAATTGAAGAAGATATCAGAAGATGGAAAGATTGCCCGTGTTCATGGATGGGTAGGATTAATATACTGAAAATGGCCATCCTCCTCAAAACCCTAATCCCATCTCCCCTGCCTCTATGAGGGTGCTCCTTCACCCCCCCATCTCTCTCTCCCTCTCTCTTTCTCCCTCTCTCTCTCATACACACACACACACACACACACACACACACACACACACACACACACACACACACATCAGGATAGCTAAAGTAACCCTGAATAAGAAAAGAATTGTTGGAGGTCTCACCATTTTCAATTGCAAATTATACTACAGAGCGATAGTAATAAAAGAGCATGGTATTGCCACAAAGATCATTGGAATCAAATTGAAACCCCTGTCTTACATTCACACACCTGTAGATACCTGATATTTACTAAAGGGGTTAGGCATACTGGGGATAAAAAGACAGCATCTCTAGCAAATGATGCTGCACAAACTGAAAGGCTGCATGTAGAAGAATAATAATCTAAATACACTCATTCTGATCGCCTTGCACAAAACTCAACTGCAAATAGATGAAAGACCTTAACATAAAGACAGATATACGAACCTGATAGAGACAAAAATGGGGAATAGCTTTAAACGTTTTGCCAGAAGACAGACTTATGGAAATGAACACTATGAGCACAGATCCACAAACAATAAATGGAACCTTCTGAAACTGAAAAGCTTCTTTATTTCAAAGGACACTGTCATTTGCACAAAACAACACCCTAGAGAGTGGGAAAAAATTTGTACCAACTCTACCTCTGATAGAAGGCTAATATCTAAAATAAATGAAGAACTCAGGAAACTAGATATCAATAAAACAAATCATTTCTTTATAGTATGCACCAATTTGTCTGTCCTGTCATGAAACTTATTCCTTTTTATGGTAAATAATGCATATTTGTTCACTTTGTAGGAATCATTTTTACCATTGATTTCTATGTTGTCTCAGGTAGAAAATAAGATTTTTCAAAGTTAATGTGCTTAAATATGTAACCTCATTTCCTTAATCCAATCTGAAATCTAAACCAAAACAAACCAAAACAAAAAATCTGTCCTCCACAACCAGTCACTGTTAGTAAGTCCCACTAACTACATATACCTGCATACATCAGTCAAATATACAATGTTCAGTGGCTTTGAAGTGCTAGTTGTATGACCTTGGATGACATTTTCCTTCTCGTACACCCTCTCATGTACCATATTCTATGCTTTTCCAAATTCATGGCCATTTTGTTTAATTGTTAGTCTGTCTATCTATCTATCTATCTATCTATCTATCTATCTATCTATCTATCTATCTATCTATCTATCAATCATCTATCTATTTAATCTTTTTATCTATCTATTTATCATCTATCTATCTAATCTATTTATCTACAGATCTATATTTATAAGTATATAAATTGTTTGCAAAATGGTATTGATATGTATGTTTTTCAGGCTGGCCATTTGGTGAAGATTTCTCCAAAGAAGAAACCTCTCACCTGCTCTCAGCTTTCCTCAGTTACTTGTACTTCTTGGTCTAGAATTGGTGCCTGTAGAGAGCTTCCCAGCTTCCACATTATTATTTCTTTTGGTGCTGTCTTTCTCTAGGTTATGCTTAGGAATCCATGTTGGTGAGACTTTGTGGGTTTAGCTTCTCTTATATTCTAGGAAATGACATCACAACGAACTTTCTGTTTCTGTAGATTTCTGCTATGTGTTTCACAATGATCCTTGAGTCTTTGGTTCTGGAATTGTATCTATACTGTTGCAACTGTATCTGTCAGGACTGAGATCCACAACTCTGCATTTTATTACTTGAATTTTCTTTTTTCTTTTTGTAACAGCAGTGGTTTGTCTTTTTTCCACTTAATTGTGTGTGTGTGTGTGTGTGTGTGTGTATGTGTGTGTGTGTGTGTATGTGTGTGTGTGTTTGCGTGTGTGTTGCATTTATAAGTTGGTCTATTTGTGTGTGTGCAGTGGTTAGCATTTTATGTCAGATATTTTTTCTATTAATCTCCATCCACCTTACTTTTCTTAAGAGTCTCAGTGAACCTGAGGCTTACCATTTTGGCTGCACTAGCTGTCCAGTCAGCTACTGAGTGATCTTATCTCCATGACCTCCCTGCAGTACTGGAGTTACAAGCAAGTGCTGCCATTATCTGGCTTTTTAAATATTGGCACTGGAGATCTAAACTAAGGTTCTCATCCTTGCACAGTTAACACATTGCCTATTGAGTTACCTCTTTGTCTTTAGTATATGTGTAGATATGCCTGGTGTATGTGCACTTGTGCAATCTTGGGGACCCTAAAAACGTGTTTGGTGTCTTCTTTTATCACTCTGCCTCATTTCTTTGAGGCAGGTTCTCAGAATGTGTGGCTCATGTTTTTCAGGATATTCTGATAGCCAGAATGCCCCAGTGAGCTCCCTGCTGCTACTTGTCACAGAGATGGGGTTGTGGATACTTCAGAGACTACGTCTGGTTTGTGCTAGAATCCAAATTCAGGTCCTCATGATACATAGCAAGTGATTTAATTATGAGCCACTTTTCCAGCCTAGGCACTGTTCTTTAGTCAACATGCTCCATATCACACCTCTTGAACTTAGTTATTTGCAATGGAAAGTTTCTTCGGTCAACAACTCTAGCAGTCAACCTAAGAACAAAATTGGGGTTTCCTGATTAACTTTTTGTCAATTAGATGTAAGCTAGCCTCATCTGGAAAGAGGTACCTCAGTTGATAAATTCTTAAATCAGATTGCTTCTGTTGGGACATTCTTTGGTGTGAGAGACCCTCAGCTCACTGGGAGATGGTACGGCCTTTTTTTTCTTTCTGGTGGTCCCGGGAGGTATGAGAAAGGTAGTAGAACATACGCTTGGATTGCCAGTCAGTAAATAGCATTCCTCCATGGCCTTTGCTTCAATTCCTGACTCTAGGTACCTGGCTGAGTTTTGCCCTGACTTTTTATTGACCATAAGTTTTAAACTGATATAAAACAATTCTTCACAAAGTTTCTTTTGCTCATGGTACTTATCAAAGCAATAGAAATGTAAGATGAGGAGTATTTTGGTTTCGGCCCAATAAAAGTTAACCTTCAGAATAGAAAAGGATATCTGAATGAAGCAAGAAAAGAAAACCAGAGTAGTATTTCTGTAACTTAAAATAGTGACCAACCTTTGAAGGAAAAATTGAGATGTGACATATTATAAAAGTTACAGGGACACACTCTACGCAAGTAAAGATAATGATGTAAATACCCAACATAGGAAGGAATGACGAGAAAAAAGAAGATACCTTAAATCAGCCAATTTCTTTCCTTGCATACCTAGAGAACATTACATAACCAAGTAATTAGAAAGAGAAATGTTTTTTTCTAAACAGCTCATATATTCAAACCATGCATAATTCATAGCTGTAAGCAGTATGATATAACATCTGAACACAGGTGTGGACAATATCTGCATCTTGGGGACACATTATGGAACTGACAATTTCGCAGCCACTGAAAGTTTCTGTCCTGTTTTTCTTGCTCATTCATAAGAAAACAAAGTTGCATTCCATTTAATATTCTTTAAAATTTTCTGGGTTGTATATAACATCTCAAAATAATATTTAAAATTAGTACCAGAGAATACAAATATGTGGTATTTCATAAATTTCATATTTCTAACATCTTTTTCACAATATTCTCATGGTTGCTTTTGCTTGTGTTGAATGGCAGCTTAAATGACCTTCTTATGAACTCATCTACTTAATGAGACTAGAATAACAGTAAAATTAAGTGATACATACAAAAATGATATGAAGAATTTGTTTCCTTACTGCCCTAGTTCCATGTTGTATGAAGAATTAAACATTTTAATTCATTTTTTTTTGTTGTAAACAAGATTTCTGTCTTCAAAAGTTGTATGTGGTTTCCCAACTCTCAATGACTGGATGTTTTCAACTAGGCCTGGATACATAGCACTTTAATTACAATTATTCAGAATGCTTATTCACTTAGCTACAATAATTTTAAAACTTATTCTTTTTTTTTAAATTTTTTTTATTATCTTGAGTATTCCTTTTTTTTTTTATTATTAACTTGAGTATTTCTTATATACATTTCAAGTGTTATTCCCTTTCCCGGTTTCCGGACAGACATCACCCTCCCCCCTCCCCTTCCTTGTGGGTGTTCCCCTCCCAAACCTCCCCCCATTGCCACCCTCCCCGCATAGTCTAGTTCACTGGGGGTTCAGTCTTAGCAGGACCCAGGGCTTCCCCTTCCTCTGGTGCTCTTACTAGGATATTCATTGCTACCTATGGGGACAGAGTCCAGGGTCAGTCCATGTATAGTCTTTAGGTAGTGGCTTAGTCCCTGGAAGCTCTGGTTGCTTGACATTGTTGTACTTTTGGGGTCTCGAGCACCTTCAAGCTCTTCCAGTTCTTTCTCTGATTCCTTCAACGGGGGACCTATTCTCAGTTCAGTGGTTTGCTGCTGGCATTCGCCTCTGTATTTGCTGTATTCTGGCTGTGTCTCTCAGGAGCGATCTACATCCGGCTCCTGTCAGTCTGCACTTCTTTGCTTCATCCATCTTGTCTAATTGGGTGGCTGTATATGTATGGGTCACCTGTGGGGCAGGCTCTGAATGGGTGTTCCTTCAGTCTCTGTTTTAATCTTTGCCTCTCCCTTCCCTGCCAAGGGTATTCTTTTTCCTCATTTAAAGAAGGAGTGAAGCATTCACATTTTGATCATCCGTCTTGAGTTTCCTTTCTTCTAGGGATCTAGGGTAATTCAAGCATTTGGGCTAATAGCCACTTATCAATGAGTGCATACCATGTATGTCTTTCTGTGAGTGGGTTAGCTCACTCAGGATGATATTTTCCAGTTCCAACCATTTGCCTACGAATTTCATAAACTCGTTGTTTTTGATAGCTGAGTAATATTCCATTGTGTAGATGTACCACATTTTCTGTATCCATTCCTCTGTTGAAGGGCATCTGGGTTCTTTCCAGTTTCTGGCTATTATAAATAAGGCTGCGATGAACATAGTGGAGCACGTGTCTCTTTTATATGTTGAGGCATCTTTTGGGTATATGCCCAAGAGAGGTATGGCTGGATCCTCAGGCAGTTCAATGTCCAATTTTCTGAGGAACCTCCAGACTGATTTCCAGAATGGTTTTACCAGTCTGCAATCCCACCAACAATGGAGGAGTGTTCCTCTTTCTCCACATCCTCGCCAGCATCTGCTGTCACCTGAGTTTTTGATCTTAGCCATTCTCACTGGTGTGAGGTGAAATCTCAGGGTTGTTTTGATTTGCATTTCCCTTATGACTAAAGATGTTGAACATTTCTTTAGGTGTTTCTCAGCCATTCGGCATTCCTCAGCTGTGAATTCTTTGTTTAGCTCTGAACCCCATTTTTTAATAGGGTTATTTGTTTCCCTGCAGTCTAACTTCTTGAGTTCTTTGTATATTTTGGATATAAGGCCTCTATCTGTTATAGGATTGGTAAAGATCTTTTCCCAATCTGTTGGTTGTCGTTTTGTCCTAACCACAGTGTCCTTTGCCTTACAGAAGCTTTGCAGTTTTATGAGATCCCATTTGTCGATTCTTGATCTTAGAGCATAAGCCATTGGTGTTTTGTTCAGGAAATTTTTTCCAGTGCCCATGTGTTCCAGATGCTTCCCTAGTTTTTCTTCTATTAGTTTGAGTGTGTCTGGTTTGATGTGGAGGTCCTTGATCCACTTGGACTTAAGCTTTGTACAGGGTGATAAGCATGGATCGATCTGCATTCTTCTACATGTTGCCCTCCAGTTGAACCAGCACCATTTGCTGAAAATGCTATCTTTTTTCCATTGGATGGTTTTGGCTCCTTTGTCAAAAATCAAGTGACCATAGGTGTGTGGGTTCATTTCTGAGTCTTCAATTCTATTCCATTGGTCTATCTGTCTGTCTCTGTACCAATACCATGCAGTTTTTTTTTTTAATACAATTATACTTTTTTATTAACTTGAGTATTTCTTATATACATTTCAAGTGTTATTCCATTTCCCGGTTTCCAGACAAACATCACCCTCCCCCCTCCCCTTCCTTATGGGTGTTCCCCTCCCAAACCTCCCCCCTTGCCACCCTCCCCGCATAGTCTAGTTCACTGGGGGTTCAGTCTTAGCAGGACCCAGGGCTTCCCCTTCCACTGGTGCTCTTACTAGGATATTCATTGCTACCTATGGGGACAGAGTCCAGGGTCAGTCCATGTATAGTCTTTAGGTAGTGGCTTAGTCCCTGGAAGCTCTGGTTCCTTGACATTGTTGTACTTTTGGGGTCTCGAGCACCTTCAAGCTCTTCCAGTTCTTTCTCTGATTCCTTCAACGGGGGACCTATTCTCAGTTCAGTGGTTTGCTGCTGGCATTCGCCTCTGTATTTGCTGTATTCTGGCTGTGTCTCTCAGGAGCGATCTACATCCGGCTCCTGTCGGTCTGCACTTCTTTGCTTCATCCATCTTGTCTAATTGGGTGGCTGTATATGTATGGGCCACCTGTGGGGCATACCATGCAGTTTTTATCACTATTGCTCTGTAATACTGCTTGAGTTCAGGGATAGTGATTCCCCCTGAAGTCCTCTTATTGTTGAGGATAGCTTTAGCTGTCCTGGGTTTTTTGTTATTCCAGATGAATTTGCAAATTGTTCTGTCTAACTCTTTGAAGAATTGGATTGGTATTTTGATGGGGATTGCATTGAATCTAAAACTTGTTATTCTAAAAACTAAAATCACAATATAAAATTCATTTGAGTCACTGCTAAGTTTAAAATAAACTAATATTTAAATAACTTCATGATTCACAAACTACTGTCAATAATGGCAGGTGCAAGTAAAACCTTGCTATAACTCCCAAACTGACTTCCCAAACTCAAATCCGTAAAATGTGGAGCTGACAGCACAAATCAATTAAATTAATTAATTAAATTATCAAGGTGCTCTTGCTGTCATAGGACAGAAGGAAGTTGCTTTCCAAATTCTCAAAGCCACAGCAGAATCATGATTGTGGTTACCCACCAAAGTGGCATGTTCTGTAGCAGCACGAACTGAACCTAGAGTCTTGAGTATATGACACAGTACTCTCCCACTTAAAAGATATCCCCAGCCTCTTTTAGAGTTTATTTAAAGACAAATTGTCATTAAGTTGTCCAAGTTAACCTTAAACTTCCCATCTTGAATAATAATAATAATAATAATAATAATAATGATGATGATGATGATGATGATGATGATGATAAACCAGATAGCTAAAATAACCCTGAATAAAAAAGACTGACTGAAGGCATCACCATCCCAGATTTCTGTGGGGCAAGTGGAACTGTGTCACCAGACAAAAACTGGGAAGGTTGAGTGGATTCAGAAACCCTGGTAATTCTTGTATCTGAGAAAAATAGGTGTTTCATCTACTCCCCGATCCTTGTCCTAGAGCATGTAACCAAGACATCCCACATGAGGATCATGGCTACTAGAAATGTAGCACAGAGCAGAGTTCTCCACGCTAATGAGGTGTCTAGATGGGCAGACTGTGAGGGTTTAGCAAATAAGCTTCCCTTTCTGGACATTCCTTCCTGCAAATGATATTTAACGTCTGGTCTACCCTGAGTAAGTGGTATGTATCTATTCTTCACTGTGAATAAATAGTTTGGACAAGCAAGTACAATCTGTCTCATCAAAAATCCACAAATTGTGTTGGGGGAAGCCTTTGTCATAGAGAGCCTTGCTGCCAAAGTCTCTTGCAGAAGGTCCCTCTGCAGTCTGGACAGGACACTCACCCATGAGATAAGCCAGATCCCTCTCCCATGGCTCTGGGCTATGGCCCCTTCATTCTCAACTCCTTCCAGTTCCCAGAGGCCTCTGGGTGTCCAGGAATTTGGGAACCCTCTACTCTGGGCTCATTGCCAGCCTGTGGGCCCCTTTGTTCTGGGCTCCTCTCAGTTCCCAGCAGGCTGGGACTGCCATCTTAGGCTATGTTCTTAGCCTAGTGCCTCTGTGTTTAGTCTGCCCAAGTGGTGTTCACATACCCCAGTGGCAAGGCAGAACATGGAGCCAGAAATGTCAAGTAATATTACAGAGTTATAGTAATAAAATCATCAGGACACTGGCATAAAAACAGAGACATTGAACAACATAATTGAATTGAAGGCCTAGACACAAGTATTGTGGACACTTGATCTTTAACAAAGAAGCTAAAAATACATGCTGGAAAAAAGACAGCTTCTTCAACAAATGGCACTATTTAAACTACATGGCTGCATTTAGGAGAATTCAAATGAATCCATATGTTTCACTCTGCATGAAATTCAACTCATAATGGATCACAGACCTCAACATATGAGCAGATACTCTGAATCTGATAAGAGAAAGTAGGGAATAGACTTGAATTTATTGCTATAATAATAGAATCTCTGACTAGGACACAGAAAGCACAGGCACTAAGACCAATTAGTAAGTGGAATCTCACAAAGCTGAAGGTCTATAGGGCAAAAACACCATGTTTCTTGCAAAGAACAGCCTACAGAATGGGAAAAGATGTTTCCTATTTATACATCTGATAGAAAGTAAGTATCTAAAACAATCTGAGCATTGAAAACAAAAACAAAACATGCAGAGTATTGACAATTACTCTGCACACTTCCAGAAGAGAAAACTATTAACCCAATTGCAAATCGTTCAGACTACAAAGGTGTTCTGTCTGAAATTTATGCTGGTGAAACAGTGATACAAGCCCTTTAGATGTAACTAGATAGATCATGGTTCTAGGGAAAACTCAAATCCTCTTGTAACTTCAATTTCTCTAACTTTATTTTTTTTTCCGATGCTGGGGACCGAACCCAGGGTCTTGCGCTTCCTAGGCAAGCACTCTACCACTGAGCTAAATCCCCAACCCCTCTAACTTTATTTTTAATGATGCTTCTTAAACACTTTAACCTCCCTTTACTCATCAGAGATAGTTGAAAAGAAAGGATGCTGGGGAAGTGGATCTGTTCAGAAAGTTTATTTGGAACAATTCCTGTTTGTGTTATCTGGAAATTGGCAGCTCAGTTCACAGGTTAGCAGTGGTAGCTAGATCCACTTGCACAGATACACCAGCAATCTAGTTCAATAGAGTTGGATAGCAAACCGGAATCTGCAGCAGTGACAGAACCTAGCAGAGACAGCTAGACCTCAGCCTTGGCACAAGTCAGCAGATGGGATCATGAGGAACACCAGAAGAAGTTCTAAGTTGTGCCTGTCTCACGGAAGTGAATGAAGATCAGCAAATACAGGAGACCCACAGATGTTGCACAGCTAGTTGTACCATCAAGCCAAGCTCTCTGTCCATCGCTCTGTGGAGTACTATTTATACCTTCCAAACCTCACATGTCCTTCATGTACCTTGCCTCAGCATGAGTCTTGCCTCAGCATGTGCATCCAATCAGCCTGAGTCTGTGGAAGTGGCAAGAAACTGCAATATACCACCAGAACTTTTTGGGTGTGCTTCTCTCTGTGGAGTCCCAACAATTGCAGCTCAACTCTGTGATGTAATACAGACCAATAGATGTGTGTTGTTAGCAAAGAATTCTTCATCACATGTCCTTTCATGTGCTTGCTTTAGCAGAACACCCTCTTTGTCTCTTTATCAAAACGATTCTACAGGAGTCTGCCTTAGCCTTTTATACCTGTGTCCACTTTATTGAAAAGTTCCTTCATGTGTTTGCCCCAGCAAAACACCATCCAACTGACTTGCCAAATAACCCTTAAGCTTGTATTTCATACTCTTGTCCTACTAAAAAACATAAAGTAATAAAACGACCCCTGGAGACATTCTACTGTACCCATAGGTCAATATGTCACATCATCAGAGAATCTTCCCCTTGCAGTTAACACAAAGACTCACAACTCGAAAATGTTCAGATTGTGAGACATTTTTGGAAACTTAGTCCTAAATGAGGTGTCTTTATAAAACCCTTTCCCTCAGAGATTGGCAATCTATGTGGAAGAGTGGGCAGAAAGATTGTAAGAGCCAGAGCGGATGGATGATTCCAAAGTGACAGCATCTTCAAACTACAACAGGATGGATGCAGAGGATCTGATAGAGACTGTTGTTGCATACATATGGCCTGAACATGTTCAAATCAAATGAAATCCCAGCATGAAGAAGGGGAAGTAAACGAGGCTCCCAACCCCTTACCAAGAAATTATCTGCAACTGCCACCTGCTGTGAAAGGAAAAACTAGTTTTCTCCAATAAGTGTCACTGAGTATATTAACCTACTTCAGGGCAGGCCCCATGCCTAGGAATAGTTGGACATCAACAAACAAACTCAACTAACTTTTTTCTTGGATAACTAAAAAGTTAACAAGATAAAAATATTCTCCCATCTCTCTTTCATATCTAAGCAAGAAACATTTTTTAAAAGAGCACTTAAACTTTGTTACCACTTCAATGTTTAGTAGCAAAGGAAATATTAGGTTTTAAAATTCATGACAGTGTCTGTCATTTTTGCTATGTTGGGGAAACATTTAAGACTGTCTTTGTATCTTATTTTGTCCAGTGATTCATTTTCTCATTCCTGTGACTGCAAGAGTATTGACATCAGCATTACTCTGACCATTAATGAAATATGATAGCAATAACAAAGACACACGGGTCTAGCCTCGTGGGGGCTTTCTCTTCTCCTACAGTGTTTGCATTTATAAGTCAGCACCTGTGTGAACTATATATCTTAAATATGTTCTAGTCTCCTGTAATCACAATGGTTATCACCATTTGAAGATACTTATAATACACACTCAATTGAAAGAATAAATGGAAGTAGGACTGTTCTCTTTCCAGTCCAACCAATATAGTGCTTCATGGGCAAATATTTCCTTTCATGTAAATTATGTAATTATTTTCTACATTGTTTCATTACTTATAATTCATTGCCTGTATCTTTCCTTCTGTGTACTTATTTAATAATCCAGAATCCAAATTTTAATTCAACTTTTCATTTGACCCAATTACATCTCACTTATTTTCCCAAAGCAGGAATCTGATTTTGGATGTTTGTATTGAGTTGTCACATCTTATGCATTTTCTTTCGTTTGAATACATTTTGCAGTCTTGCTTGGCTTACTTAAGTTAATATTTTTCTGCAGAAAATGTTCCTCTTTGGGTTGAGTCTTACTGAAGTTTTCCATGATTAAACTTAAGTTGCGTGTTTTGGAGTATGTATGTCACTAAAGTAATGCTGTGTGTTCATCATAACATGTACATGTCTCCTGTTTTTATTGATATCAGCTCTGATCACTTCAATTTCTCTAGTACTACTTGCATTTACTTTACAAATTATATGCCATTTGTATTTTGAGGCAGAGTCTTATTATATAGACAGGCTGTCCTTGAATTACGATCTTCCAGCCTCAATGTCCTGTTTGCTGGAAGTATAGATGTGCAGCACTGTGCTGGGTTGTGGATAGATATTTTGAGAAAATATCCTGATTTTTTAGTATCCACAAAAATATGCTAATTTTATCATTCTTTATAACTTTATTTGAGGTTTTCTAAATTACTTTTCTTTCTTTCCTTCCTTTATTTCTTTAATATGTATGATATGGGGGTGTTTTTCCTTGTCCTATATGCTATGCATGTTTGTGCACCATATATGTATGTCATTTAGGTAGGCCTGAAGAAGGACTCAGATCCCCTGGGACTGGTATTTTTGTTGCTTGTGAGCCAGTATATATGTGCTGGAAATCATATACAGGTCCTCTGGAAGAGAAGTTTGTTTAAATGCTAAACGATCCCTCCAGCCCCCATTACTTGGCATTTTGCTATAGGAAGAGCTTTTCATTTTCTATGAGGTTATTTAGCTGTGTATGAATAGTATTTAAGTACTCATGCATTCTTAGATTATTCAATAGGTTATATTGTTGTCAGTTTTGATCCCCAAAGCTTCTTAGACTTAGCCCTGGGTAGGCCCTTCACCCTGCATTTCTCTTTGGTGTATCTTCATATTGCTTTGGTTACCACTCATTTTTCTCTGGAGTAATCTGTGTCTTCTGTGAGCCCCTAGGCATCCTGCCTTAAAAAGTTATCTTCTTTACCTGTTCCTTTATTTCTCTTCATTTCCTGATAATCTGACTTCAGAATCCTTGGTGTACTCACGGTTGCTCATATCTCAAATTAAAGAGGGCACACTGACACAGGTTAAGAACCTCTTATCCAAAGTCTAGGAATTGGGAATATTTCATACTTCAGGCCCAAATTCTGTTTTCTTTTTTTCAACAAGTTATGGAGTGGATTATTCTGTTGAACATGTACAATCTGAGGGTTTTATAGGTGCATGTTTGTCTGTGTAGTGTGCATATGCATGGTACTCATGATGGCCAGAAAAAAATGCATCAGATCCTCTGGAACTGGAGTTATGGATAGTTGTTAGTTACTATGTTGGTGCTGGGAATTGAACCCAGGTTCTTCGAAAAAGTAGCTAGTGCTCTTAACCACTGAACCATCTCTTCAATTCCTACATTAATATTCAAAAAGGTGTGATATTCTATATAACATTGTATGACATCACAAGTTATTTAGTTACAACTCTTTTAATAAATGTGTTATACCTAAACCTTTTATTTTATTGCAACATAACAATTAATAGTTTGAACCATCTTCCTTAAGTAATTCAGTTTTAAATATCTAGACTTTATACAGAACTTAAGACTAATTATCTGAAAGCTCTTACAGTCTGTCAAAATTCCTCAACTTTTTTCTTAAACATTTTATTGCTTTTTATTTTAATTTATTATGGTGTGTGTGTGTGTGTGTGTGTGTGTGTGTGTGTGTGTGTGTGTGTACTGGCATGTACCATGCATGTATGTATGTATGTACCGGTCAAAGGACAACTTTATGGAGTTGCTTATTTTTTTCTATCCTCCTTTATACTGTGAGGTAGCTAGGCTCCTGTGGCAGTCTCTTTACCCAATGAGCCATAGTGCTAGCCCTTTAATTTTTTAGTGTATATATGACAGTGTCAAACCATGTAGCCCTGATCAACATTAAACTCAAAAGACTCCTCCAGTCTTACAGTGATAGAAATAAGGATATTCAATTGCAGATCCATGAAAATGAAAAATCTATGTGAAACCTATTCTGTTTATTTGTGAGACAGGTTTACTGTGTGATCCAAGCTGGCTTCCTAGGTGGTAGGATTACAAGCATGAATCACCATCGTGTGTTGTTTAAAGTAAAAGATTTGCGCCCAAATGCTTGAATTACCCTAGATCCCTAGAACAAAGGAAACTCAAGACGGATGATCAAAATGTGAATGCTTCACTCCTTCTTTAAATGAGGAAAAAGAATACCCTTGGCAGGGAAGGGAGAGGCAAAGATTAAAACAGAGACTGAAGGAACACCCATTCAGAGCCTGCCCCACAGGTGGCCCATGCATATACAGCCACCCAATTAGACAAGATGGATGAAGCAAAGAAGTGCAGACCGACAGGAGCCGGATGTAGATCGCTCCCGAGAGACACAGCCAGAATACAGCAAATACAGAGGCGAATGCCAGCAGCAAACCACTGAACTGAGAATAGGTCCCCCGTTGAAGGAATCAGAGAAAGAACTGGAAGAGCTTGAAGGTGCTCGAGACCCCAAAAGTACAACAATGTCAAGCAACCAGAGCTTCCAGGGACTAAGCCACTACCTAAAGACTATACATGGACTGACCCTGGACTCTGTCCCCATAGGTAGCAATGAATATCCTAGTAAGAGCACCAGTGGAAGGGGAAGCCCTGGGTCCTGCTAAGACTGAACCCCCAGTGAACTAGACTATGCGGGGAGGGTGGCAATGGGGGGAGGTTTGGGAGGGGAACACCCATAAGGAAGGGGAGGGGGGAGGGTGATGTTTGTCCGGAAACCGGGAAAGGGAATAACACTTGAAATGTATATAAGAAAAACTCAAGTTAATAAAAAAAAAAAGTATAGTTTAGTAGCATATGCATGTCATATTATCACAAGATAGTGAGTCTAACAAAAAAAAAGATTTGCATTGGTGCTAATAGTTCATAGTATATTCATTTTTATAGAGATGAGGAATAGGAACTTCACGAATAGTCTTGTCTCTGCTTCGCAACTGTTGATTGTTCTCTGTGTGATTTTATTAGTGACCATAGATAATTTCACTTACATTGCACTTTAAAATGTAGAATTAATAAGAAAATGGCTAATTCTCTTGAGCCTCCACTCTTCTTAGTTCATTTCTGCTATTGACCCTATGTTTTAAAACCTATGTTCAGAACATGTTTTTATAAGGCTTTTGAAAGTACATTTTATGACTCCTCAAGTTTATTTGGTCAAATTATTGTTGTTGGAGATGCAAGTTGAGCTGTTTCCAGTTTGTTAATATTGCAAGCAATAATGGAAAGAATAAAGAGCAGCACTGCAACTATGGACTCTACCGTAGGAACCACACTCACACGTAAGTTCTTTTCTTTATAAGTTGCTTTGGTCATGGTATTTTATCACAGCAACAAAAAGTAACCAATATAGAAGCTGACATCAGATAGTCACTATTGCTGTGAAGACCTGGACTACACTACTTTTGAGAAGTATTGAAAAGGCTAGGTTTGTGGTGGAGCATGTTGTATGCTTAATGGATTGTTCTAATAGGAGCTTGAAAGAGAATAGTGTTTAGACCAGTGCAAACAGTGGAAGGACCATTCATGAGGCTTTAGAGGTAGTTCTCTATTAGCAACTGGGGTAGAAGCCAGTCATGTGATAGTTTGACAAAGAACTGATTGCCTTTTGCCACTGTTCTAAGAACTTGTATGCTGTAAAATTAATATGTAATAGACTACTTTATTTGGTAGAAAATTTCATGACAGCATAAAATTGTGTCTTTGGCCTAATTACTACTGATAAATCTTATATAAGTCTAAAATAAAAAAGAACAAATAGGAAAGAAAGAAACACAAACTGTTCAATTTGGAGAGAATACAAGTACTGAGAAGATTAATGTTAAGGTCAAAGTATGTACTGAAAAGTTGTAATTGTTAAGAATATTGGTTGTTATGAACATAGTGGAATACGTGCTTCTGTGGCATGGTAGGACATGTTTTGGGTAAATTCCCAGGAGTGGTATTGCTGGGTCTTTAGGTAGATCTATTTCCAATTTTCTAAGGAACCTGATAGCCAGAACCCAGATGTCCCATGACAGAAGAATGGATACAGAGACTGTGGTTTATTTACACAATGGAATACTACTCAGCTATTAAGAATGAGGACATCTTGAGTTTTGTAGGCAAATGGATGGAACTAGAAAATATCATCCTGGGTGAGATAACTCAGACCCAAAAGAACATGCATGGTATGTTCTCACTAATAAGTGGATATCAGCAAAAAAATAAAAAACAAAAAACAAACAAACAAACAAAAAACCCCACAAAACCCAACCCTCCAAAAACAAAACAAAACAAAAAACCAAGCACAGAATACCCAAGATACAGTCCACAGAACTCAAAAAGGTCAATAAGCTGAAGGGCCCAAGGCAGGATGTCTTAGTCCCACTTGGGAGGGAGAAGAAAGCAACCACAGGGGAGAGGGATGAAGATACCTGGGAGGGAAGGAGAGTGGGGTTGGGGGAGAGAGGAACATGATCTAGTATTGGGTAGGGAAAAAGGATTGACATCCTGAAGGCCAACAGAAAGAATGGAAACAGGTGACCTCGGAAGGAAGGAGGTTTGGAGGACACCTCAGAATGAACCAGAGACCTGGGAAGTGAGAGATTTTTCAGGACTCAAAGGGGTCGGGGTAAATGAAATGCCCTACAGTGGGGAGAAGGAACTTGTTGAGTCCACCTCCACCAGAAAGACAGGGCATCAAGAGAGGGATGGGGTTGCTATCCCACAGTCAAAACTCTGACCCATAATTCTTCCTGTCAGAAAGAACTGCAGGGATGGAAATGGAGAAAAGCCTGAGAAAAAGAAGATCCAGCAACAGGCCCAAAGTGGGATCTAGCTCAAGAAAAGGTCTCAAAACATGATACCATTATTGAGGCTATGGGGTGCTCACAAAAAGGGGCGTATCATGACTGCCCTGAGAACGACCTAACAAGCAGCTGAAAGAGTCAGATGCAGATATGTGCACCCAGCCAATGAACAGAAGCTGCTGACCCCTGTGGTTGAATTAGGGAAGAGCTGGAGGAAGCTGAGGAGGAGGGCGACTCTGTAGGAGGTCCAGCAGTCTCAATTAACCTGGACCCCTGAGATCTCTCAGACACTAAATCACCAACCAGGCAACATACACCAGCTGATATGAGGTCCTCAACACATATACAGCAGAGGACTCCCAGGTCTGATTTCAGTCAGACAAGATGCACCTAATCCTCAAGAGACTGGATGCTCCAGGGAATTTAGAGGTCTGGTGGGGAGGTGAGGGTGGGAATATTTACCTGGAGACAAGGGGGGAGCCAGGAGGACATATGGGATATGGAACAGTGGGAGGGTGAGCCAGGAAGGGAATAAAATCTGGAGTGTAAAAATAATACCTCTAAAAAGACCATAAAGGGTGTCTTGCAGTGTTGTCCATGTGAAGGTAGCTTTATATGTATGCCAGAGGTCAGAGGAAGAAAATCATGGTTTCTTCCTCCATGGTTTTAGAATGCGGCTAAGGCCATGTAACACATAGCAGTGTTGGAACAGGTTCGGATAAAGATGGATAGACAAAAAATATATTGGATATTTCTTTATTTATATTTCAAATGTTATTCCCTTACTGGGTTTCTGGGACATAAGCCCCCATCCCATTCCCCTCCCCTTCTTCTAGACGGGTGTTCACCTCCCCATCCGTCCCCACTTCCCACGCCCCTAACACTCCCCTACGCTGGGAGTCCAACCTTGGCAGGACCAAGGGCTAACCCCTCCATTGTTGCCCAACAAGGCTCTGCTACATATGAAGCTGAGCCATGGGTCAGTCCATGTATAGTCTTTGGGTGGTGGTTTAGTTCCTGGAAGCTCTGGTTGGTTGACCTTGTTGTTCTTAAGGGGTTGCAAGCTTCTTCAGCTCCTTCAATCCTTTCTCTAATTCCCCCAAGAGGGTCCCATTCTCAGTTTAGTGGTTTGCTGCTAGCATTCGCCTCTGTATTTGGCATGCTCTGACTGTGTCTCTCAGAGATCTATATCTTATTTCTGTCAGCATGCACTTCTTAGCTTCATCAATCTTATCTAGTTTTGGTGGCTGTATTAATATAGGCCACATGTGAGGCAGGCTCTGAATGGCTGTTCCTTCAGTCTGTGCTCTAAACTTTGCCTCCATCTCTCCTCCTACGAGTATTTTTGTTTCTCCTTTTAAGAAGGAGTGAAGCATCTCCATTTTGGTCATCCTTCTTCAGCTTCATGTGGTCTGTGGATTGCATCTTGGGTAATTAGAGCTTTTGGGCTAATATCCACTTATCAGTGAGTACATACTATGTGTATTTTTCTGTGATTGGGTTACCTCACTCAGGATGATCTTTTGTAGTTCAACCCATTTGCCTATGAAATTCATGAAATTGTTTTTGATAGCTGATTAATACTCCATTGTGTAGATATACCACATTTTCTGTATCCATTCCTCTGTTGAAGGGCATTTGGGTTTTTTCTAGCTTCTAGCTATTATAAAAAAGGCTGCTATAAACATAGTGGAGCATGTTTCTTTGTTGTATGTTGGAGCATCTTTTGGGTATAGGCCCAGGAGAGGTATAGGTATGTCCTCAGGCAGTGGAATGTTCAGTTTTCTGAGGAACCTCCAGACTTCCAGACTGATTTCCATAGTGCTTGTACCAGTATGTAGACCCACCAACAATGAAGGAGTGTTCCTTTTTCTCCACATCCTTGCCAGAATCTTTTGTTGCCTGGGTTTTTTATCTTTGCCATTCTGACTGGTGTGAGGTGGAATCTCAGGGTTGTTTTGATTTCCATTTTCCTGATTGCTAAGGATGTTGAACATTTCCTTAGGTCCTTCTCAGCCATTCATTATTCCTCAGCTGAGAATTCTTTCTTCAGCTCTATACCCCATTTTCAATAGGGTTGTTCAACTCTCTGGAGTCTAACTTCTTGGGTTCTTTGTATATTTTGGGCATTAGCCATCTATAGGATGTAAGATTGGTAAAGATCTTTTCCCAATCTGTTGGTTGCCATTTTGGATAGATAACAATTTGAGTAGGCTACATCAATAGTAGGATATGAGCCAAGCTGACTCTCCTGAGGCCAGTGGTAATTTTCTACCCATTGATTCATTTATGTACACATTCGATGGTCTAATGACAGATTTGTAGATTCTATGGTCCTATGGACCCATTTCTTTTGGTAAATTTATAGGAGACACTTTTACACTTTTAAGGGATGTTACTGATCAGTTTGTATCTTATGGGTAGTGGGGAATAGACAATGTTGTTTATGTGTTCTCCAATATTAAAAGTCATCCTGCATTTATATTCAAACTAGTGACAAAGGATGCTTATAATATGGAATCTCCTAGGATAATGGTCAGCCTGAAAGAACACTGTTTTACATAATGTGAAGTAACTAAGGACAGTGTACAGAGTGAGCTCAATATGCTGTTCGTATAAAGTAGAAAACCCCTCACACGTTACACTGTTTTTTTTTCATTGCTTAATTTTTTTATTCATTTTACATCCTGGTTGCAGACCCTCCTCTTCCCAGTCCAACCCTCAAACATTTCTACCTCTATTACCCTTTCCCCTTCTTTGAAGAGAAGAGGAAGCACTCCCCTCAAGTACACGATGTCCCAGGGGATATCAAGTCTAATCAGGGCTAAGCACATCCTCTCCCCCTGAGGCCAGACAAAGCAGCCCAGCTAGGGGAAGGGGATCTAATGTCAGGCAAAAGAGTCTGAGACAGCCGCCACTCATATTGTTAGAGGACATACATGAAGACCAAACTGCATATATGCTACAGATGTGTATGGAGCCTAGGTACAGTCCCTGTACATTCTTTTGCTGGTGGTCTGGTCTCTATGAGCCCCCATGAACTCAGGTTAGGTTGACTCTGTGTGTCCTCTTGTGGTGTACTTGACACATCATACTGTGTAGTTTATGTATTTGGGGCTTACTGAGACTTTGAGTCTTGTCATAGGTCTAGAGGCAAAAATGACTGTGTCCTCATAGGCATCAGCATTGTCTTGTGTGGTACCTCTTTCATGAAATGCCATGTCTTTTACCACAGATGATATAGGATGAGTTTCTTCACATGAGGGTTAAAAGAACATTATATCAGGGAACAGGGCTGGTGTTGCACCTGCCACAAATGCTGATATTACTGCATGGTTCTTTTGTGTATTTTTATCCTTATTGATAAAAGAATTTAAAAATAATTATAAAGACTTAATGTCTTATTAAGTTTCAAACCTGGGACAAGCAGGTGAGGTGCCTATTTAACACAGCAAGGTGGACCTGGCCTCCATGTTCTCCTAGCACCCTTTGGTCCCTACCTATCACAGGGTACAGCTGGCATACCTTACTCTCAACCCTAAACTTTCCAACCCATGGGATGGGCTGCTCTTCTGCTAGAGGCTCTTTCCTAAGTAGTCCAGATATTTTGGTTACCCATCTCTCTTCTTGTTCGCTCCTTTTGTACCTTTGACCTCCTGACTGCTGTACTCGGGCACCCTCTCTTCCTCCCCCTTCCCCTCTCTCCACATGGTACAAGATTATGACCATACTGGACTCTCCCAGATGTGTCATCCTATAGCTATGCTCTCCCACATATCTATAACAAACTTTCTCCTCTGTCACACCTAGGAGCAGTCATGCTAATTTCCTTTCTTTTTTATTACTTTTTGTCATTCAATGACCAACTTATTAGAGTTTGATAGAAAACAATAGGGCAGGCAAGCTGAAAATCTCAGCAGTTGCTTGAAGGAGAAAGATGGAAAAGAGGAAGAGAGGAAATCTATGTTTTGAGTTAAGGCACAAGAGAGCAGGCAGGTTCAGTAATAGAGGTTTCCAAATGCTTGATGGAGAGGAAGTCTTCAGAGGGTCATAAGACCTAACAGTATCAGAGCATGCTTGCCTAGGAATTTGGCCAACATTAAAAGAAGAGACAGAAATGAGGAAGGAACAAAGTATGTCTTTTTAAAACAGAACTCATAAAAGTGTACACACTTTGTAGTGAAGATCTGTAAACAGCTGCATCAAGAGAGGGACTCTTGGGTAATCTAAGTGAATTATCCCATTAAGGGTATAATTATTCCTCCAATTTCCCTCTGATTTGTCAGTGTTTCCAAAACAGTGGTTTCCTGGTAAGGTGATTGATAGGCTCAGTGAGATTCTTTTAAGAGAAGGGGTAATGACAAATGATGTTTTAGGTAGTTTAGAATGTCATGTTTCTGCCTAAGGTCAAAGGTAGAAATTCAAATTCCTTTTTTTTTTTTTTTTTTTTGATCAGAAGAAAACTTTCCCTTGCTGGGCATCAACAAAGTTCTGATACCTCCACTCTCCTCTTTCTCACATGGTATTTTAAATCTAAGAAGAGGAAAGTAGTATGGTTCCTTTTCATAAAATTGATGTTTTACCAGGGAAATTGGAGTCGGACTCCAATATGCATCATGAGGAAAAGGGTCCCTCTTAAATGGCCTCCAAGTTTGCCACATATCTGCCTCTAGACTTAACTACCAATAGGGAAGAGTGCTTCCTCAGAGAGAACAAGTCCATTGGAAACTTAAGAGTTCACAATTATCAGACTTGCCAGGTTTTTCACATACCTTATATCAAATCCCAGAGTTCCCATTATTCTCCAGTCAGTGCTCTCCCTTTAACTGCAGACACACTTCATACCTGGAACACGGCTTATGTTATATACACAATGATGGCTTGTTCTTGGTTTTCTGCAACTTCAGTCTTATGACTGTAGGAGAAAATATTATCTCCCAGGGTGCACTTAGACTTTAGAGTGATTATACACATGAGGAGCCAGAAAACTGCATCTTGGAGACATCCATTTTCTTCATTATTTTACCCAGAAACACTAGAAGCAGCCAACCAGCATTGTTATATTCTTCAGTTTTATGGAAATGTTCACAAACATTATATGCAATTAGTACTTTCCATGAACAAGAGTCCTCAGCAATTGTTGATTTAATGATGTTATCCCAGTCTTACACGTTACCAAGCCCGTTAAAGCAATTCATTCAGCTGATCAGATCTTCATTTTTCCTGAAATCCTAGAATGACTCTCTTGGTACCCAAATCTGTATTAGTTATTGTTAGCATTTCTTCTAGGCTTCACCCAACAGTTACCTGTTAACAGCCAAGTACAAGCTCATGCTCTCCCTCTCTCTGACCTTTCTCTCTGACCTCTTTCTCCCTCTTTGTTCTCTCCCTCCTACCCCTCTCTGTCTCTCCACATGTTCCCAGCCTGCCTCTTCTTTCTCTTCTTGTTCCCTGCCTTCTCTGTCCCTCTGTTTCTCTGCCTCTACTCCCTTCTCAAACCACCTACTCATGCCCTGTCATATGGCCGGTACCTCAAAGGGGGAGGGGTGCCGAAGCATAAGCCCACTAAGGCACCACCTCCTGCCACACCATACTTCATTTTACAAAACATGTTAGTGATGATTTTACAGAAAATTTTTTTATATATTCTAAAGGGTTTAATTAGATTTTCTTACATGACAGGGGTCGGGTAGTCCAACAGATGCTGTCTGTATCCAAGGAGCTCTTCAGTTCAAAAAGCTGCTTTATCCCAACCCATGGGTTCTCTAGAGAGATGTTGGTACAGCTTTTGTTTTTTGATCAAACGTGACCAGCCCGCCAACATTCCACAGGACACCCCATCCCTGTAAAACTTTCACGTAAATCTTTTAGTTTTCCTGATGAGGTAAAACTTTTGTTTATTCAAAGGCCTTACAAATCTTGGAACTTGATGATCCAGAGAGGGTCATTTCTTTTCTACTGCTTTCCAAGTTAGCCAGTCAGGAATAGAATGTGAGCTGTAACCTCTGCCAATGAATGGCAGCCCAGTTCCCCATGCATTAAAGAGACAGAGGCCATTTTGGTATATGCTGCTGCTTACTTGATTAGGTTGGGCTGTAAGCTCTTTTTTTTTTTTAAACAAAAGAAATTTCCTTGTCTAGTTATTTTTGCTTTCTTCTGGTGACCAAGAGTATGCTTTTCTAACAGATCTGGATTAGAAGAGAAAGAAGCTTCAGGTTGATGTTAATAGAACATGGCTACAATAGTAACTTGAAACACTTGCTATAGAAGTAAAGGACATAACCTGTCTTTCTTTTTCTTTTATCTTAGCCTTCTGTTGGAAAATGTGATATACTTTTTGGATAAATCTTTCTCCCTTCATCAATCTCCTCTGGAAATGTTCTCCTAGAACCTCAGAATTGTTTCCTAGGTGATACCAAATCTGGTCGTGCTGACATTCAAAATTAAATCCTTCTCTGCTTCTCCATTGGTGCTTTTCTTTTCTTTCTCTCTTTCTCTCTTTCTCTCTTTCTCTCTCTTTCTTTCTTTCTTTCTTTCTTTCTTTCTTTCTTTCTTTCTTTCTTTCTTTCTTCCTTTCACTTTTTTAATTTTCCATTCTGGAGATAGGTTCTTACTCTGTAGTCTAGGCTGGACTTGAACTCTATTTTCTAAGAAGATTAATTAAAATTATTTTTATTTGTAGATATATGTGTGTGTGTGCACAGAGCTCTTGGGAAGTTATCAGGTGTTCTGCTTTGTAACTCTGTTCTATTCCCTTAAGATAGGGTCTGTCACCTGAACTTAGAGTTATGCTGTCAGTCAGCAAGCATCAGTAATCTTTCTGTCTCCACATCCCCCAATACAGAAGTTACATAGGTGATCATGGCACACATGCTTTTTTTTCAAAACATGAATTCAGGGTATTTGGGCTCACATTTTCATGCTTGTGTTACATGTACCCTTTCCCATAGACACATTTCCCTAGCCCCTGCCCTTGAACTCGTGATCTTCCTGCTTTAGTTCCTACAAATTAGGATTAGAAGTGTGTGTGTGTGTGTGTGACCATACTTGAATTAAGGAAGACTCTTACCTCTATTGCAAGAGTTCCTGAATATAATTTGATTTTACTACTCACTCTAAGTGGTCAGATACTGTTGTTTCTAATAGAAATTCTAATAGAAATTGCTGTTCCCATACATGGAAGCCCATTTTCAAAACAAGTCCATGAAATCCTGCACACAAGTGCTGTGATGCTGCTGATCAAAGGCAGAGAGAGAGAGAGAGAGAGAGAGAGAGAGAGAGAGAGAGTAACAAACAGTATAACTGCACACAGCTCTAGAAATAAAATCCTTTCACAAAATTTCTTACTCAATAACGCAATTAAATATACCTATAAAATCTTCTCTTGACTAATTCAATAATATAATGAAAAGTGACCTAGCCTATGTGACCTTAAATAAAGGTTCTCTCTTACGTTGTGCAATCCTTCTGACCAAAGCATGGAAGAACAAACACACTTATGGAAGGACTCATTTCTGGACCTTTCCTTCTGTCACTGTTAATGAATATTAGTTAAAGACCACACAGTTTCAAAAGGGAAAATCTAATGCTACAGTTTACATCTAGCTTAACTGGTTCATCTTCTTACATGGGGATGATGACTTAATTGTCATGATTTTATACTTTGTCCATAATGAAAGACTGAGAAATCTACATGCAGAAACTATAAGTATATATACTGATGAAGATTTCAGACTTTCTTTAGAAAAAGAAGATTTATTTGTATTTGGACTTATACATAATAATATGAGCATGAATGGCTCTCCGTGTAGGGAAGAAACAGGTGCTTGCAGAGACCAGAATAGGGCATCACATCCCATGCAGCAGGTGGGCCTCTCAGTGCTTTGTAAGGGCAATATGTGCTCTTAACCACAGAGTCTCTACAGTTCCTGCTTTAAATTTATAATTTTCTGCGTGCAAAACAGAACAAATGGTAGAGGTTGTGACCTTCCAAAGCTAGCTAGCTCTATATACAACCCAGACCCATTCTGTGTTGTTTAGGAAGAGGGCCCAGACAGGGTGTTGCTGAGCTGATCAAGTCTTTATGTAGTAGGCTGTTTGTCACCTCATATTCCCATCTCGAACATGGTGGGAAGTGCTCTATTTTTTTTTTCTTCTTCAAGAAAAATCAACATTCAACTAACTGCATTTCCTAACTTTGTCACCCCTAAAGAGATTCCAGGAAATTCTCAGTCAGACGGGTAGGTGTTGATGTTTCTGTTGCCATGTAGAGGAAGGCTCAGCTGTCGGGGGTAGACCGAAATGGTGAAGCGATAAGCAAAAGGGTCTTGGGTCACTGTCTGTTCTTGCCACAGTGGATTCAGTCATCCCAGATTCTAGCTAGATAGTCCCATAATGTCCCTGCACAGCAAAGGAAAGAAAAGCCCTCTTATAAAAATAACTCCTTTGATTTCTTCAAGCCTTGGGCTGTTTAGTCAGGGGCAGTCACCAGGAGTGAGTCATCTCAGTGGAGTGAGGAAGAGACCACCCGTGGTCTTCCCAGCTGCATTGCCTGTGGAGCAAAAAAGTTCAGAAGCTAAGGGTTGACAAAGACAGAATAAAACACAAATGAAAGAAAGAAGACTCCTTTGAAAAGCCTTACTCTTTCTTTTTAACTATCTCCTGCAGCAATTCCTTTCATCACTGTAAAATTCCAACAATGTGGATATCAAGAAGTATTTTTTTTTCTGCTTTGATATCAGACTAGTGCTTAAGGCTGAACATGGGTAAGCCACTAATCAGAGTTAGCAAAAATAGTTGTAATTGGGAATTACCACTTCATTCCAGATCCTTGGTGCATTTTAATGATAATGTTTGAGGAATGAGATGATAGCCATTCTAGGACTTTATTATTTAGGATCATTACAGTTCATAAATTCCACATATTTTTAAATAAAGGAAAGAGTTTAAGGAGAATATTAGGATATTTTAACTAACATAGTTGAAAGTCAATCTGTGGGAAATTCAAATAGTCAGAAATTTATCTATTTAAGCATCCATATTAACACTTACCCTTACCAGCCCCAGCCAGAAATTTAATAATGAAATGAAGTAAAACCAAAACCAGACCACCTTTATTCCTCAGGGACTGTGCTGAACCTTGGTGTTCAGCTTGTTTCCTTCCCATGTACCCTCTCAGTGTTCCCTTCTACCACATCCCCATTCTTTTATGTCAGCTGCCTGATACACTTCCAATGTGGTACCACAGTAACCACACCAAACTTTGATTCAGGCACATTCAGGGATGTGAGTCACACTATACCTTCTTGCCCTCCATTAGAATCTTTCCACTCTCACCCTTAGCCCTGTAGTCACCTGTCTGTAGATGCCTCTTCCCACTGGAAGCTCACCCTCTTCAGGCAGCTTCAGGTTTTCCCAAACCTTTCATTCTTGTCTTTGCAGACATATGCTCTATCTTACTACAACACAGGAGGAAACAACATCCCCAAGTCCCTGTGAATGTAGGCTTTTGATGTGGATATATCTCTCTCAGTACTTTCTAGAAGCCTCTTTCAGCCTTTTCTCCCACCCAATCTCTATTCTTCTCTTCACTCATGGATGGACCTGTAAAAGCACTCAATACAAGGGAATCAAAGTCAAGGTACTTTCCTAAAGGGGCAACAAAAAAAAAAAAAAAACCACAAAAAACAAAAAAAACAAAGAATGGAATACCCACCCAACAAACAAGACCAAGTATCAATACCTACAATCACAGTAACTCCAGATGCTTAGACACCAGGGCAAAAACACAACTATTAACAGTGAATGCCTCCACCACAATCCAGTAATCCTACTGTATATAGTAGGTCTAGGGAAATGCAATATAGCTAAAGCCAAGACTGGGACTTAAAAATAATAATTATGATTATATTCAGGAACTTTAATGAGGATATGAAAAATCCCTTTATGTAGTCTGCAAGAACGCAAACACATAGTGTAAGAAAATAGTGAAAACTGTTCAAGACAAGAAAGTTGAAATGAAATCACTAAAGAAAACTCAGACTGAGGTAAAACTGAAAATAAAAAATTTAGGAGGTACAACAAAAACCTCACCAATTGAACATAAGACATGAAAGAGAGACTCATAGACATTGAACAAAAAGTAGAAGAAATTGGCACATAAATCAAAGAAAATATTTAATCTAAAAAATTCCAGGCTCAAAACATCCAAGTAACTTGAGACATTATGAAAAGATCAAATCTATAAATAATAGCAATGAAGGAAGGATGGAAAAAAACATGTTAACGTCACAGAAAAATATTTTCAACAATATCATAGAGCATAATTTCACTAGCCTAAAGAAGGAAGTGCTTGCCTATCAAGAAGCATACAGAGAATGCAAAATAGACAGGACCAGAAAAGAAACACTCCATTGTACATAATAAATGAAGCACTAAATGAACAGAATAAAAAAGATATTAAAGCTGCAAGGAAAAAGATGAGGTATCATATAATAAAAGACCCATTAAAAGTGATACCCAACTTCTCATTGTAGATTCTGAAAGACAGAGATCACAGATCACAGATGCTAGGCCAGGCTGTCATACACATCAAAACCATCAATCACTATGAAGGCAGAAAAAAAACCAAATTCCACAATAAAACAAAATTTAAGCTATTTATCAATCCAGCTCTAGAGAAGGAACTAAGGGAAAAAATATGGCTCAATGGGTTAACTACACTCAAGAAGACACAAATAAAAAGTAATTCTAGATCAGCAGTTTAAAAGACGGGGAACACCTCTTTCAACAATGAAATAACAGGAATTAATAAGCTTTGCTCAATGATAACTATTGATATTAATGTCCTTAATTACTCAATAAAAAGATAACAGACACACAAATTTGAATAAGGAAAGGATCATCACTTTTTTTTTCTGTTTCATTCAAGAAAAATGTATCATCATCAAGGATAGATATCACCTAAAAGTAAAAGGACAGGAAAAAGTATTCCAAGAAAATGGTCCAAAAGACCAAACATGTGCAGCCATTTTAATATCTGATTAAATAGACTTCCAACTAAAACTAATCAGCAGAGATAGGAAAGAACACTACATACTCACTAAAGGAAATCTGCAACAAAAGGATATTGAAATTCTGAACATTTATACACCAAACATGAACATTCTCAAGTTTCTAGAATAAACACTACTGGTAAAATCATACATTGATCTTAACACAATGATAGTGAGTGATTTTCATAGCCAATTCTCACCAATAGAATGGTCATCCAGACAAAAACAAAACAGAGAAATGCTGGAGTTAAATAACAAAAGTCAAATGAACCCAATAGTTATATCTAGAAGATTTCATCCAAAGGAATATATTATCTTTATAGCAGATCATGAAACTTCTCCAAAAATGGCCACATTTTTTGGACACAAGTTTCAACAAATGTAAGAAAATTGAAATAACCCCTGCATCCTACTTGACCATTGGGATTAATGATAACTATCAACAACAGAATCAATAGAAAGTATACAAACTCATAGAAACTGAATAACTCAAAACTGAATAAAAAAATGGGTCAAGACATACATAAGTAAGACAATTTTTAGAAATGAATGAGAATAAAAACAACATGCCCCATGGGATATAGTGAAAGACAAATTCATAGCATTTAGTGCGTATATCAAAAAAGTCTCATAGTAGTCACTCAATGACGCACCTCCTGAGAGCTCTGCAGCAGAAAGAAAAAATAACTACCCCCTCCAAAAAAGTAGGTAGTACTAAATAATCAATAGTCTGGTCAGAAATAAAAACAGAAAACATACAGACATACAAACATACAAAAACAATACAAAGAGCTAATGAAACAGAGTTGTTTCTTTGCTAAAATCAGAGATATTGATGAACTCTTAGACAAAGTAAGTAAAACATGGAGCACTCAAGATGAGAGCTGAGAAGGAAGGCTTTAAAGCACACAGAGAAAATCCAGAGAGTCGTAAGTAGTATTTTAAATATCGGTACTCCACCAAATTGGGAAAACCTTAAAGTAATGGATAAATGTCTTGATGTATACAGCCTATGAAAGTTAAATCAACACCAGATAAGCAATTTAAACAAACTTGTAATTCCCAGTGGAAAAGAAGTAATGATTGAAAATTTCCCAAAAATCTGGGACCAGGTGGATTCAATACAGAATTTTACCAGAACTTTAAAAAATAATGAACACTCCTTAAATTAGTCTTCAAAATAGAAACAGAAAGAACACTGTCAAATGGTTCTACATTTATAGTCAAGATCCCTAACCCTAACCCTAAAAGAGTTGTGTAATTTTTCTTCATGGCAAGGAAAGCCTCTGAGGTCAGGTATGAAGGGGAGTCATGGTGTGAAACTGGTGAAGTTGAATCCTGGTTTGTGTTAGAGACCGCAGGACGTTGGAGATACCACAGCTGTTTGATTCCTGCCAAGGAGAATTGCAGACAGGGTGTGCAACCAGCCTAACAGAGAGAAGTGTTTTGCAGTTAACAAACCTGGAAGGAATTGGAGACCTAAAGATCACTTTTGTATGAGACATAGAGAAGCAGAATTTAGAGTTTATCCTGCTGGATTATATCTTGCTTTGGTTCTGTATCTCCTCACTTTTTTCCCTTCTGGAATGGCAGTGCGTGTTCTGAGATATTGTATGTTTGAAGTATGTCTTCTGCTTTTGAATTTTGATTTTGATTTTACAGGATAGAGTTAAGAAATTGACCTAATCTCATAGTAGACTTGGACTTAGAAAACAGTAATGAAACTGTGAAAGATTATGGGGATGTTTGAAGTTAGACCAAATACATTTATATTAAGATATGTTTATAAAGATACAGGGACTAGGCAGTAAAATGTACTGGTTTGAGTAGGAATGAGCTCCACAGGCTCATTTATTTGAATGCTTAGCTTACCAGTAAGTGGAATTATTTGGGAAGGGTTAAGAGATGTGGTCTCGTTGGAGGAGGTATGTCACTGGTAGGGTCACTTTTGAGGTTTCAAAAGTCCACACTTAGCCTAGTTTCCTACACCCACCGTGTGTGTGTGTGTGTGTGTGTGTGTGTGTGTGTGTGTCTGTCTTTCTTTCTGTCTGTCTGTCTGTCTGTCTGTCTGTCTGTCTGTCTCCTGCTGCAGCTTGGGTATTTAGATGCAAATTTTTCAGCTACTATTCCAGCACTGTACCTATATGTTTTATCTGATAATGACCGTGGACTAATGTAGGGATAATCTCCATAACTGATAGTCAGGTTCCAATTAAATGCTTTCTTCTATGCTCCAAAATACAGCAAAGACACAAGGTACTCCAGATATGGCCCAGTCTCCGAGTGCTCCCTTGCTTAACCCATGTTGACAAAATACAACTGGAGAGCACTACGGCTCCCCCCAGCTCCCCCTCCATTTTGTGTTCCCATCCTTTAAAAATTATCTTCAGTTGAGGATGCTATTCAGAGTCTGCCTCCCTGAGTGCTCAGAAAATAAAGCTTTCATTTTAAAGTTTCTTAATCTGAAGTGACTTTTTTCAGCTTTCACCACAAACCGGACATACCCACTAACCTACATACCGATTAATTTTTTTTTAATTTGACAGAAGGTAAGTTCATCTGGGAAGAGAGAACTCCAAATGAGAAAATATCTCCATCAGATTTGCCTGTAGGAAAAGATCTGCAAATCTGTTGGGCATTTTCTTGATTAATGCTTGATTGGAGAAGGATCAACTCATTGTGGTTGGTGCTACCTCTAGGCCAGTGGTCCTGGGTTGTATAAGAATAACATTACTGCCATCTTGGTAGAGAGCACCTTGGTCAGGAGCCATGGTAAAGAACTGAGGTCAATACAGAGACAGCTAGGTTTATGATAATGGTGATGGAGCCATTAATACTACTTTAGAGAGAGAGAGAGAGAGAGAGAGAGAGAGAGAGAGAGAGAGAGAGAGAGAGAGAGAAGCTATAGGATCCTCATCTGGGATTGCCGTCATTAATGTCTCCATTTCCTCTTCCCCGGATACAAGTGATTTGGGCCAATTCTAAAGTGGAAGGCTAACTGAAAGATCCTGATGGATCTTGGAGTAATTCATGACGGGTTAGGAATTTTTGCTGGTGTAGCTGCTTTGGGATTACCCAGGGTCTATAAGTAAGCCAAATAAACATTGCTGGTTTGTTAAATTGGACTTTGTTGGAATCCTTGCTTTGTTCTTTTATATGTATGCTATCTTTAGTAAATAAACATGTTAACATCTCCCCAGAAAAAACAAATGTGAGAACCTGACAAAAAGACATTTTAGAGTTAATTTCTGGCTCCTTGAGGAAATAGTTGATGGCAGAGGTGTGAGGTAGCTGGCCACACTGTTTCCTCAGTCAGGACACACAGAGAGATGAATCCTGGTGTTCAGTCACTTTCTCTAGTTTGTTCAGGTCTGGATCCTTGCTAATATCAGTTATATTACCCTACTCTAAGTTACTTTCTGTCGTGTCAAGAGTGGTTTGTCAGATCTGCTTTTGTCCCAAGGACTTTCATTCTCTATTTTGCAAGGAGTTTTTGGTTGAGAATTGCAGATGGAGGACAATTTAGCTCCTGGATGAACATGTGAATGGTGCCTTCGGTACAGTATCATCCCTGAAACACAGACTGAAAAGTGATTTGTTACTGGGTGTAAAAAGAATGCCACTCTCTAAATCCACTGTGGTAGATTGAGACTGTCTAGGCACATGGCACACTAAGTTATCTTACATGTATGGGAGTTTTTCCCTAAATGTATGTCTGCATAGCATTTGTGTGCCTGCTCCCTGGAGTGGTGAGAAGAAGACATCAATTCTCCTGGTACTGGAATTACATATGATTGGGAGGCACCACGTGAGTGTAAGGAATCAAATTTGTGTCCTCTGAAAGAGAAACAAGTGCTCTTAATCTCTGAGTCATGTATGCAACACCCATATTAAAATTTTACTGGGTAAACCAGGTCAAAGAAATTATTGGACACGTGAGATCAAATAAAGTGTGTAACAGCTTCACCCAGATTCTGTAAGAAGTGACTACTTAACACCACAATGGACAGGGTCCCTGTCAACCTACCATCTGACCACTGCTGTGTATATCAAAGAACAACAGCCAGAGAAAAGTCAACTTTCTCTAGAGCTTCAGCCTGGCCGTATCCTGGCTGTTGATGTAGCCTACTCAGCTGCTACCTGCTCTTGTTGACACATATGAACTGGCTTTGAATTCATCATGCTTTTCCTGTGTCTAGACCTGGTTATGCCCTTTCACCTCTGCAGCTGGACTCAGCTCTGAAGCTTGGCTCTCAGCCCTGCTTCACTCTTCTTCTGCCCTGAGGCTGTTTTGGCTCCTCATTTCATCAATGCAGACAATCTTATCCTTCTCAGTTCCCCAGCTTTGGTTAGCCATTTTGTAATCTACATACACACACACACACACACACACACACACACACACACACACACACACACACACAGCGTTGCTGTGTGATGTATAATGTGCTATCTGAAGTTAATTCTTAATTGAAATTAGAATAAGAATAAAACCAACAATCTTGGTTTTCCTCAGGCAGGATTATGAAAGAAAACAGAAAAGGATGAAAAAGTTTTCTATTAAAATTGCTGCATCTAGAGAATACATTGGTAATTTGGGAATTCAGGTATCTGGAAAGATGCAAGTGTGTTTGTCTATTTTTCTGACATAGCACATGCATGAAAACTCCAGCCCACTGACTTGTGCCATCCACATTCTGGATGGGTCTTACCTCCATAGTTAAACTGTTCTGGAAGCAGCTTCAAAGGCACACCAGAAATGTGTTTCCATAGCGATTATAAATTTTTTAAATCGACAATGAGATTCACCATCACATACCTTGAATCACAAAGACTATTTTCAAGAAAACAGGTTTTTTTTTTCTTGGAAAGGAAGTACAGGTTGTGGTCAAACAAAAAATTTCCTATCATTGACAAACATATATGTACATACATACACACACATACATATACATGACATGTAATATGTAATCTCAAGTTTATTCTTAATTAAAATTGAAATTAAACAAACAACCTTAGTTTGCCTCAGACAAGATTTTATGAGAATGTAGAAATGTACAAATTTTTGCTACTGCATTTGTTTAATCTAAAGAACATATTGTTATTCTTGGAATTATGACATCTTGGAAGACACAAATGTGTCTATTTATATTTCTGATATTCCACATACATGACAACTCCAGCCAAAGGGATAAAGCATATACATACATACATACATACATACATACATACATACATACATACATGCATACATACACACATACATATAAATATACATGAACACACCTCAACTATCTATCATCTATCTATCTATCATCTATCTGTCTGTCTATCATCTATCTATCTATCTATCTATCTATCATCTATCTATCTATCTATCTATCTATCTATCTATCTATCTATGTATTGTTTTAACTTTCAATTGCTATGGAAAAATGTCATGAGTAAGGCAATTTATAAAAGAAAGCATTTAATTAGAGGCTTGTGTACAATAAAAGAAGTCTATTTCATGACTATCATGGTGGGGAGCAGGGTAGCAGGCATTCAGGCTAGAAAACTTGATGTAGTAGCTGAGGCTGTCATCCTGATTCAAAAACTGGAGGCAGAGAAATTGTGACTTGGCTTGCTGTGAGCTTTTGAATACTCAACGCTTACCCACAGTGTGATACCTCCTCTAATAAGGCCATACCCACTCCAAAAGGGCACACCTCGTAACCCCTCTCTAAACAGTTCTACCAACTAGGGACCAAACATTGGAATAAATGAGCCTATGGAGACCATTCTCATTCAAACCAAAACAACACACCCAAATATCACATATATCACTTATACACAAAGCAGATATATTATTCTGGTCTTTCTGATCTGATTTTAGCCATCTTGGCAAGCACTAGTTCGATTAAAAGAATTAGACAAACCCAGACTCTCCATATGGCAACAATGATAAGGTTTATAAACTTATAAATTGGAACTCCAAAGACAACAAAATGTGTTACTCTGACTATACGCCAAAGCAAATAAAAAACACAGTAGTTAATGTTCATGTCTTTATAAACTACTGTAGTATACATATGTTAGGGAGGCTTGTGTTCTGTTCACTATTAGTTGCTCTTCTGTAAGGGAGTGGAGAGCACTGCAGAGTGGTATAGCTGAGGGTTTTTCTGTATTATTTGCATAGGGTTCAGTGCATCTTCCTTCTTCCTTCTTCCTTCTTCTATCTTCTTCCTCCTCTTTTCCCTTCCCTTCTTCCTCTTCTTTCTCCCTCCACTTCCTGACCCCTACTCCAGATAGATGTGAGCAGAGATGTCTACTTCCTTCCCTCCAAGTTTGGCCTCTGCTAATGTGTTGGGACAGCTGTGCTGCTTTCAGCCTTTGTCCTCAGGGATGTGCCATTTCCTTTCTGCCTCGCACCTTAGATGATGTTGTGTAGAGTGTTCAAAATTCTCTAGGCAGAAGGACCATGCTGAGGACTGAAAGATCACTGCTCACTCACTCAGCACAGTGGCATTGCCTCGTGTAAGAGCTCCTGACCCTAGCTGTATGGGCAGGAGCCCAGTTATTGCTGTTAATGTATGGCTAAAATTTTGTGGCTTGTAGTTGTTGGAACAAAATGCTTAAGTATAGGCTATGAGACTGGAAGTGAGAAGTGAAAATTATAAAATGCCTGGGTAGGGAAAAAATTACAGGACACAAAGGCTGGCCTTTTTATATTACCCCCAAAGTTATCTCTATAATCATGTCATGGGCAAAATAAGACTAGTCTTGGCAGCAAACCAAGAACAAGTAGTGACATTACATATTCCTTGTTTTGTTTTATTTTCTGAATCTCTATATATCCAGAGTTGGCCTGGAATTTTTGATCTCCATGAATACAGAAACGTTTCCTAGAATATACATGGTTCTCCCTAGTTCATTTCTAGATTTCTCAGCTGTACTATTTTCAGTCAGCTTGTTCTGGCTTAGGTTTGTCTGGGTTGGACACTAGGCTTTCTTGATTTGTAATGCATATTTGAGGTTCTACAGTTTTGCATTTCAAATTAGGTGACTGGTGGCAGCAGAGATACTTTCATTCATGCATGACCACGATCAGGAAATGAGGCTATATTAAAACAAGCCCCAAGTTAGTCTGCTTATACATTTCTTGTTTATACAAATGAGTGCATAGACTGGCCTTGTTTTAAAAATAGAGCAATTATGTATTTTAAATTCAGAAGTGCACACTAGTCTTTTCAAATTGTATTAAAGTACAGCTTGGTAGTTACATACAGAACAGTCAGTGCTCACCTATTCAGTCTATTCTTGCTGCCTATAGCAGAACTCTGCATTCTGCATTTGGTCAAAAGGTAACTTCTCTACCCATTTTCAGGATGTTCAGCAAAGTCATTTTCTAACTTGCTGTAAGGATAACCACACAGGCAGAATCCATGTGATTTCATTTACTCTTGCTAGTAGGGTTATGAGATAAACATTATTGGCCCACTTACAATAAATGTTCTCTGTCTCTCTGTCTCTCTAACTCTCTATCTCTCTGTCTCCCTGTCTCTCTATCTCTCTGTCTCTCGGCTTCTGTCTGTCTCTTCTCCATTCTCGATCTCTTTTCTTTTTCTCTTTGAGACAGGATCACATACATCCCAGACTGTTCTCCAACTTCCTGTGGAGCTGAGGATGACCTTGAACTTCTAATCCTCATGTCTTCCCCTTCAGAATGCTAGAATTACAGGAGTGTGTCACCTGCCTCACTTTAAGGGTTGGTAGTTTTATTTGGTCTTTTTTTCTACTTTAAATCAGGAACCCATTTTCATTCATATTTTTTGAATTAGAGCCTAAGGATACTTGAAAATCGGCAGATATTCTCGAGGGTTTTGAATTTTCTTCAAGAATTTAATTACGAGCTTTCATTTTGATGATAATAATTAATAACATGTTTTGTTTGCTAGATAGTCACTGCAATAGACCGCTGTCATAACCTTTCAGCCATTGTATACTTGTCATTGTTTAAGATTTTTGTTGGTGTGGTGGACAGAGAGAGTAAGAGAGACATAAAGACAGAGGGAGTAAAGTAGAAAGGGATGCATAAAACACAGTCAGGAGAGAGGGGTAGATGAAGGGAAGGAGGTGGAAGAGGAGGAGGAGAAAGAGGAAGAAAAGAAGGAAGAAGTAGAAAGAGGAGGAGGAGGAGAAGGAGGAGGAGGAGGAGGAGGAGGAGGAAGAGGAGGAGGAAGAGGAGGAGGAGGAGAAGAAGAAGAAGAAGAAGAAGAAGAAGAAGAAGAAGAAGAAGAAGAAGAAGAAGAAGAAGAAGAAGAAGAAGAAGAAGAAGAAGAAGCAGCATTGTAGGTGGTCAGTTTGTGTGCCATGACTGATATGTGAGAGACAACTAAAGAACAACATGGAATCCAGAATTCTTCCTGTCAAAAGGAAATTCAGGGACAAAGAGTGGAGCAGAAACTGTAGGAAAGTCAAGCTAGAGACTACCCCACCTAGAGATTCATCTTATCTGCAGATACCAATCCCAGACAATATTGCTGATGCCAAAAAATGCTTACAGAGAGGAGCCTGGTATAGCTCGCACCTGAGAGGCTCTGCCAGAGCTGGACCAAAAGAGATGCTGATGTACACAGCCAAACATTGGACTGAGCGCAGGGACCCCAGTGGAGAAGTTAGGGTAACGACTGTAGGAGTTGAAGGTGTTTGCAACCCTATAGGAAGAACAACAATATCAACCAACCAGCCCTCCCACCCCAAGCTCTCAGGGTCTAAACCACTAACCAAAGAATACACAGAGCAGGGAAGGAGGGGGCCCCTATGCTCCAGCTGGATATGTAGCAGAGGATTGCCATTTCTGGCATGGGAGGGGAGCCCCTTGGTCCTGTGGAAGCTTGATGATCCAGAGTAGGGGAGTGCTAGCAGGAGTGGGTGGGCTGGTTTTGGAGTACAGTCATAGTCAGCGGGGTAATAGAGGTCTTGTGGAGGGAAGACTGGCAAGGGGGATAACATTCAAAATGTAAATAAATAAAATAATCACTAAAAAAAAAATGAAAAAAACCCACGAATAACATAGGAGAAGAGACAGGCAACAAACATACCAAATTCAGATGCCATTTGCGGGCTGTAGGTTCCAATTAATTAATTGGGAGAAGAGATGGCAAAAGAGGTTCAGGAAATGTTGGTGAGCTTCTGAATGGTGTAAAGTAAGTTGTCTCTATTGACCAGCTTTTTCAGTCAAATGTATGGAGTGTAAGGATGTGTGAGATCGCTCTTCTCTCTCTCTGGTCAAATATTTCTGACTCCTCCCATTCTTTGCCTAACACCTATGCCTAAGGGAATCTCACAAATCATTCAAATTTGGAGGGTTTTTCTGGAAGTTTGTGATTCAGAGGATCACTTGCTAACAAACAAGTGTAGAGACAATTTTCCTTGTCCAGAAAGCTCCACTGACTAAAGACATAAAGCAGATCTTACAAGTCAGCCCCAGTAGCCACCTTCAACTAAATGGTAGAAAAGGTGTTTAGGGAAGCAGAAACTGGCTTGGAGGCTGGCACACAATAGCAGAGATCATGGGGGGAACAACTGGCATCTTCACTAGGTCTGTGGTGGTAAGAAATGTTTGTTTGGACATTAAGTACATGTTTTTTTTTAAACAAATTAATTGCAAAGGAGACCTTTCCATCTTAGCAGATTAGTTGGGGCAGTCAGGTTAATCTAAGCAAAGAAGATAATTACAGGATTTTGTGGAAGTAATGGTGAATGAGGTCTATGAGTATGAACATCAGTAACACAGTCAGAGGGTTCAATACCATATTTGCAATTCCAATAGACTGAAGTTTATGGTCAAAGTTGTTTTATTCAAATAGTCATTTTTATTCTTCAAAACATTAATTATGTGCAATAAAAGTACATTAGTTCTTTATTGTTCAAATGACTTTAATTGCTTCGTGTGGTGGCATATTCCTTTGCTCCCAGCACTGGAGGGGCAGAGGCATGTGGAGCTCAGAGTTTGAGGCTAGCCTGATCTACAGAACTAGTCATAGGCTAGCTAGGGCTACCCAGTGAGATCCTGTCTCAACAAAAGAGACAAACCTGCACAAAACACCTTACAATCAAATGACTTTGTTGTTAGCTATATGCACATTGATTAATTAATTTAACTAGACTCCTCTCAAGTGCTATAGTCTTTCTATTGCAAATCCTATGAACTTTACATTCCAAACATTCTAGAAGCCAGTAAAATTAGGCCCCCATTGCTGCTGCTTTTATGGTTAAATCATTTTTTTTCTCAGTTGTCAAGATTACTATCACCCCTCTTTTCTTTTTTTCTTTTTCTTTTTTTTTCCAGAGCTGGGAACCGAACCCAGGGCCTTGTGCTCGCTAGGCAAGCGCTCTACCGCTGAGCTAAATCCCAAACCCCACTATCGCCCCTCTTATCCTGGACAGCATCTCATTCCATTTTTAATCCAGCAGCCATACAAAGAAGGTATAAGTCCCACTAGCCTTCATCCATGTAGAGGAATTGTGAAAGCTTTACAGGGCCCCAAGGATTGCACAAACTGTTTCCTCTCCAGAATCTTCTCTTTGGCTTTGACTATGCTCTGTGACAGACACCCTGACTCTCTGCTACTTGGACATACCAGATTTGCTCCAGTCTCAGACCTTAGCCCTGGCTGCCTCAAGTGCTCCCCTGAGTACTTATGGATCTCATTGCATGCCTTGTCCACATGCTTTCTCAAATCTTTGTCTTCAGTGTCTCCCTGACTGACTACCATGAAATTAAGCTAGTACTTTCCTTCACCTATTCTATACAGCTTATCTTCAAACTGCTTTATCTCAAGCAGTAAAATTTGTAGGCTCTCACGCTGTCTGATAAAGAGGGGCTTTTCAAATATTGATAGTTCTTTTCTTACAAGATTTAATTTTATTTTATTATATGAGTGTTTTACTGAGTATATGTCTGTATACCTATGATCTATTTAGTCTCAAGTTCTTAGCCATATTGGTGGTGTCAGGTATGGGTTCCATCTCATGGTGTGGCATGTAAACCTATTCAAAAAGTGGTTTGTTATGTTGTAGAAATTATTTAATACCGACCGAGAGTTTCTACCCCTTCTTGACCATTTAACTCCCAGATAAAAGACACACACACAATCTTTATATTTACAATAAGCCTTAAACAGCACAAGAGCTGGGCAGATATCTACCCTCTATGCTATTAGAATCTACTATCCTATCAATAACACCAAGTTATTACTTTCTATGGTTCATCTGTGCTTCTCTTATCTCCAAATGACCAGTCCTCAGGGTCATGTTTTCATGATGCACTTAACCCATGGTGACTTCCCTATCCTCCACTTTCTTTTCTCCTCATGGTTCTCCAACCTCCAAACTTGGGGACCCTAAATACTGCCTACATCTCTTCTGTCCAGCTACTAACTGTTGGCATCTTTATTTACCAAGCAGAAATAATTTGGGGGGTAAGATCACTTAGTGTCTATGTGTGAACTCCCTCTTCCTTGGGGCAACCAGTCTTGAGGAACTAATATTAGCAATAGAATATTAGCAGCATCTGGCCAACTCCCTACATATTACCCCCATCACATTTGTGTGAATATTATACAAGTCTATCTTGTAGGCATCTTTCTGATGTAGTTCATAGGGTTTGTGTTTGTAGCTGAGTGAAGATAATGATTGCTTTTCTTCTTTGGTAACATGCAAAATACCTTACAGTACATGAATCTTAGTCAGTAGGAGTGAACATTTTAATTGGAACCAGTTTAATTTCTTCATGGTTGATGACATAAATAAGTTGGCTCTTCAGCAAAAAAAAATTGCCTCAGATTTTTGAGAGCAAGGCTTGACAATAACCTATGATATTTGACAGGGGGAATACTATGGATTCTCATTGGCCAATGACAAGCAAGTTGTAAACTATTCTTGGCACTGGGAGTTTTGCATGGTCTCACAGGATGTCTGGTTGGGTCATTATCTTTCCTGTTATATGATGGCACCCTCTAAATGCCTTTCACACATGCATACACCATAGGAAACTTCTATTGTAGTAGGTTTTCATATGTCTATTTAAAAGCCATTTAGTGTTTGTTATCTCTTCTTCACCTCACTCTCTCATTGCTCTTCCAATTTTATTTTCCTATTCTGGTTTATATCTTATCTATCAGTAACACTGAATTGTATTTACCCTTTCTTGGAGGATCTCCTATTTTCCCCTGGTCCCTTATTAGCTACCTAACCTCTATGGTTATTTGCTTCAAAACATAGATATCTACTGCTTGCAATCTAATATATACATGTAATAGAAAATGTGAAATATTTGCCTTTTTCTAGACTGCCTGTGTTATCTCACTCAAAGTATTTTTTTCTAGTTTCATCCATTTACCTGAAAGTTTCATTATTTCCTTTAGCTTAATAACTAAATAATATCCAATTGTCTAAATGTATTACATTTTCTTATCCATTCATCAGTTTATGGACATGCAGCCTCTTTCCAATTTCTGGCTATTATGAATAAAGCAGTACATAGTATGGATGAGCAAGTGTCTCTATAGTAGAATTTTGGAGTATATTATAAGGTTGAATGGATGTATTGATGTTAATTCACATTGAAAATTACTTTAAGAAATGTGCCATTCAAACATCAAAATTTGAAAGTTTTGGAATGCTTTTGATTGGCATTTAAACAGATACTACATTTTTACTCTTGTGATGATAAAAGGAAGCAAAATGAACACTGTTCCTTCTTAGAGCCCTGTTATCATCTCTCAGAGGGATCAAAGGTAGAGACAAGGAAAGAAGATACTACACATCTTTTAACTTTTGATTCAACTTCCAGTAGTATGTGCTAAGCTATTGTTGGCTACACAGAGAAACAAACAAAGGATTGGCACCATAGACACTGCTGTAGATTATAACTAAATATTCGTGACAACATCTCTGAAAATGTTGCTTTATGTCTCAGGCACTCTGAACTAGTACTTTTTGTCTTAAGTGTGGTCATAATAATAAGTAAGATTTCAAGCACAAGTGATAAGATAGATTTGCTGGCTACTTACGCTCTGTGGACTTTCTATTGCTTTTGTTGTTAGGGAAGTCCAGCCTTAGTCCGTGCTGATTTGATGGAATGCATGGGATTATTTCAATCTTCTAGTATCTGTTGTTGTTTTGTGCTCAATTATATGACTATTTTGAAGAAGGTTCTATGAGGTGCTGAGAAAAAGGTATATTCTTTTGTTTTAGGATAGAATTATCTATAAATATCTGTTGAGTCCATTTGGCCCATAACTTCTAAGTTTCATTATTCTTTTGTTTAGTTTCTGTTTCAATTACCTGTCCATTGGTGAGAGTTGGATGTTAAAGTCTCCCACTATAATTGTGTGAGGTCCAATGTGTGTCTTGAGCTTTAGTAAAGTTTCTTTTATGAATCTGGGTGCCCTTGCAATTGAGACCTTATCAGGATGAATTTTCCCTTTGATGTATATGATATGGTAGTATATATAAACAACTCCCAAAACTCTACAAGAGAACTCCTTTGGCTGATAAACAACTTCAGCAAAGTGGCTGGATATAAAGTTAACTCAAACAAATCAGTAGCCATCCTTTATATAAATCATAAATAGCTGAGAAAGAAACTACAGAAATAACACCCTTCACAGTAGCCATAAAGAGTATAAAATATCTTAGTATAACTCTAACCAACCAAGTGAAAGGTCTGTGTGACGAGAACTTCGAGTCCCTGAAGAAAGAGTTCAAAGAAGACCTCAAGAGATAGAAAGATCTCCCATGCTTATGGATTGGCAGGATTAATATAGTAAAAATGGCCGTTTTACCAAAAGCAATCTACAGATCCAATGCAATCCCCATCAAAATTCCATCCAACTCATTTTTTTCACAGAGATAGAAAGAGCAATTCTCAGATTTACCTGGAATAACAAGAAAATAATTCTCAACAATAAAAGAACTTCTAGGGGCATCACCATCCTTGACCTCAAGCTGTACTACAGAGAAATAGTGATAAAACCTCCATGGTATTTTTACAGAGATATATAGGTCGATCAATGGAATAGAATTGAAGACCCAGAAATAACCTACACATTTATGGACACTTGATCTTTGACAAAGAAATCAAAAACATACAGTGGGAAAAAAGACAGCATCTTCAATAAATGGTGTTGGTATAACTGGTGGTTTGTATGTAGAGGAATGTAAACTGATTCATATCTATAACCCTTCACAGAGCTTAATTCCAAGTGGATCAAGGGCTTCAACATAAAACCAGATATACTGAATCTAATAAAAGAGAAAGTGGGATATAGCCTTTAACACATTGGCCTAGGAGAAAAATTTTTGAACAGAACACCAATGGCTCAGGCTTTATGATCAATAAATGGCAAATGGGATCTCTTGAAACAGCAAAGATTCTGTAAGGCGAAGGACATTATCAATAGAACAAATCTGCAACCTAAAGATGGGGAAGAAATCTTTACTAACCCTATATCCAATAGAGGGCTCATATCTGGAATATAAAAAGATTTCAAGAAGGTAGACTCCAAAAAAACCAGGTAACTCAATTTAAAAATAGGGCACAGAGCTAAGCAGAGAATTATTAATAGAGGACTCTTGAATGGCTGATAAACACTTAGTCATCAGGGAAATGCAAATCAAAATGATTCTACCTTACACCAATCAGAATGGCTAAGATCAAAACCTCAAGAGACAGCACATTCTGATGAGGATGTAAAGAAAGAGGAACACTCAATAATTGCTGTTGGAAATGCAAACTGGTACAACCACTCTGGAATTCAATCCGGTGATCCCTCATAAAATTGGAAATAGTTCTACCTGAAGACCCAGCTGCGCCACTCCTGGTCATATACCCAAAAATTGTTCCACCATACGATACGGATATATGCTTCACTCTGTTGATAGTAGCCTTATCCATAATATCCAGAAACTGGAATCACCCAGATGTCCCTCAACTGAAGAATAGGCACAGAAAATGTGGTTCAATTACATAATGGAATATTATTTAGTTACTAAAGTGTGAGGACATCCTGAAATTTGCACGTAAATGGAAGGAATTACGAAATATCATCCTGAGTGAAGTAACCCAGACCCAAAAGAACATGCATGGTATGTACTTACTGGAAAGTGAATATTAGCCAAAAAGTACAGAATATTTATGATATACCCCACAGACTCAAAGAAGTAAAACAGGAAGGGTGGCCCAGCAGAGGATGCTTCAATCCCATTTACAAGGGGGAAAAAAGTAATCACATGTGGCAGAGGGAGGGAGGGATCGAGGTGGGAGAGTGGAAGGAAAGGGAAAAAGGGATTGGGAGAATCAGGTCTGAGGTGGGGGAGACAGGAGAGAAGCCCAAGGGGCCAGGAGAATGAATGGAAATTTGCAGCTGCTTGGGGTGAGCAGTGAGCAGTCAGGGGTGATACCGCTAGAAAATCCCAGAGATCTGGGATTTGAGAGGCTCCCAGGACTAAATGTGGGTGAACTTAGAGGAGATGTCCAACAGTGGGGGATAGAACCTGAAGAGACCACTTCCAGTAGTTAGACAGGAACACAAGTTGAGGAATGGGGGCACCAACACACCTTCAAACCTTTTGACTTAGGATTATTCCTATCAAAAAGAAATGCCAGACGAAAATGGAGTAGAGACTGAAGAAATGGCTGACCAGTGACTGGCCCAACTTGGGATCCATCCCATTGGAGGGCACCAAACCCAGACACTATTGCTGATGCTATATTGTGTTTGCAGAAAGGAACCTAACATGTCTATTCTCTGAGAGACTTTACTAGAAGCTGACAGAAACAGCTGCAGACACTTACAGCCAAGCATTGGACTGAGGTTGTGGGTCTATATGGAAGACTTAGAGGAAGGATTGAAGAAATGTAAGGAGATGGCAATAAAAACAAGAGTATCAACTCAGAGCTCCCAGAGACTAAGCCACCAACCAAAGAGCATACATGGGCAGGTCTGAAAACCCTGGAAAAGGACTGCCTTGTCTGGTCTCAGTGGGAGAGGATGTGCTTAATCCTGTGAGAGAGACTCTATGCACTAGGGAAGGCAGATGCCCAGGGTCAGAGGAGGAGCACCCTCTCAGTGAAGAAGGGGAGGGGTGGGGTGAAAAACTCTGGAAAGGGGCTAGGATGGGAGACAACATTTGGGATGTTAACAAGTAAAATAATTAATTAAAAAAGAGCTGTCATAGTAATAATTAGACTCTCAACCATATGTGAAAGGAAAGATTTGCTGGCTATTTAATGCTCTGTATGTGGACAAAGATAAACTGCATAAAGAAATTTATCATTCAATTAGTGATTGGTAACATTCAAATGGAAAGACCCAGGTTAGGATAATGATTTGATGAAAGGATGAAAGAATTCCAATTCTAAATTCTAATTAAAGTACGTAAATAAATAAATTTTCTAGATCATGGACAATAGCAGAAAACAGTTCAGAGTGTGCCTTCTAAGTGAGGGCATATATATATATATATATATATATGTACATATATATATATACACATATGAGAATATGAGGTATTTTTTCTGTATGAGACAGACCTACTCTGTGGGTAAAGTTTATAGCATGTGAAAAACAATTTCTGAGCATATAGAGTTAGGAAGTAGAAGTTCAGGGTAGATTAGATCCCAGCGCTTTGGAAAAAAATAAAAGAGAGTGAAATAGAAGGAGTCAGTTGTCTTCAGGAGATTGCTTAAAGGAAACAAGTAAGAAACACTCTCCCTTCAGTTATGTGCCTTTTGAGTTGTATAACAGATGAATATGTTACTTACCTAATAATACATTAGTAAAAACCACAGGTGTCTGCTGTTGCTTTTCACAGCTTCCCTGAGTTCCTATCTCTCTTGTCTTTGCTACGCAACTGGATAACCTTTAGCCCTAAGCACTACATTGAAATCACATTAATTAGTTTACAACTGTTCAACAAATTTTATGATGGAAATAGCAGTGTGAAGAACTGTTTTCAATTACCTTGCAAGCTGCTTTCAATTGATTGCATTAAATCCATCTTGAATAACTTTTCTGTGCCAGGTGCTAGGTGAGACATTGCTCTGGCTGAGACAGGCCTGCTCTGCGTAGAGTTTGCAGCAGGTGAAAACTATTTTCTGAGTGTGTGAAGAGGTAGACACGCAGGATGGATTACATCCAACAGCCTAGGATTTCCTGTAGTTCAGGAGATTAAAAACTTTAGGATAAATTAGTAGGTTTGGTAGTTTGAATTAAAAATGTGCCTCCCCCAAAGATTATTATATTAGAAAGCATAATCACCAGAAAGTAGCACTATTTGAAAGGTTTAGAAGGATTTGGAGGCATGGCCTTGTTGAACTAAGTATATCACTTGGGTGAATTTTGGCATCTCAAGAGCCCAGGCCAAGATCTCTTTCAACCTATGGATCAGAATGTAGCCCTCACTTCCTGCTCCACTGTCTACCTGCATAGCGTCATGGTCCCTGCTATGATAATAATGGACTAAACCTCTGAAACCATAAACAAGCCTTCAATTAAATTCTTTCGCTTAAAATACTTGCCATGTTCATGGTGTTTCTTCACAACAATAAAAGTGTGATTAAAAAAAGTATTGTTCGCTGATGTCAGGTAACTAGGAGATGGAGTTGATGGTAAGAGGAGGCACCATGAGGTAAGACTGTGTGCTGAGCTCTGGCTCTGCTGAGAAGAGCTACTCTGCACTCAGTATAACTTCAGTGTCAAACAAATACAGGATTCAAGGATGCAGTAATGTTGCCAATTATATATTAAATTATATATTATATGTTAAATTATATATTAACAGTGGGGTGAGCCTTGACTCAGAAAATGTCATTCTATTGTTTATGTTGGTTTAATGATTGGCTTAGGGTAACTTGAGGAACCTGGCAGAACTTCTCAGAGGCTGGACCTAGTAGAAGAAGTTAAGTTGGGGGAAGTGCCCTTAAAGGGGAGATTGGAATTCCTAGTCTTGCTTCTGCTCCTGTTTTTGTTTTTTTTTTAAACTTAGGGCCTTGTCCATGCTTACTAGTTACACTATTCTTGAGCTTCATGTCCTGCCTCACTTTTCTGATCTCCCAACACTTTTCAGCTGATGTACCCTGTTACCAGAGACTCAAAATAGCAAGAACATGGAAGGAGATGGGAAAATCTGAACTTGTAAGTGGGAAGTCTTGTCTATCTCTAAAATGTCCTCCTACAGTTAATTATTTCCTTCTCTAAATTTGTCATTTTTTTCTTTTTAAAATTTATTTACTTATGTAGTTTTTCTTTTATTCTTTATTCTTTAATCTTTTTTTTTTACAGTCCAACCTTTATCCCCTTCTCAGTCTACCCTCCATCCACATCCCACAACTCCTCCCCTCATCTTCAAGAGGCTGTCCCTCCCACCCTACCAGACCTCCCCACTCCATGGAACCCCATGTCTCTTGAGGGTTAAGTGCATCTTCTCTGACTGAGTCCAGGCCTGGCAGTCCTCTGCTGTATATGTGCTGGGAGCCTCATATCAGCTGGTGTATGCTACCCTGGTTGGCATTTCAGTGTCTGAGAGATCCTAGGGGTCCAGGATAGTTGAGACCTCTGGTCTTTTTATAGGGTCACCCTCCTCCTCAGCTTCTTCCAGCTTTTAGTATCCTATTGTTTGTCTTTCATGTACTTTTTGCACTAGGGTGTGATCTTCTTGAGAATTAAGGCTTTACTGGATATCTTTGTTAGGATTAATATTGCTGTGATGAAACACTATTAACACTATTAACAAAATGAAACACTATTAACAAAAGCAATTGGATAGAAATAGGTTTGTTCGGTGTATATATCCTGAATCATAGCCAATGAAAGGAAGCCAAGGCAAGAACTCAAACTTGGAAACACAAACAATAAAAACAAACCAAAGCAAAACATCATCATCATCAACAACAACAATAACAACAATAACGGCAACAACTATATTAAGTAGAGTGCTTATTGCTATGGTGAAACAACATGACCGAATGAAAGTTTGGAGGGAAGGATTTATTTTGCTCATACTTCCACATCACTGTTTATCATTAAAGATGTGAAGATAGGATTTCAAACAGGGCAGGAACCTGAGGCAAGTGCTGAAGCAAAGGTCATGGAGGAATGCTTCCTACTGGCATGCTCAGCCTGCTTTTTTAAAGAACACAGAACCACTAGGTTTGGTGCTTATATGCTTAGCAGCCTAAAGCCTGATCTTATGGAGGCATTTTGTCAGTTAAGGCCTTCTCCTATCAAATAAAGATAACTTACATATGTATAACTTACATAAGTCTTTAGCCTAATTTTTTTTTTGTTCCCATGAAAATTGGTGTTTTGAGGAGGGAATCAGGAAGATTCCTGTTGAAAAAACACAGACCAGGGTCTGTGTTAGAGTTCCCAATATTTGGGAGTTTAGCTGAGTGATCTAGGAAAAGTAAAGAGCCAAGGGAAGCCATGTAAGAGAGTATCTCACAAAGGAAGTTACCTTCAGTGATAAAACCTACTCCCTAGAAGAGAAGTATTAGACCCATTGGCTATGCTGACTGGGCAGAACCAAGCATCCTTTGAAGAAGTAGTTAAGATGAAAACCCAACTAACATGGGCAGAGCATGGATGCATGAGGAGGAGATGTTGAAGTAAAGTCTATAGGTTTAATAACTCAACTTGGCAAAAGAAAAATATCCCTGGAAAATCCAACAATGCAGCGAGCATTTGATGTGGGTTTCATGAAGATACTTTTTCATATTAAGAGAGAGGACAGAAATCGACAGGAGAGATGGAGGATGAAAGATGCCACAGAGTACACTGAGAGGCAGAGGAGGGAAGGTCAGAGGGCAGAGGCGATGGGTTTGAGGTAGGGGCACTTCTGCAGTAGGATGAAAAGAGAGTGCTTACTAAGTACTTACTGTTAACAAGCAGCAAGGAGCATGCTCCCTTCTGCAGGGGGTTGTAGTCTGCTTAGCATGCAGGAGATTTTGAAAAAGAGATTAATAACTGCCTGTGGTAAGCAATAGCCAGTGGGTGCTACAATATTTCACACAAAAGCAAGATTAACTCCTGGTGGTGTGGTCAAGGCAATTTTGTGAAAAGTGACATTTGATTTGGTACTTGAAAGTAGAGTAAGATTTTACCAACCAAGGTTTATAAATGCTAAACTTAAGTAAATGTAATCTATTTCCTGTAGAGGGGCAGCAAGAATAAGGGTGCTAACACTCTTGTATTTCAGTTTACCTATCAGCTAAGAAGCAGGATTTTTTTATTCTTAAAGTGTATATCCTGACAGAGTAGAGTAATTTGGAGGAATATCAAGAGTTGAGGGATGGTTTTTGCAAATGTTATGATGTTTCTAGGTACACAGTATGAACTACTGACAAACAGAAATGAGTGCCGACAAATGAGTATTTAAAGTCATGAAGAGAGTAAGTAACCAAACTGAGATGAAGCTCACAAAAGTAGCTTTTGGGATAACATTATTGTGAGTGTGGTTAAATGGCATGGCTCACTTGGCTTTGTTGACTGTAACAGACAGCACAGGAGAGGAGTGATCTCACAGACTTGTGAACAGTAAATGCTGTGCAGTAGCAACTGTGCTCAGAGATTTGCAGTAGAGAGATTTCAGTTGAACCTGCACAGAACATGCTCATTCTCACCCTGCTAATCATTCCCACAGTTCACCAGGCTTACATCTGTTTTATGTGTCTTGGGCGAATTAAATCCCCATTGACTAACATGAATTTGAAGAAAACTCTATGATAACTCTAAGTTTAACAACAAATTTACTGATTTCTTACCTCTATTAGAAGAAGTTAAGACACTGTGGATCTAAACAGCATGAGTTTTATTCCTGAATCTTTTGGTCAAAAGTCCAAAACAGATTTTACTCGGCTGGAGTCAGCACAACTGTAGTCTCAATTCCCTTCCCCCATAAACTCTCTACTACTTAGCTCTTGTTAGTCTGAAACTCATTTTATAAGCCAGTCTGGCCTAGAATTCATAATGTTTCTGCCTCAGCCTCCCGATTGCTCAGAATATCTGGGTATATGCCATCTACACAGGTACTTTCTTGAGGGTGCATAGGGAAAAATCTATTTCTTCTCTTTTCTAGCTTCTAAAGACTGCTCATTTTTCTTAGCTTGTGGATCCTTCTCTGATCTTTAAGACACCAATACTTTGGCTCTCTCAGAAACCTTGATTATTCTCTGACTGTGGGTTAAAAGGTTCTTGGCTTTTAAGGGCTCCAGTGATTGGATAAAGCCCATCTGAACAACCATGGAGAGTTTCCTTTCAAAGCTCTTCCCCTTAACAATACCTTTAAAATCTTTTTGCCACATAAAGTAACAAGTTTATAGGTACTAAGATTAGAACACAGACACCTTTGGGCTTTTGTTTTGCCTGCAGAGAAGGAGAAAAGGGCATGTTGTGGATCATTAGAAACATGATTTGTAGCTAACTAGAAAACAGACAAGGAAAGACATAAATTTGATTTCTTTCAACAGGTTTACTTCCCTTATTTAAAGAGTTACAAATGAAATATATGTGGAGACAGCCAGAAAGAGTTCTGTTTTTCTTCCTTAGGCTATTTCTATGACAAGGTCAAGTGTTAGGTGTTCATGCAGCAAGTGCTGTTCACAACTCACTAAACAACTGATTGAAAGTGGGAATGGACCTGAACCTGGAGGAAGGTATCCTGGGGAGGCCATGTTTCTCTACTCACAGCATCCCTGGTGTGAGTGGGATGAGGACTCATAGGTGAGATATATCAAGACTATAGGTGGTACACAGGCGGGTCAAATATCAGAGAAAATCTCAGTCAACTGAAAGTCAAGAGGAAAACAGTGAGCTTCACAACAGTGGTTAGTCTTGAAGTCCAAGGAGAAAGTTGGTCAAAGGTAGGAGCATGGTATCACTCTGTGTGGGAAAAACATTAGGAGAATTTGCATTAGAACACAACACATTAAGTGCATCAGTTGATATTTTCTGAGCAGCCACTGTGTGTCACAAATGGCTTTACACTGTGTGTCACAAATAGTCATACAGCTTTTCCATTTAAAAAAAAATCTATAAATGGCCAGACATGGTGGCGTACCCCTTTGATGCCATCACTTTTGAGGCAGAAGCAGATGGGATATCTGTGATTTCTAGTCTAGCCTGATCTATATAGTGAGTTCTGGCTCATCCAGTGCTACATAGTGAGAGGCTACCTCAAAAAAATCAAAACAAAACAAAACAAAAAAAACCCCATAAATATCTACAAGCAAAAATTTATTTCACACAAATTATGGTTCAGAGGCATGAAGCAACTAACAGGTTAAAGAGCACAAAATCAGCTATCAGTGCAAACTAGAGACTGACCTTCAGGACTGGACCCATTTAATCAATAGGGGCATTTAGGAGACAAGGCGTTTCGGTAATAATAAACAGTGGAACAGTTCCTACGCATACCCTGGCAGTCACGCTCTCTTGCTAGTTCTCGCTCCCCAGGCTATTGGAACTAGCACTAATTTATCTCTGTGGCTCCACACTGCCCCCATCTACTTTCTGACCCACTGTCTGGGAGCCATTCTGTCAGGCTGCTCAGCCCTCACAGCTCTCTTGGATGGTTTCCACCATACCAGGCATACACATCCCAATTTCATGGAGAGGTCTGGTGCATCTGGCCACCATACACTTTTTTGAACTCAACTGAGTCACCACATGAAAGAACATATCACACAATATTCTCTGATCCAATTGATAAAATATAATTTGCCCATCTAGACAGCACAAAATCCTGTACACAGCCACAATCTGTAATATGTGCAGAGAGGAATCTTAGCATATATTACCATGTTCTCTCAGCTCCCTCCTCCTCCGGCCTCCTCTGCCTCCCTAAAACTTTTCTCCCACCCATCCTTCCTTCTCGTAGACATCAATCTACAATGAGGAGTTATAGCTGTTCTCCTTAAAGTGGGATGTCATAGGTAGAAAAGAATTGCAGTACATTTTCCAGTTTAGGCTCCTACTTTAAAAGGGGCTTTGAGAGATGCCTTATGTGCATCAGTGTGGGTCCAGTAACCTCAGCAGACTGAACAGCAGGTTATGTACAAGATATATGAACAGACTTGGTACATGTGCTTGTTATTTTTTTTTGTTTCTTTTTATTTACTCTTCTCTCATACAATACATCCTGACCCAGCCTCCACTCCCTAAACCCCTCCCAGTCCTGCCCCTCATCTCCCATTTTCCATAGATCTACTGCTCCACCATTCCCTTTAGAAAATAGTAGTCCTTTCAGTGCTATTAACCAAACATAGCATAACAAGGTGCAATAAGATTTGACACAAACTAGAATCATCTGAGAAGAAGATATCTCAATTGAAAAACATGACTCCATAAGATCAGGCCTTAGGCAAGCAAACCTGTACTATTTTTTTCTTAATTAGTGATTAATAAGGCAGGGCTCAGCCCATTGTTAGTGGTACCATGGAGGGTACTATAAGAATTCGGGGTGAGCAAACCATGAAGAGCAAGCCAGTAAGCAGCACACCTTCAAGACCATTTCATCAGCTCCTGCCTTCAGGTTTCTGCCCTATCAGAGTTCCTGTATTTGGCAATGAACGGTGTAAGTGTAAGCAAAATGACTCTCCTCGACAAGTTATATCTCATGGTGATGTTTCATCACAGCATAGAAATCATAACTAATGCAGAAATTGGTGCCACAATAGTAGGGTGTTATTGTGACAGACACGATCATATTGTGTTAGGGGAGATTGTGGGAAGACTTTGGAATTTGGGTTGAAAACAAAACACTACAAGAGCAAAGGATAACATCAAATGCTGAGAGCTCATTGGGCTTCCCTGATGGAGCTTAGAAGATAAGCTGAAAGCAATGAAGACAATTGGAGTTCTGGCTTATATGTTCAAAGGGAAGTCTAAAGACTTGATTTGGGGCTGCTTGCTATTTTGAATTAAGACTGTGTAGTTCTGGTTGACTGGGATTGAAAAGTCATCTGTGATTAACCACTGAACTGAAATATTTTTTTTTTACTTCAACAATTAATGGCTATTGGCTAGAGCTGGGAAATTAGTGGTAATTTAAAGGGGGAAAGAATTTTTGATAACTAATATTCTGGGAAGAGTTTCTCCAGAATTACACACAGAAGTTATGTTTCAGGGTTGGCCAAAGTTGTGCCTTTTGCTGGTAGCCAAAGTTGCTCATGTATAAAAGTTGCACCAGATGGTTCTCTCTCTCTCTCTCTCTCTCTCTCTCTCTCTCTCTCTCTCTCTCTCTCTCTCTCTCACCTCTGTCTTTCTCTCTCTAAGAAGTCATGGATAGAAGTTGAGGTTTGGCCATGAAGAGAGTCCAGGAGAGGCTATTGATGAAACTGCAGCCCAGTTGCAGTAGAACACAACAGTATTAGGAGATGTCAGTGTCACAGGACAGCCACCACGAACAGCAGCAGTGGAATGAGCCAGTGGGGGTTTTGAAGATAAATGCTGTGTGCTGCAAATGATCCAGTCAAAGAAGGGACCCAGCGAATCCCAGATAACAGACATTGAATTATTTACACTTTGGTTTTGCTTTGATCTGATTGGGACTGCTTCTTCCTGCTTGAAGTAAGAAAATGCTTAACTTGTTTTTTGATTTTTCAGGAGCTCACAGTTGAGAGAATTTGAATGTTTAAGGAGATTTTGAATTTTTGAACTGACTGAATATTTTACAGAGGCTGAACTTTTAAAGTATTTGGATTGTAGAGGTTGGGACTCTTAGTATGTGATATTAATAATTGTATGTAATCTTTGAAACAAATGAGAAAGGAAAAAATCTAATTGAAGTGATATGTTTGTGAGTCAACTTGACAAGGGATCAGTTGGGCTGGACAATTTTATGTCAACTCAATACAAGCTTCAGTTAACTACATATGATGTGGGGGTGTTTTCTTATTAAGTTTTGCTAGGAGAGGGCCTAGACAATTGTGTATAGTGCTATTGTGGTCCTAGATAGTATAGGAAAGCAGGCTAAACAAGCCATGATGAGAAGGCCATTAAACAGAATGCCTCAGTGTACTCTGCATCATTTCCTGCCTCCAGATTACTACCCTGTTTGAGTTCTTGTCTTGACTTCTGTGATGAGATGGTGTGGAAGCATAAACAAAATAAACTCTTTTCTCCTCAACTTGCTTTTGGTCATGGTGTTTCAACATAGCAATAGTGACCCGACCTAATATTATTAGTTAACATACCATGGTAATTTTAGATGGCAGATGGCAGTTTCCTAACTGCCAACTCCCATGTCTGACTTAAATTCTTGTGGTCTCATTCTACCACTAAATAATCACACCCCTCCCTATTTTCTTGTCACCTAGAGAAGGCTTGTCTCCTTTTAGATCTTGCTTTTACTTTTTTCTTTTTTTCATCTTTATTAAATTGGGTATTTCTTATTTACATTTCAATTGTTATTCCCTTTCCTGGTTTCCAGGCAAACATCCCCCTAACCCTTCCCCCTCCCTTTCTCTAAGGGTGTTCCCCTCCCCATCCTCCCCCCATTACCGCCCTCCCCTCAACAATCACGTTCACTGGGGGTTCAGTCTTGGCAGGACCAAGGGCTTCCCCTTCCACTGGTGATCTTACTAGGCTATTCATTGCTACCTATGAGGTTGGAGCCCAGGGTCAGTCCATGTATAGTCTTTAGGTAGTGGCTTAGTCCCTGGAAGCTCTGGTTGCTTGGCATTGTTGTTCATATGGGGTCTCAAGCCCCTTCAAGCTCTTTCAGTCCTTTCTAAGATTCCTTTAACGGGGGTCCTATTCTCAGTTCAGTGGTTTAATGATGTCATTTGCCTAAGTATTTGCTGTATTCTGGCTGTGTCTCTCAGGAGAGATCTACATCTGGCTCCTGTTGGCCTGCACTTCTTTGCTTCATCCATCTTGTCTCATTTGGTGGCTGTATATGTATGGGCCACATGTGGGGCAGGCTCTGAATGGGTGTCCCTTCTGTGTCTGTTTTAATCTTTGCCTCTCTATTTCCTGCCAAGGGTATTCTTGTTCCCCCTTTTAAAGAAGGAGTGAAGCATTCACATTTTGATCATCCGTCTTGAGTTTCATGTGTTCTGTGCATCTAGGGTAATTCAAGCATTTGGGCTAATAGCCACTTATCAGTGAGTGCATACCATGTGTGTTTTTCTGTGATTGGGTTACCTCACTCAGGATGATCTTTTCCAGTCCCCTCCATTGGCCTATGAATTTCATAAAGTCTTGCTTTAGATCTTTTTCTGCTCTTATCACCTCCCTTCTACTTCCATGTCTCCCCATGTTCACATACATGTGTTTTCTTTTTTTTGTCTGCATATTGAGAAAAACATAAAATATTTTTCTTTCTGAGTCCATCATTTTTATGTAAATGTTAGGATTTTATTATTCTTTATGAATATGCAAATTCCACACTGTACATGTACGTATTTTCTTTGCCCATTCATTTGTTGATAGAAATCTAGAGTGACTTTATGTCATGACTCTTATGAGTATTATAACAGTAAATATGGCTGTGCAAGTGTGTCTGGGGCATGGTGATGTAAAGTGCTTTAGGTATATGCTCAGGAATGGTCATATAGTCACATGGTCACTCTAATTTTAGGTTTTGTTGAAGAGCTTTCACATTGACTTCCCTAATGGCTGCACCAGTTTACATTCCTTTTACATTCCATATTCTGATTTTATCTTTTTTTTTTTTTTCCCAGAGCTGGGGACCGAACCCAGGACCTTGTGCTTGCTAGGCAAGCACTCTACCACTGAGCTAAATCCCCAACCCCCATATTCTGATTTTAAACCCCACAATCTTCCCAGTATCATACCACTAAAGTAGACCACTAAACAAACCTTGATTTAATTTTACCATTCTATTATGAGAAGAAAAAGTATATTTGCTTGTGCTTACATGGGTGCATGTATGAAGATGCACATGTACAAGTATATTTGTGAAGGCCAAAGGTCAGCCTCAGGTATCTACTTTCTATCTAACTTTTTAAAAATACAAGACCACTCAGTGAGCAAGTTTATTTATCTGGCTAAGCTGGCCAATAAGGAACCCAAGACAGACAAAAGTATGCATCATGTCAATGACCAACTTGATCTAACCAATTTTATTGGGGTTAATTATTAGAATATGAATGAGGGGTTACTTACAGGAGCAGAAATGATTTAAGGGCAGCTGCATCACCAAAAACCCACCATAACATGGGTGACAGCTCACAGAAACAGGGAATCTGGAGCATACTTCACAGCCCAAAGGCAGTTCAACAGTCTGGAGATTGTCCTTTTCAGTCACTTCAAATTGTTCTCAACATCTTCCAGATCAGCTTGGTTGATTTCTGTTTCTTAATGGCAGCTTATGTGGTCTAAGAGTCTTCTTTGTAGCTTGCCCCATCTGAGTGTGATTCTCAGCAGACTTTATTGTTTACTCTTTGGAGAGATGGGCTTAGTGAATTTGGTCAATTTGAGTGACTTATTGAAGTCATTTTTAGTTATTACCTTCTATCTCAAAGTGCTTTCCGACGGGATGGAATGTATGAATATGGGATGAAACACTACCCTGCTGGGGATATAGTCTCAGGTCCTCATGTTTTTGCGGTAGGCAGTTTGCCTACTGACACATCTCTCCAGGCCAGAGGAAGATTCCTAACTGCAAAATGTACAGAAAGAAATTGGGAACTTTCTAAGTTGGCAGTAACAACTTCAAAAAGAAACTATTATTTTAACATCTTGATTAATTGTTGTTTGGTGTTAGATAGTTTGAAAGGTTTGAGAACAATTGCAGCTTCAGAGGAGAGTGGGGGTTTGGACAAGGATGAAAAATAAGGGTAGAGTAGGAAAGTCTCCCGAATAGCTTCATTACTTTGTCTTGGGGGCAAGATAATCACAATCTTCAAAGTTCAAGGCTGGAAGGACTTGAAAGTAAGAGACAGTGTGGCTAAGGCACAGTCATTGGCAGATCTCAAAAATAAAAATCTCAAGGAATGGAATAGAAGAAAATATGTTTAATCGAACCCAGCATAGAAATAAGATGGCTTTGCTATTAGGTACGGGGCAGCATCTTCCATTTTCGTTACCAGAAACTTAACCAATCAGAATGATTTCAGATATTACTTTTTCCTCAAGACACTTTTTTCTCCATAATTTTAAGTAAAAAAGAAATTACCAGTGGCATTTACTGCATCTAGCATAACTCTAGGCACAGACCTGAATAGGACTGCAAAGGAATGGAGAAAAGACAGATGGACATATAGATAAAAAGCTGGGATATATGGATTGAGATCTGCTAAAGGAACCACAGCACCCTGTAGCTCAGCGTGTTTAGTATACTGTTGAGCAGGGAGGCATGTTATAGCATACAGCTGAGCAGGAAGTCAGATTATTACATACAGATAAACAAGGTAGAATTGTTTATTGTATAGAGCTGGATCAGGGACCTAATAGGCTTATCTAATCTTAGGAGGAACAGCCTGTGTAGGGAGCAGTCCTTAGGTCAAACATATCTGATTTGTGGGGTGAACATTTTCTATAAACGCTATCAACATTCACACATGAATCAGAAGGAAAGCCTTTGCCATTTCCTCTGTATCTGAGGCTATGGTTCTTGACATGGTCATACCTATGTTAACAATACACGTTTACTTAGGATTTTACAAACTTGGGTATTTCTCTGATTCCCATAGACATTTATTAAGCTATTATTAATTCCTTAGTCTTCATTAGTTGAGATAGTGTATTTGAATCATCACTCATCACTGCTGTCATTTGTCAGTATGGGTGTGTGTCATCTATGTTGGGAATATAAATAGACATGGATTGAATTATACTTGACCTCCAACATTCCACTATTCATATATTGAAACTCAAGAAGCCTCAGTTCAACTATTTTTGAGTCTTTATGGAAGTGATTACGGTTTAATGAAATCATATAAGTGGGGAGCCTAATCCCATAGAACTTGTGCCCTTGTAGGGGGAGGATGCATAAGAATGACTTCTGCGATTCCTTCTTTCCTTTCTTCCATGCACATACAAAAGCTCCAGGAGAATGCAGTGGGGATAACTGTAGTCATTCAGGAAGAGAAACTTACCCAAACTCACACCTGTGGCTTCACTTCCTTAGATTTCTAGTCCCAGACCTGCAAGGAGGGGATGAAGCCATTTAAGATAGGATTGAACTACATGGCAAGGGAAGAGAATAAAAAAGAAAACAAGTCAGAGTTAATGGTAAGTGTATAAACAGTACCAGCATGCTGAATCAATGAGAATATAACCTGCCTGGCTATATAGTGATACTCTTCCACCCAAACTAAAACAAGTAACACTTGTTGTTGTATTGAAAATGGTATAATCAGGGCCAAGAGGAAGAACAAAATCCTTATGTGATTTTCATCATTATGTTGGTGAGCATTATGACAATATGGAATAGGGTGCTATTTTAGATATATTTCAGATATAAGTGGGCTGCTGATGGAGGGGAAGAGAAGAAAGGACAAAACAGAAATGTTGGGCCACAGCATGGCTGTGTGAAAGCTGAGGTGCAGAGGGATGTCCTGGATTGTTGGTTTTCCAGAGTCTTTTAGCATGAGAAATGAAGCAAAAATAAATATCTTCCAAACAGAAAAACAAATACCTCTGTGGTAGTTTGAATGAAAATGGCTCACTTAAATTTGTAAGGGTGGCATTATTTGAAAGGCTTACGACATATGGCCTTGTTGGAGTAGGCTTTGTGGCTTTGTTGGAGGAAGTGTGAGTGGTCTTTGAGATTTCAGAAGCTCAAGCTAGGCCAAGTGGCTCACTCTTACTTCCTGTTCCCTGTGGATAATGATGTAGACCTCGCAGTTACTCTCTAGCACCATGTCTGCCTACACAGTGCCATGCTTCCTGCCATGATACTAATGACATAAACCTCTAAAACATAAGCCAATGCCAGTTAAATGGTTTCCTTTATAAAAGTCACTGTGGTCATAGTGTTTCTTCAAAGCAATGGGACACCGAATAAGAACCCCTCCTCCTGCCTCCCTCCCTCCAAGAAAAATTAAACCAAAATAAAGGGGATTCACTTTCTAATAGTCTCAAATACTGATGTCAGAATTTCAAATTCAGTGTGTTTCAAGTTCTTGCCTCATGTGAGCTGAGCAATGGTTCTGAGATGCTGATTTAACTCAACTTCACCAGAATGTAATTTAGAGTAAAGTGTGAGTCAGGTGGATGTCTAGTGTGTGCTGAGATGCTGACTTTAGCAGATGCCACATGTATCTTCAGCCTACTAAGCTGATAACTTTCAGCAAAGTCAATCTTCCTCTCTTGTACTCTTGAGCTTGCTCTTGTCTGCTGGTGAATACAAGGCTTGCAGACCTCATTCCAGGGAGGAAGAAAGGATGCAGAATCAGCCGTAGGTTCTACTACTCTGCTGCTTGGCCAGAATCTTTATCCAATAATTTCTGGGGCTGAGGGAACTTGTCAACCTTCCTGTGGGAGTTGGTCCATGAGTCTGAGAAAATAAAATGGATATTGATAGAGTTGGAAGAAAGACACACACATACAAATGTTCAAACAGTTACATGGGAGTCACATGAAATATGACTCAAAGGCCAGATAGCTGACACTTCAAAAGGAAGGGGAAGTGGGGCCAGGAGCACCTGGAGAAGGAGACAAAACATTTTTTAAAAAAATAAAAGATGAATTGATTTGAAAGCAGACAGCCTGGGACAGAATATACCAGTCTCCAGCGTGTGTTCTCAATTTTCTTCTTGCAAGTAGCTCTCTGGAATCATTGAGAGAACCCTGTCCTTGTTCTTTAGAAAGAAATGAGGCAGCTTAGTAAGACCTTGTTGCAGCTTCTTAACTCAGCTTCTTTAGATTTCTTTAATTCAAAGTGTCTTTTTCACAATCCCAACAGTAACACTCCCGGGCTGTATTATTCCCATTAAGACTGTTATATGGAAATACCACAGACTGATAAGTAACTTAAACAACAGAAATATATTCTCTCACAGCATTGGGAGGTAGTTTGAAGTGAGGTCATGTTTGGTTTCTCTTGAAGCTTCTTTTACTAGCTTTCCCAGGAGTGTCCTCTGTCTAAGTCTTTGCTTATCATTTTGTCTGTGCTCACATATTGTGGGTGCATGGCTTGTAAAGAGTCCAGTCACACCCAACTGCCTCCTGACTTTTTAAAATTTAACTTTTTATTTATTCTTTGTGAATTTTACATTATGCATCCCAAAGCCCACTCATATTCCATTTCCTTTGTACCTGCCTTCCACCCTTGCAACCTCTACTGGAAAAGAAAAAAAAAATTTCATTGTTGAAGCTGTAGCGTGTTACAGTGTATCCCACAGTATAGCGCTTTGTCCATACTTCTTTACTTGCAAATGTTCATTGCAATGTGTCACTGGTAATAGTCTGATGCCTCTGGTTTCTGCTACTCTATCAATATTGGATCCTCATCAGGATCCCTTTCTGATATCCTGTTGTTACCTTATGACATGGAGATTCTGCAGCTTTGAATCTATAGGAAAGGTCTCCTCATGCACTCACAGTTCACAGATGGCATAGATGTTGGGATGGGCCAACTCAAAGCCTTTGATCTGGGCTTGGGTAGTAGCTGATTCAGTTAACCCACCAGGACTACTGCACCCACACCACCAGGATGAGCTCTCCAGTGCTGCCCTGGCTTGCTCAAGCATGCCATAGCCCCTCCCTCTCTCCCACTCTCATTCTATCAGGGTCAGCTTATCCATGCCCATGCCAGCACGTCCAGCTATTTGTGCTGCCCAGGCAAGATATAGGGGCAGTTCTTCCAAGTGCTGTAGCCCATGGCGCGCTGGCAGCTTTCCTAACTGCTGCAGGCCATGGTGGGGGCGGGCAGGCAAAGGGCTTCATTCCTTTTCCCATGCCTCTGCATGGGATGAGTGACAGGGCCAGCTCTCCAGCACTCATTGCCTCAAGCTGCTACTAGGGACAGCTCTGCTGGGTTTCCTGGGCAAGGTGTAGGGCCTGCTCTTCAGAGTGCTGAAGCTGGTGAGGGGCAGGGGCTCTCATACCTTTGGAGCTAGCTCTCCTGTGATGCTCAGCTGAGAGTTGGGGCCAGCTATTCACAGTCCTCAGACAACAACATGACCCTCAGGCATCAGCCCAGACTACAGATGTTCACTTGGCCTTTGGTGGTAACAGACCCCCATTGCTTCATGACCACAAACCCAGACATGGCCCTCCTCAGCAAACAGGCCAGGACCTTGCCATGTCCTTAGGTAGCATCACTGACTACTCACATCAGGCTGTTCCTCACAATCCCTGAGTCTCTAGTTCTACATCTCTCCAATGTTCCCCATCCTCACCTTGTCTTTCTCTTTCATTTTTTCCACCACTTTCTCATCTTAATGGTATCTGGGATCACCTCAGGAGTGGTAGCCCCTGCTATGGACAGGGTTTGTCTCAGGCATGTTCTGTGTCTCAGTGCTCCATGGCACTGAGTGGTGGTGATCTCAGGGTGCTCTGCCTGGCAGGGCTATGTGGCACCAGACTTGGGGTCCTACCTACTGGTTTAATCACCTGTTTAATGGCCTGATTTCCAAAGAAGTCATATTCTTTGTTACTGGGGTTAGGGCTTCATGGTATGTACTTGGGAGTGATAAGGTTTAGTTCCCCAGATGTAGATATAAAGTCTTCCATCCCTGCTATAAAATCAGTGTACTATAACTTCACTAAGAAAAAAATTCTGAGTATAGCTTACTTCACTGCTTTGAGCATGAGGCCTTGTGAACAATTTCATTCTGTGAAGGCATTAAACTGTTTGGCGAGAGGAACCCAGCACAAACAACACATATCTCAAGAGCACAGAACTCACAATAGGCTCTCTATGGAATCTAGGTGAAGACGTCATTGCCACTTCAGAGAACAAAACACCCTTAAAGCTGAGTGGAACTTGTTCTAAATATGGGATGTTTGGGAAATACCTCCTTGACCTAAGCTGTGTGAAGAGAGGAACCAGGGCTATGAAATTTAAAGAATGTGAATTAAATAATGTTCTTACTGTAAAAAAAATGGGAGAAACATTTGCATACACATGGATTCATTTAACATTGGATTGTCAATGGAAAACAATATCCTGTATCATTTTTAAAATTACTAAAGCCCACAGGGGAAAGTTTAAGCGCTTGGAAAAGGGCACAGTTGTGCAGTTAGCATAGATAGCACATGTATTTCTGAAGGACTATTACACCCTCTCTGACCAAGCAGAAGGTACTAGGTCCAAGGATCTCACAACTGGTGAGTTTGTTTTCTCTAATTTTTTTATCTTTTCTCTCGGTGATCATAATATGCTTTAATTTGAGACATACATTTTAGTACTTATAAAATCATATATATTCATGAAATCATACAGTATTTTGAAATTAATATAGAATGATGGAATGTGTCATTTTCATCTCTTTTGTCCTTTTCATTCCCTAGAAACCCCCTTTGAAAAAGTAGATGCACCTCATAGATGGTATATTAGTTTTTTATTATTGTAACAAAATGCCTATAAGCAGAAGAAAGGAAGCATTTAACTCACATTATTTAGTTAAAGGGTGTACATCGGGGAAAGGGTCAAGGCAGCTTAAAATATCTCACAGCAGGAGACAGAAAGCTGTGACTGTGTATCTTTTTACCTCCCTCTCATCTTACAGAGTCATAAGTATTCACTGAAGTAAAGAACTCTTTCATGGACTTTTCTAATCCTAATCATTTTTTTACCCCTTCCCCATACCATAGTCAATTCTATTCCTCACCTTTCCATAGCACACAATTGACATTAAATATCAAAGCATGTGCCTTTGTGGGGCTCATTCAAGGCACATCTAAACCACAGCAGGGAATGCCTTCAAGGAGAGTCATATAATGCCCACCATGTTTGAAACCATGATGGCAACTTGTTTAACATGATGTCTCAGGCTAGTTCTTCTCAGTGTGTTGAGGTAGATACTGATGATTTTACCTCACTGGGCAGGTGTGTTTGGGACAGGAATGTAGGGATAATTTGCTGAAAAGCCCCACAGTTCCTTGGCTGCACAAATTTGCTGAGGAACTCAAAGCAAGAAAAAACTGGATCTCCTTGCTTTTATTTGCTCCACTCTCTCACACTGCTTTAAAGGTAGGGTCAACTTCACATACAGAGATGTGAATCACATAAGGGTGCACAGCTGAGGCTGGTAGACATCAGCACATCAAGTATAAATAATGTATTTTCAGATTTCAGAGGCGATGATCTTGCAGGCCGATCACCTCAGCACAGAACTTCCCCATCAGTAGGAGCTGTCATCACTGCCTGAGCTGAGTTGCCCACTTCAGGGAGCCCAACTTTCCTCAAACTAGAGGCCAGAAGGACCTTGTTGAACTCTACTTGATCAACCAGATCAAGGAGGACAGCTTTGATCTTGTGTTTCTTACCTCATGCCCAGGTTCTTCCCACATAAAAACTTTGTTGGTACCCTAGAGGAAAAGACAAAAGACTCCTTCCTGTTTCCCCATATCATCCCAGTGTGGCACATAAGCAACTCCTACTTCTAACCTAATTTTACCCACTTGAGTTTTGGGGTACGTAGCTCAGCATGATGTTTTGTGCTACATGAAGTCCATACATACCTTGGTGACATGTGTAGAGGAACTGAACTTACAGGTCTTAGAGCACATTTTATCACAGGCACGTTCTAGTGTCTGACAAAGGCATTGAAGTTCTGATAAAGACCAAGACAGTGTAAAATCTCTTTATTCCAGGATGATGCAGATTTAGGCTCATTTCTGTTTTGCAAAGTAACATACCATCTTGTGAGTGTGTCTAATTTCTAACACAGAGTGTAAAGGCCACCATCTTCTGTTAGAATTAAAAAAAAAACCAACCCTCACATCAGATGTTAAACCACACACACACACAAACACACAAATATAACCCCCAGATCACTCCCCAATAGCCCCCAAACCTAAGTAAATTAAGAATAGTCTAGGAGTTAAGCTTCTGAAACAATCTGCTTCCTAGAGTAGCATAATAGCTTATTTGCATAGATGCTATAGATACATTTTTAAACAGAGACAGTGTGTGTATATAGCATATGTGGCGCATAGCATTTTAAAGAGTAGATGTAGTTAATTCCTATGAAAGAAATAATCTCTCTGTTTTTGCAACATTTAACAATCTCTTGATATTTGCAATCTCATCCAAATCAGTATTTAAAATGTTTCACATATAATGTAACAGAAAATGACTGAATAGGAGAGAGAGGAAGGGAGGGAGGGAGGGGAGGAGGGATGGCAACACACACACACACACACACACAGAGAGAGAGAGAGAGAGAGAGAGAGAGAGAGAGAGAGAGAGAGAGAGAGAGAGAGAGAGGTGGGGGCAGAAGGAAGAGTAAGTTTCCTTTTCTCCAACTTTGTGTCACTTTCTGCCTCTACAAATAGTGAATGTATGCATGCTTCTTGTTCTAGTGCATCTGCCAAACCAATTAACACTTCCCAAATGCTATCTTAATTGCATTTATTAACATAACATTAGTATAGTATGGAGATAACATTCATATGGGAGGTATTAATTGGCTTGGCAGGGATTGGAATAGGGAGTATAGAGAAGGGTGCTTAACCACAATAGCTTTTATTTCCTTTTAAATTGTTATTTAGTTTTTAAAATGGTCATGGTGGTGAAAAGTAAATGAAATCACACTGAAATAAAAACATAACTTAACCAAAATTGGAGCCAAGTCACAGGCCCACTGGTTTCCTCTTGGTAGAAGCTACAGAGAAAGGCATGTGGTACACCTGTTCTTCCAGTATTCCCAGGTTTCTTCCCTATGTGGTGTCTGTGTAGCCCTGGGATGGCGAACGCGGAGATGTTTGTGGAAATGTCTTGAGTTATACATTAAACTGTTCATATAATCTCAACTTTTACAGATAATCAGAATGAAATGCGTTCTTTTTCTGATGAAAATAAGGCTCTTCCTGGTGCACAATCCTGCACTGTTCTATATATGTCCACTCATTGACTCATCAAGAATTAATGAATTCAGGAGTGCAGAGATTAAGCGTGAGGTTTTGACTTCATATGTGTAGGTGTTACAAATATTGGACACAAAGATAACTGCAGCTGTTTATGTTACAGTAGACACACTGTGTATACTAACGACTTTTCTACTGTGTGATAAAACACCATGATCAAAGCAACCTATGAAAGAAAGAGTTTATTTAGGATTACTGTTCCAGAAGGCTGAGTCCATGCTGTCAGGGGAGCATGGTGCTAAGCATAGCAGCAGGGATAGGAAGTTGAGAGAACATATCTCATTCATAAGCATGACACAGAGAAGACAAACTGGAAGTGGTTGGAAGCTTTTAATCTCACTGCCTCAACTCCACAAAAATTTTTGTAAGGCCATCCTACCTATACGTGCCAAAACATCACCACCAAATGCTCAAATGCCAGATGGCGGGGACATTTCTAAACTGTATGTTTACTGACTTGATAATTTCTCTGGCTGTACATCGTTGTTGGTGTGGAGGGCAGGAAGGATGGGCATAGTATGTACGTATAGAGGGGCATAACTGAAAACAGGTGACTGTCATCGTTGGAGTATTTGGGGGCTTAACTAAGGCAGAGATACTAGGTTTTAAAAAAGGGAGACAAAGAAGCCTGTGGTAAGAGTAGCTGCCGAAATTATTGAGGGTTTTCTTTTGGCCTAGCAATGGTCTTAGCACTTGATGTGAATCAAAGTTTCGCGAAACAGTATAAAGAAAGAGGTTATCTCCTTTTTAAAATTGAGACAAGTGGGCATGGGAGGCTGAAGCCTGCCACCTATAAGTTGTCCAAACATTAGATCATAGAGTTTGTTGGAATGTGACTTTACAGGACAAAGGAGACAGGTGGTGGCAAATATGACTGAGTGACAAATTCTGAGATGATGGGTTGTCTTCTTTTGCTTGTGTCATGACAGAGTCTTTGGACCAAGGAGCCAGCAGAACAGAGTCAGAAGCCATGTCTAAAGACAAAAGTAACAGTCAGAGAGGAAAGAAGCTGCCACCAGATGCTGGCTTTGAAGACAGAGGAAGAGACCTCAAGGCAGGAATATGTTGAACTTTTTAACATTCTGTATAGTGAGACTAACCTACAAGTTTGTTTTCTTAACAGCATTTGAGGAAAATCCTTTGTGTAATTATAATTACACACACACACACACACACACACACACACACACACACACAAGATTTATTTATTTTGATTTTGAATATTTAGCCTCCATACATCTCTGTATGCCCTATATATGCCTAGTGCCTGTGGAGGTCGGAAGATGGTATTATATCTCTTGGAGCTGATATTATAAGCAATTATGAACTTTCAAATGAATGCTGTGAACTGAACCCAGAGTCCCTATACAAGCAGCAAATGCTCTTAGACTCTGAGCTATCTCTGAAGCACCACAACCACATTAGTATTCTTCTTAAAAAACTCATTTGTATCTGTTCTGACATTAAAATTTCTATAAAGGCTCTTCCTATGCTATTCATAATTGATCAGGCCCAACCTTGAGCTTGACACTAAGGTATGCTCAATAAATGTTTACTAAAAAAATGTAGAGGGCTGGAGAGATGGCTCAGGGGTTAAGAGCACTGTCTACTCTTCTAGAGGTCCTGAGTTCAATTCCCAGCAACCACATAGTGGCTCACAATGATCTGTAATGAGATCTGGTGCCCTCTTCTGGTCTGTAGGAAAAAAATGTAGAAAAGGAGATTCTACATGGTTACTTCAGGGTCATCTCTTTTACAGCTGTCAGAGTGTCCCTCCCCTAAATTTTTCCATATAATGAGAAAATAGAGGACCTAGTCACTCGATGGTCTGGAGTTTTGATTGCTTCTATTTCCATTTTTAATTCCTTCAACTGTTTGATTGTGTTTTCCTGGAATTCTTTCAGGGATTTTTCTGATTCTTCTCTGTAGGCTTCTACTTGTTTATTAATGTTTTCCTGTGTTTCTCTAAGGGATTTCTTCACGTCTTTCTTGAAGTCCTCCAGCATCATGATCAAATATGATTTTGAAACTAGATCTTGCTTTTCTGGTGTGTTTGGATATTCCATGTTTATTTTGGTGGGAGAATTGGGCTCTGATGATGCCATGTAGTCTTGGTTTCTGTTACTTGGGATCCTGTGCTTGCCTCTTGCCATCAGATTATCTCTAGTGTTACTTTGTTCTGCTATTTCTGACAGTGGCTAGACTGTCCTATAAGCCTGTGTGTTAGGAGTGCTGTAGACCTGTTTTCCTGTTTTCTTTCAGCCAGTTATGGGGACAGAGTGTTCTGCTTTCGGGCGTGTAGTTTTTCCTCTCTACAGGTCTTCAGCTGTTCCTGTTGGCCTGTGTCTTGAGTTCAGTCTCTTCTGGTTTCTGGGCCTCAGGAGTGCCCACCTGACCAGGCTGTGAGGTCTCTCTCCCACGGGGTCTGGGAGCAGAGAGCTGCTGCGGGCCGGGATCTGCGGGTGTGGGACTCCCGGTAAACACAGGACGTGCCTGGTCCTAGAGGAATTCTGCCTCTGTGTGTCCCGAGTTCACCAGGCAGGTCTCTTGCAGCAGAACAGTTGGTCTTACCTGTGGTCCCGAGGCTCAAGTTTGCTGGCAGGGTGCTGCTCACGAGCTCTCTGAGGAGGCAGCAACCAGGAAGATCCGCGCTACCGTTTCCGGGAGCTTCAGTGCACCAGGGTTCCAGATGGCGTTTGGTGTTTTTGTCTGGCATCCGAGATGTGTGTGCAGAGTACAGTCTCTTCTGGTTTCCCAGGCGTGTCTCGTGTTTAACTCTTATACAACATGGTGACTGTAACTAGTAATAATGTGATATGTACTTGAGATTGCAAATGAGTTAAGTGATTAATGTTCTATAGGCACCTGAAGAAAATGAATTCGGTGTGGTAACAATATACCCGCTCTCCCGTGTTCACGGCTGCATTGTATCACACGTTTCTTTTCTATGTTCTCTCTCTCTCTCTCTCTCTCTCTCTCTCTCTCTCTCTCTCTCCCTCTCTCTCTCTCTCTCTCTCTCTTTCTCTCTCTTTCTCTCTTTCTCTCTCTTATTCTCTCTCAATTGCCCTATTAAGTTTTGTGTTGCTTGGATGGACATAGAGGGAATTTATTTACTGGACAATTTATAAGTGGACAGTTGGTCACTAATTAGTGCCAATATCATGGAAGAATGACTCACTCCCCCTTAGTAGCTATTAAATGATGACCCCTCTGGGAGCTAGTGGTGTGAGAGTGTCAGGCCCCTCCTTCACTTATGAGAATTTTGTTGGCAGGTTGAATCTTGTGTAAGTCTTCTTCTGTTAACTACATATGCTATGATTTTACTAGTATAATATCTATATCATGTTCAGAAGACAGAATTTCATGGCACTCTTCCTGAACATTTTATCTGTTCCCTCTTTCCTGAGTTTTGGGAAGAGCTGATAGAGATTTTTGCATATAGGGCTAAGCACTAAATAGCCACTTATTCTCAGCATTTGGCCAGTTAAGGATCTCCATATTTACTCTACTTACTGTAAAAAGAGGATTCGGGCAGAAATGAGTTTCTTGTGGTCCTCTGACCTTCATTGTCTGAGTCTGGACTTGTCTTTCAGTCCTGTGGACCTCAAGAGCATCCTGCTCCCATGTGGAGTCGGGGAAGGGACAAGCTTGGAACATTGCCCCATTAATCCCTTGCCAGTTGGGTGTCCCTGAAGCATAGCCAGGTGAGTTAGGTCACCTGACCTCGAATGTCTAGCCCCTGGATCTCCCCCATCTTCCCAAGGAGTCCTGTTGTCATCAGGATCATCCACCAGGCATTAGGGAAAATCAGATAACTAAAGGACAGCATAAGAATACAATCAACATTAGCCAGGGCAATATGACACTACCAAAGTCCAGCTATCTTCCTACAACAAGCTCTTGATATCCTAATGAAAATGAAGCATCAGACGATGATGCTTTAAAGTAAACTTATAAAGATGATAGAGGCCGTTAAAGAGGAAATGAATGAACCCCTTAAAGAAATACAGGACAATACATTCAAACAGGTAGAGGCATTAAAAGAGGAAGGAAATAAATATAAATACAATCAAACTGGTGAAGGATGTGAATAAATTTACAAATGGAAATAAAAGCAATAAGAAAAACAGAAATTAAGGTAATCCTGGATATGGAAAACCGAAGAAAGAGAACAGGAACTACAAACATAAGCATCACCAAAAGAATAAAAGAGATAGAAGATATGATAGAATAAATTGATATACTGGTTAAGGAAATTGCAAAAATATAAAAATTTTATGACACAAACATCCAGTAAATTTAGGAAACTATGAAAAGATGAAACCTATGAATAATAGGAATGGAAGAAGGAGAAGATTTACAGCTCAAAGTTCCAGAAAACATCTTTTAAAAAGCATAGAAGAAAATTTTTCTTTCCTAAGCTAAAGGAAATTTCCTTATAATATAAAAGATGCTTACAGACACTGCCCGGACCTGAAGGAACCCAGTTAACAGCGCCCTGCACCCAAATACCATGGGAGGGAGAGCTAAACCTTCAGAGCGGCAGACACGCCTGGGAAGCCAGAAGAGACTACACTCTGCCCACATTTCTGACTCCAGAGGAAAACACTTAATGCCATCTGGGACTCCGGTGCACTGGGGTCCTGGGAAAAGTTGGGGCCGGCCCTTCTGGTTGCTGCCCTCATGGAGAGCTCAAAAGTAGCCCGCCAGGAGCAACTTTAGCACGGGACCACAAGTAAGACCAACTTTTCTGCTCCAAGTGACCTTCTTGGTGGACTCAGGACACATGCACACAGGAACAGCTGAAGACCAGTAGACAGGAAAGCAGAACACACTGCTCCCATAACTGGCTGAAAGAAAACAGGAAAACAGATCTAAAGCACTCCTAACACACAGGCCTATAGGATGGTCTAGCCACTGTCAGAAATAGCAGAAGAAGGTAACACCAGAGACAACCTGATGGAGAGAGGCAAGCACAGGAACCCAAGCAACAGAAACCAAGACTACATGGCATCATCAGAGCCCAATTCTCCCACCAAAACACAGAATTTCCAAACACACCAGAAAACCAAGAGCTTGATTTAAAATCACATTTGATCATGATGATGGAGGACTTCAAGAAAGACATAAAGAACTCCCTTAGAGAAATGCAGGAAAACATAAATAAATAGGTAGAAGCCTATAGAGAGGAATCACAAAAACCCATGAAAGAACACCAGGAAAACACAATCAAACAGGTGCAGGAAATAAAAATGGAAATAGAAGCAATAAAGGAAGCACAAAGGGAGACAACCCTGGATATAGAAAACCAAAGGAAGAGACAAGGAGCTGTAGATGCAAGCATCACCAACAGAATACAAGAGATAGAAGAAAGAATCTCAATAGCAGAAGATTCCATAGAAATCATCGACTCAACTGTCAAAGATAATGTAAAACGGAAAAGGTACTGTTCCAAAACATACAGGAAATCCAGGACTCAATGAGAAGATAAAACCTAAGGATAACAGGTATAGAAGAGAGTGAAGACTCCCAGCTCAAAGGACCAGTAAATATTTTCAACAAAATCATAGAAGAAAACTTCCCTTACCTAAAAAAAGAGATACCCATAGGCATACAAGAAGCCTACAGAACTCCAAATAGATTGGACCAGAAAAGAAACTCCTCCTATCACATAATAGTCAGAACACCAAATGCACAAAATAAAGAAAGAATATTAAAAGCAGTAAGGGAAAAAGGTAAAGTAACATATAAAGGCAGACCTATCAAAATCACAACAGAACTTTTACCAGAGACTATGAAAGCCAGAAGTTCCTGGACAGAAGTCATACAGACCCTAAGAGAACACAAATGCCAGGCCAGGTTACTGTATCCTGCAAAACTCTCAATTAACATAGATGGAGAAACCAAGATATTCCATGACAAAACCAAATTTACACAATATCTTTCTACAAATCCAGCACTACAAAGGATAATAAATGGTAAAGCCCAACATAAGGAGGCAAGCTACACCCTAGAAAAAGCAAGAAACTAATCGTCTTGGCAACAAAACAAAGAGAAGAAAAGCACACAAACATAATCTCACATTCAAATAAGAATATAACAGGAAGCAAAAATCACTATTCCTTAATATCTCTCAACATCAATGGACTCAATTCCCCATATAAGACATAGATTAACTAACTGGATATGCAATGAGGACCCTGAATTCTGCTGCCTACAGGAAACACACCTCAGAGACAACGACAAACACTACCTCAGTGTGAAAGGCTGGAAAACAACTTTCCAAGCAAATGGTCGGAAGAAGCAAGCAGGAGTAGCCATTCTAACATCAAATAAAATCATTTTTCAACTAAAAGTCATCAAAAAAGATAAGGAAGGACACTTCATATTCATCAAAGGAAAAATCCACCAAGATGAACTCTCAGTCCTACGTATCTATGCCCCAAATACAAGGGCACCTACATATGTAAAAGAAACCTTACTAAAGCTCAAAACACACATTGCACCTCACACAATAATAGTAGGAGATTTCAACACCCAACTCTCATCAATGGACAGATCATGGAAACAGAAATTAAACAGAGACGTAGACAGACTAAGAGAAGTCATGAACCAAATGGACTTAACAGATATTTATAGAATATTCTATCCTAAAGCAAAAGGATATACATTCTTCTCACCACCTCATGGTTCTTTCTCCAAAATTGACCATATAATTGGTGATAAAACAGGCCTCAATAGATACAGAAATATAGAAATAGTCCCATGCATCCTATCAGACCACCATGGACTAAAGCTGGTCTTCAACAACAATAAGGGGAGAACGCCAAGACATAAATTGAAGTTGAACAATGCTCTCCTCAATGATAGCCTGGTCAAGGAAGAAATAAAGAAAGAAATTAAAGACTTCTTAGAATTTAATGAAAATGAAGGTACAACATACCCAAACTTATGGGACACAATGAAAACTGTGCTAAGAGGAAAACTCATAGCTCTGAGTGCCGGCAGATAGAAACAGGAGAGAGCATATATCAGCAGCTTGACAGCACACCTAAATGCTCTAGAACAAAAAGAAGCAAATACACCCAGGAGGAGTAGAAGGCAGGAAATAATCAAACTCAGAGCTGAAATCAACCAAGTAGAAACAAAAAGGACCATAGAAAGAATCAACAGATGGATTGGCAGGATTAATATAGTAAAAATGGCCATTTTACCAAAAGCAATCTACAGATTCAATGCAATCCCCATCAAAATACCAATCCAATTCTTCAAAGAGTTAGACAGAACAATTTGCAAATTCATCTGGAATAACAAAAAACCCAGGATAGCTAAAGCTATCCTCAACAATAAGAGGACTTCACGGGGAATCACTATCCCTGAACTCAAGCAGTATTACAGAGCAATAGTGATAAAAACTGCATGGTATTGGTACAGAGACAGACAGATAGACCAATGGAATAGAATTGAAGACCCAGAAATGAACCCACACACCTATGGTCACTTGATTTTTGACAAAGGAGCCAAAACCATCCAATGGAAAAAAGATAGCATTTTCAGCAAATGGTGCTGGTTCAACTGGAGGGCAACATGTAGAAGAATGCAGATCGATCCATGCTTATCACCCTGTACAAAGCTTAAGTCCAAGTGGATCAAGGACCTCCACATCAAACCAGACACACTCAAACTAATAGAAGAAAAACTAGGGAAGCATCTGGAACACATGGGCACTGGAAAAAATTTCCTGAACAAAACACCAATGGCTTATGCTCTAAGATCAAGAATCGACAAATGGGATCTCATAAAACTGCAAAGCTTCTGTAAGGCAAAGGACACTGTGGTTAGGACAAAACGGCAACCAACAGATTGGGAAAAGATCTTTACCAATCCTATAACAGATAGAGGCTTTATATCCAAAATATACAAAGAACTCAAGAAGTTAGACCGCAGGGAAACAAATAACCCTATTAAAAAATGGGGTTCAGAGCTAAACAAAGAATTCACAGCTGAGGAATGCCGAATGGCTGAGAAACACCTAAAGAAATGTTCAACATCTTTAGTCATAAGGGAAATGCAAATCAAAACAACCCTGAGATTTCACCTCACACCAGTGAGAATGGCTAAGATCAAAAACTCAGGTGACAGCAGATGCTGGGGAGGATGTGGAGAAAGAGGAACACTCCTCCATTGTTGGTGGGATTGCAGACTGGTAAAACCATTCTGGAAATCAGTCTGGAGGTTCCTCAGAAAATTGGACATTGAACTGCCTGAGGATCCAGCCATACCTCTCTTGGGCATATACCCAAAAGATGCCTCAACATATAAAAGAGACACGTGCTCCACTATGTTCATCGCAGCCTTATTTATAATAGCCAGAAACTGGAAAGAACCCAGATGCCCTTCAACAGAGGAACGGATACAGAAAATGTGGTACATCTACACAATGGAATATTACTCAGCTATCAAAAACAACGAGTTTATGAAATTCGTAGGCAAATGGTTGGAACTGGAAAATATCATCCTGAGTGAGCTAACCCACTCACAGAAAGACATACATGGTATGCACTCATTGATAAGTGGCTATTAGCCCAAATGCTTGAATTACCCTAGATCCCTAGAACAAAGGAAACTCAAGACGGATGATAAAAATGTGAATGCTTCACTCCTTCTTTAAATGAGGAAAAAGAATACCCTTGGCAGGGAAGGGAGAGGCAAAGATTAAAACAGAGACTGAAGGAACACCCATTCAGAGCCTGCCCCACAGGTGGCCCATACATATACAACCACCCAATTAGACAAGATGGATGAAGCAAAGAAGTGCAGACCGACAGGAGCCGGATGTAGATCGCTCCTGAGAGACACAGCCAGAATACAGCAAATACAGAGGCGAATGCCAGCAGCAAACCACTGAACTGAGAATAGGTCCCCCGTTGAAGGAATCAGAGAAAGAACTGGAAGAGCTTGAAGGTGCTCGAGACCCCAAAAGTACAACAATGTCAAGCAACCAGAGCTTCCAGGGACTAAGCCACTACCTAAAGACTATACATGGACTGACCCTGGACTCTGTCCCCATAGGTAGCAATGAATATCCTAGTAAGAGCACCAGTGGAAGGGGAAGACCTGGGTCCTGCTAAGACTGAACCCCCAGTGAACTAGACTATGCGGGGAGTGTGGCAATGGGGGGAGGTTTGGGAGGGGAACACCCATAAGGAAGGGGAGGGCGGAGGGTGATGTTTGTCTGGAAACCGGGAAAGGGAATAACACTTGAAATGTATATAAGAAATACTCAAGTTAATAAAAAAAAAAAAAGAAATACTCAAGTTAAAAAAAAAAAAAAGAAAGAAAGAATCAACAGAACCAAAAGTTGGTTCTTTGAGAAAATCAACAAGGCAGACTACTGAGAGGACCCAGAGAGTGTGTACAGATTAACAAAATCAGAAATGAAAAGGGAGACATAACGACAGAATCAGAGGAAGTTAAAAAAAATCATCAGATCCTACTACAAAACCCTATATTCAAGAAAACTTGAAAATCTCCAGGAAATGGACAATTTCCTAGACAGATACCAGGTACAGAAGTTAAATCAGGAACAGATAAACCATTTAAACAACCTTATAATTCCTAAAGAAACAGAAGCAGTCGTTAAAGGTCTCCCAACCAAAAAGAGCCCAGGTCCAGATAGGTTCAGTGCAGAATTTTATCAGATTTCCATAGAAGACCTCATACCAATACTATCTAAACTATTCCACAAAATTGAAACAAATGGAGTGCTACCGAATTCCTTCTATGAAGACACAATTAGCATTTTACCTAAACCACACAGATACCCAACAAAGAAAGAGAACTTCAGACCAATTTCCCTTATGAATATCGACACAAAAATACTCAATAAATTCTTGCAAACTGAGTCCAAGAGCACATCAAAACAATCATTCATCATGATCAAGTAGGCTTCATCCCAGACATGCAGGGTTGGTTTAATATAGGGAAAACAATCAACGTAATCCACTATATAAACACCCTGAAAGAACAAAACCACATGATCATTTCATTAGATGCTGAGAATGCATTTGACAAAATTCAACACCCCTTCATGATAAAAGTCCTGGAAATAATCTGAATTCAAGGCCCATACCTAAACATAGTAAAACCCATATACAGCAAAACAGTAGCTAACATTAAACTGAATGGAGAGAAACTTGAAGCAATCCCACTAAAATCAGGGACTAGACAAGGCTGCTCACTCTCTCCCTACTTATTCAATATAGTTCTTGAAGTTCTCGCCAGAGCAATCAGACAACAAAAGGAGGTCAAGATGATACAGATCGGAAAAGAAGAAGTCAAAATATCACTATTTGCAGATGATATGGATAGTATATTTAAGTTATCCCAAAAGTTCCACCAGAGAACTACTAAAGCTGATAAACAACTTCAGCAAAGTGGCCTGGTATAAAATTAACTCAAATAAATCAGTAGCCTTCCTCTACACAAAAGAGAAACAAGCTGAGAAAGAAATTAGGGAAACGACACCCTTCATAATAGACCCAAACAATATAAAGTACCTTGGTGTGATTTTAACCAAGCAAGTAAAAGATCTGTACAATAAGAACTTCAAGACTCTGAAGAAAGATATTGAAGAAGACCTCAGAAGATGGAAAGATCTCCCATGCTCATGGATTGGCAGGATTAATATAGTAAAAATGGCCATTTTACCAAAAGCGATCTACAGATTCAATGCAATCCCCATCAAAATACCAATCCTATTCTTCAAAGAGTTAGACAGAACAATTTGCAAATTCATCTGGAATAACAAAAAACCCAGGATAGCTAAAACTATCCTCAACAATAAACAGACTTCCAGGGGAATCTCTATCTCTTAACTCAAGAAGTATCACAGAACAATAGTGATAAAAACCACATGGTATTTGTACAGAGGCAGACAGACAGACCAGTGGAATAGAATTGAAAACCCAGAAATGAACCCACACATCTATGGTCACTTGATTTTTGACAAAGGAGTCAAAACCATCCAATGGGAAAAAAAAGCATTTTCAGCAAATGGTGCTGGTTCAACTGGAGGTTATCATGTAGAAGAATGCAGATCTATCCATGCTTATCACCCTGTACAAAGCTTAACTCCAAGTGGATCAAGGACTTCCACATCAAACCAGACACTCTCAAACTAATAGAAGAAAAAGTGGGGAAGAATCTCGAACACATGGGCAGTGGAGAAAATTTCCTGAAAAAAAAAACAACAACAATGGCTTATGCTCTAAGATCAAGAATCGACAAATGGGATCTCATAAAACTGCAAAGCTTCTGTAAGGCAAAGGTCACTGTTTTTAGGACAAAATGGCAACCAACAGAGCGGGAAAACATCTTTACCAATCCTACAACAGATCGAGGGCTTATATCCAAAATATACAAAGAACTCAAGAACTTAGACCGCAGGGAGACAAATAACCCTATTAAAAAATTTGGTTGAGAGCTAAATAAAGAATTCACAGCTGAGGAATGCCGAATGGCTGAGGAACATCTAAAGAAATGTTCAGCATGTTTTTTCATAAGGAAAATGCAAATCGAAACAACCCTGAGATGTCACCTCTCACTAGTGAGAATGGCTAAGATCAAAAACTCAGGTGATAGCAGATGCTGGTGAGGATGCAGAGAAATAGGAACACTCCTCCATTGTTGGTGGGATTGCAGACAGGTACCACCATTCTGGAAATCAGTCTGGAGGTTCCTCAGAAAATTGGATATTGAACTACCTGAGGACCCAGCTATACCTCTCTTCGGCATATACCCAAAAGATGCCCCAACATATAGCAAAGACACATACTCCACTGTGTTCATAGAAGCCTTATTTATAATAGCCAGAAGCTGGGAAGAACCCAGATGCCCTTCACCAGAGGAATGGATACAGAAAGTGTGGTACATCTACACAATGGAATATTATTCACCTATCAAAAACAATGACTTTTCGAAATTCATAGGCAAATGGAGGGAACTGGAAAATATCATCCTGAGTGAGGTAACCCAATCACAGAAAAACACACATGGTATGCACTCATTGATAAGTGGATATTCGCCCAAATGATCTTATTTTACACTAGATGCACAGAACACAGGAAACTCAAGAAGGATGACCAAAATGCGAATGCTTCACTCCTTCTTTAAAAGGGGAACAAGTATACCCTTGGGAGAGAATATGGAGGCAAAGATTAAAACAGAGACTGAAGGAACACCCATTCAGAGCCTGCCCCACATGTGGCCCATACATATACAGCCACCAAACTAGGTAAGATGGATGAAGCAAAGAAATGCAGGCTCACAGGAATTAGATGTAGATCTCTCCTGAGAGACACAGCCAGAATACAGCAAATACATAGGCGAATGCCAGCAGAAAACCACTGATCTGAGAGCGGGACCCCCTTGAAGGAATCTTAGAAAGGACTGAAAGAGCTTGAAGGGGCTTGAGACCCCATATGAACAACAATGCCACCCAACCAGAACTTCTAGGGAGTAAGCCACTACCCAAAGACTCTCTCTGGGCTCCAACCTCATAGGTAGCAATGAATAGCCTAGTAAGAGCACCAGTGGAAGGGGAAGCCTTTGGTCCTGCCAAGACTGAACCTCCAGTGAATGTGATTATTGGGGGGCTGGGCCATAATGTTGGGAGGATGGGCAGGGGAACACCCATAGAGAACGGGAGGGGGAGGGGTTAGGGGGATGTTGGTCTGGAAACCGGAAAAGGGAATAACAGTCGAAATGTAAATAAAAAATACCCAAGTTAATAAAGATGAAAAAAATAATTACAAAACACAAACTGGATTAGACCAGCAAAGAATATCTTTCTGACACACAATAATCAAAACACTAATGTATAGACAAAGGAAGAATTTTAAAAGCTGCAATGGAAACTGTCATGTAACATATTTAGACAGACCTATCAGAATTAGACATAATATCTCAACAGAGAGTCTAAAAGCTAGAAGGGACTAGTCAGATTTTTTGCAGATGTTAAGAGCTCACAGGTATCAGTTCAGACTGCTATACCCAGCAAAACTTTCCACCATCATAGTTTGAGAAATGAATAGAATATATAACAAAGCCAAATTTACACAATATATTTGCATTAATTTATCCCTCTAGAGCGGATTGTAGAAGGAGACCTTGAACTGAATAAGACCAATTACACTCAAGAGAACACAATAAATAAATACTTTCACACTGTTAAAGCGTAATGAATACACACACATACAGACACACACACACACACAGACACACACACACAGACACACACACACACACAACTACCACCAACATTAAAATAGCAGGAATACTAATCAATGGGTTCAATTCCCCAATAAAAGGCTAATAGAATGGATGCAGAAACAGAATCCATTATTCTACTGTTTATAAGTCACACATCTGAGCAACAAAGATAGATACTACTTCAGAGTGAAGGGCTAAAAAAAGGTTTTCTGAGCAAATGGACCCAAGAAACAAGTGGGAGTAGCTGTTCTAATGTCTAATTAAATAGACTTCCAACCAAATTTAATCAAAAAGAGATAGCAAAGGACATTTCCTACTCATCAAAGAAAAAAATCCACCAAGAGGAATTTTCAATTCTGAACATCCATGTCTCAAACACAGTGGCAGCCACATTGTTAAAAGAAGCATTACTAAAGCTTAATTTACACAATGGACCCCACACATTAGTAGTGGGAGACTTCAACACTCCACTTTCACCAATGGACAGATCATTAAGAAAGATAATAAACAGATCTGTAGAAACTAACAGGTTATTTTTCAAATGGTCCTAAAAGATATCTATAGAACATTTTACCCAAACTTAAAAGAATACACCTTCTTTTCAGCACTTCACAAAATTGACCGTATAATCTTCCACAAAGCAAGCCTCAACAGAGCAAGAAGATTGAAATAAACCATTTCTTCTTATCAGGTCACCATGAATTAAAGCTAGAGTTATGGAAATGAAAGAAAGTCTACATATTCAGGCAAATTGAACTACTCTCTAAACTCTCTTTTAAATGATCACCAGGTTGGGGCAGAAATAAGTTAAAGACGTTTTAGAATTGAATGAAGATTAGGGCACAACATAGCCAAACTTATGGGACACAATTAAAAGAGTGATAAGAGGAAAGTTCATAGCACTAATTTCCTTCATAAAGATATTGCAGAGTTCTCATACTAATGGTTTAAAACTATATCTTAAATCTGTAGAATAAAAAGAAGCAGACACACCCAAGAGTAGTAGACACCAGGAAATAATCAAACTCAGAGCTGAAATCAATCAATTATAAAGAAAGAGAACAATTCAAAGGATCAAAGAAGCCAAGATATGGTTCTTTGAGAAAATAAGATAGACAAACTGTTATCCAAGCTAACTAAAAGGCATTATCCAAATTAACAAACTCAGAAATGAAAAGGGGGTCAAAACAATGGACACTAAGGAAATCCAAAGAATCAATAGGTCTTACTTCAAAAGTCTGTACTCCACAAAATTAGAAAATCTAAATGAAATGGATGATTTTCTAGATATATACCAATTACCAAAGGCAAATCAAGATCAGATAAACTATCCAAGTAGTCTTAAAACGTGCAAACAAATAGAAGCAGTCATTAGAAGTCTCCCAATGAAAAACATCCCAGGGCCAGATGGTTTTATTACAGAATTCTACCAGACTTTCAAAAAAGAGCTAATATTAATATATCTCAAAATATTCCACAAAACAGAAACAGAAAGAACACTCCCAATTGCATTCTATGAGGCCACAGTCACCCTAATACCTTAACCACACAAAGACTCAATAAAGAGAATTTCAGACCAATTTCCTTAAGAGCACTGATGAAAAATTCTGAACAAAATACTAGCAAACTGAATCCAAGAAAACTTCAAAGACATCATCCACCACGATCAAGTAGGCTTCATCCTAGGGATTCAGGGGTAGTTCAATATATGAAAATTCATCAACTTAGTCCACCAAACTCAAGGGAAAAAAAACGAAATGATCATTTCATTAGATACTGAAAATGCCTTTGACAAATCCAACACCCTTCACGATAAAAGCCTTGCCAAGATCAGGGACATTGGCCCATGCCTAAACACAATAAAGGCAATATACAGCAAGCCAATAGCCAACATCAAATTAAATGGAAATAAACTTAAAACAATTCCACTAAGGTCAGGACAAGATAAGGCTGTCCACATTTCCCTATCTCTTTAACATAGTACTTGAAGTTCTAGCTAAAGCAACAAAGCAACTAACGGAGATCATGGGGATTAAAATATGAAACAAAGAAGCCAAACTATTGCTCTTTGCAGATGATAAGATAATATACACAATGGATCCCCAAAGTTCTACTGGAGAACTCCTACAGCTGATAAACTTCTTAAGCAAAGTGGCTAGATAAAAAAATTAATTCAAAGAAACCAGTAGTCATTCTTTATACAAACGATAAAAGGGCTGAGAAAGAAGTTAGGGAAACAACGCTCTTCACAATAGCCACAAATATAAAATATCTTGGAGTAATTCTAAGTAAGCAAGAGAAAGACCAGTATGACAAGAACTTCAAGTCTCTTAAGAAAGAAACTGAGGAAGATATCAGAACATGGAAGGTTCTGCCATGCTCATAGATTGGTAGGATTAACAATGTAAATGGTCATCTTACTAAGAGCAATATTCAATGGAATATCCATCAAAATTAGTGCACATTTTTAAAATTTGCTTTACCTCCCTATTGCTGCAATTCCTGGTTCCCCTCTCCCCACCACACAGTCCCTCCCTCCATCCTCAGTCCTGTTCTCCCCTGAGATTGGGCCCTTGATATCCTCCCACCCTGACAGACCATGTTTCTGCAGGGATAGGTGCTTCTTCTCCCACCGAGGCAGACAAGATAGTCAAGTTAGGGGAACAGATTCTACAGAATGGTAACAGCTCCCAGGCAATAGCTCCTGTTCAAGTTATTCATGAATCACATGAATCTGTACATCTGCTACAAATGTGTGGGGGGCCTAGGTCCTGCCTCTTTGGCTGGTGGTTAAGTCTCTGAGAGCCCTCAAGGGTCCATGTCTGTTGTTCTTCCTGTGGAGTTCTTATCTTCTTTGGGACCCAAAACTCTTCCATGAGAGTCCCAAAGCTCCATTCAATGTTTGATTATGGTCTCTTCATCTGACTGAGTCAGATTGCTCATTGGAGCCTCTCGGAGGAGAGCCATGTTAGGCTCCTGTCTGCAAGGATAACAGAGTATCATTGATAGTGTCAGGGATTGGTGTTTGCCCATGGGATAGTTGGGTTGGTTATTGTTTGGCCATTCCTCCCAGTCTCTGCTCTAATCCCTGTCCCTGCATTTCTTAAGTAGGATAAATTTTGGGTTGACAGTTTTATTGGTGGGTTGGTGTCCCTATAACTCCACTAGAGATCCTACCTGGCTATAGGAGGTGGCCCCTTCAGGCCCCAAATCTCCAATGCTGTGAATCTCAGGTAATGTCACTCCTATTGATTTTTGGGAGCCTTCCCTCTCCCGTGTTCAGCACATCCTCCAGATGCTGTCATCTCTCTACCTCTGCCAGCTATAATTTTCCATTCATTCTCCCCACACCTGACCCCCTATTACCATCCCCATTCCTTCTCCCAGTCGATTTTTTCTCTCCATTTGCCTCTTACAACTATTTTAGTTCCCCTTCTAAATGAGATTCAAGCATCTTTGCTTAGGTCTTTCTTCTTGTTTAGCATCTTTGGGTTTATGGATGTCCTATGTTTTGTGACTAATAATCCACTTATAAGTGAGTACATACCACCTTTCCTTTCAGGTTTGGGTTACATCACTCATAAAAATCTCAAGTTCCATCCATTTGTGTGCAAAAGTCAAGATGTCTTTGTTTTAAATAACTGAATATTTAGTATTTTATTGTATGGGTATATAGCTATTATGAATAAAGTTACTATGAACATAGTTGAGCAAATGATCCTGTGTTATAGTGGAACATCTTTTGGGTATGTGCCCAGGAGTGGTATAGCTGTGTCTTGAGAAACCGTCAAATTTTTGCTTTCCAAAATGGTTTTACAAGTTTGCACTAGCACCATCAATAGAGGACTGTTCCCCTTGTTCCTCCACATCCTTCCCAGCGTGTATTATCTCTTGAGTGTTTGATCTTAGCTAATCTGATGACTGTTAGGTGGAATCTAGGAGTCATTTTGATTTGGATTTCCCTGATGACTAAGGACTTTGAACATTTCTTTAAGTATTTCTCAGCTATTCAAAATTCTTGTGTTGAGAATTCTGTTTCACCCTTTACCCCATATTTTAAGTATTTGCAAAACATTTATTCATAATGAATAACTAATCGAAGTACTATAATAACCCTAATATCCAGGCAAGATATTTGAAGTGTATCATTGGAGATATTACAATTTATATAGATCTAACAAAGCTACACAGCATTATGGTTGTTTGCTTACATATGGTTGTTTGCTTCTCAGGGCCTCAGTTTCTATCCACAGGCATATGAAAGTTTGCTTGCCAGCACCTACATGGCTTTGGTCCTTTGGGTGACACAGAATGAAGAAATGATAGACAAATGTATAGCAATGTTGGGATCAGGTAGGCTATATACTCTGATGGATTTGTAGAAGCAGGTCAGAAACTCTTAAGTTTTTACATACAGCCAAATATGCTAATCCTGTGAAGGTCTCTGCAAAGCAACATTCTTAGTCTACAGTAATTAAGGAGGAGGAAGCTGTGATTGCTTTCTACACATAATGCCAACCTCTGTTCTGAGACCAGTGGAAAGTCTTGCTATTCCCATGGTTCTGACTGGAGTTGGGAAGGAGAGGCCTTGCCACTATATTGGTCTGAGGTAATAGAATCCTGACATGGTTGTGTTTATGTCAACAATAAATGCTCAAGGGTGGAGACCCAACCGCCTGGTCAGGTGGGCACTCCTGAGGCTGCAGAGCGGAAGAGACCACCAACACTGCTCACCCCTGCCCACATCCCTGGCCCAAGAGGAAACTGTATAAGGCCTCTGGGCTCCCGTGGGGGAGGGCCCAGGAGCGGCAGGACTTCTGCGCCTGAGACACCGCCGGATCCTGAAAGAAACAGACCGGATAAACAGTTCTCTGCACCCAAATCCCGTGGGAGGGAGAGCTAAACCTTCAGAGAGGCAGACAAGCCTGGGAAACCAGAAGAGACTGCTCCCTGCACACACATCTCGGACGCCAGAGGAAAAAGCCAAAGACCATCTGGAACCCTGGTGCACTGAAGCTCCCGGAAGGGGCGACACAGGTCTTCCTGGTTGCTGCCGCTGCAGAGAGCCCCTGGGCAGCACCCCACGAGCGAACCTGAGCCTCGGGACCACAGGTAAGACCAAATTTTCTGCTGCAAGAAAGCTGCCTGGTGAACTCAAGACACAGGCCCACAGGAACAGCTGAAGACCTGTAGAGAGGAAAAACTACACGCCCGAAAGCAGAACACACTGTCCCCATAACTGACTGAAAGAGAGGAAAAGAGGTCTACAGCACTCCTGACACACAGGCTTATAGGTCAGTCTAGCCACTGTCAGAAATAGCAGAACAAAGTAACACTAGAGATAATCTGATGGCGAGAGGCAAGCGCAGGAACCAAAGCAACAGAAACCAAGACTGCATGCCATCATCGGAGCCCAATTCTCCCACCAAAACAAACATGGAATATCCAAACACACCAGAAAAGCAAGATCTAGTTTCAAAATCATATTTGATCATGATGCTGGAGGACTTCAAGAAAGACATGAACACACTTAGGGAAACACAGGAAATCATTAATAAACAAGTAGAAGCCTACAGAGAGGAATGGCAAAAATCCCTGAAAGAATTCCAGGACAACACAATCAAACAGATGAAGAAATTAAAAATGGAAATAGAAGCAATCAAGAAAGAGCACATGGAAACAACCCTGGATATAGAAAACCAAAAGAAGAGACAAGGAGCTGTAGATACAAGCTTCACCAACAGAATACAAGAGATGGAAGAGAGAATCTCAGGAGCAGAAGATTCCATAGAAATCATTGACTCAACTGTCAAAGATAATGTAAAGCGGAAAAAGCTACTGGTCCAAAACATACAGGAAATCCAGGACTCAATGAGAAGATCAAACCTAAGGATAATAGGTATAGAAGAGAGTGAAGACTCCCAGCTCAAAGGACCAGTAAATATCTTCAACAAAATCATAGAAGAAAACTTCCCTAACCTAAAAAAAGAGATACCCATAGGCATACAAGAAGCCTACAGAACTCCAAATAGATTGGACCAGAAAAGAAACACCTCCCGTCACATAGTAGTCAAAACACCAAACGCACAAAATAAAGAAAGAATATTAAAAGCAGTAAGGGAAAAAGGTCAAGTAACATATAAAGGGAGACCTATCAGAATCACACCAGACTTCTCGCCAGAAACTATGAAGGCCAGAAGATCCTGGACTGATGTCATACAGACCCTAAGAGAACAAAAATGCCAGCCCAGGTTACTGTATCCAGCAAAACTCTCAATTAACATTGATGGAGAAACCAAGATATTCCATGACAAAACCAAATTTACACAATATCTTTCTACAAATCCAGCACTACAAAGGATAATAAATGGTAAAGCCCAACATAAGGAGGCAAGCTATACCCTAGAAGAAGCAAGAAACTAATCCTCTTGGCAACAAAACAAAGAGAATGAAAGCACACAAACATAACCTCACATCCAAATATGAATATAAAGGGAAACAATAATCACTATTCCTTAATATCTCTCAATATCAATGGCCTCAACTCCCCAATAAAAAGACATAGATTAACAAACTGGATACGCAACGAGGACCCTGCATTCTGCTGCCTACAGGAAACACACCTCAGAGACAAAGACAGACACTACCTCAGAGTGAAAGGCTGGAAAACAACTTTCCAAGCAAATGGTCAGAAGAAGCAAGCTGGAGTAGCCATTCTAATATCAAATAAAATCAATTTCCAACTAAAAGTCATCAAAAAAGATAAGGAAGGACACTTCATATTCATCAAAGGAAAAATCCACCAAGATGAACTCTCAATCCTAAATATCTATGCCCCAAATACAAGGGCAACTACATACGTAAAAGAAACCTTACTAAAGCTCAAAACACACATTGCACCTCACACAATAATAGTGGGAGATTTTAACACCCCACTCTCATCAATGGACAGATCATGGAAACAGAAATTAAACAGTGATGTCGACAGACTAAGAGAAGTCATGAGCCAAATGGACTTAACGGATATTTATAGAACATTCTATCCTAAAGCAAAAGGATATACCTTCTTCTCAGCTCCTCATGGTACTTTCTCCAAAATTGACCATATAATTGGTCAAAAAACGGGCCTCAACAGGTACAAAAAGATAGAAATAATCCCATGCGTGCTATCGGACCACCACAGCCTAAAACTGGTCTTCAATAACAATAAGGGAAGAATGCCCACATATACGTGGAAATTGAACAATGCTCTACTCAATGATAACCTGGTCAAGGAAGAAATAAAGAAAGAAATTAAAAACTTTTTAGAATTTAATGAAAATGAAGATACAACATACTCAAACTTATGGGACACAATGAAAGCTGTGCTAAGAGGAAAACTCATAGCGTTGAGTGCCTGCAGAAAGAAACAGGAAAGAGCATATGTCAGCAGCTTGACAGCACACCTAAAAGCTCTAGAACAAAAAGAAGCAAATACACCCAGGAGGAGTAGAAGGCAGGAAATAATCAAACTCAGAGCTGAAATCAACCAAGTAGAAACAAAAAGGACCATAGAAAGAATCAACAGGACCAAAAGTTGGTTCTTTGAGAAAATCAACAAGATAGGTAAACCCTTAGCCAGACTAACGAGAGGACACAGAGAGTGCGTCCAAATTAACAAAATCAGAAATGAAAAGGGAGACATAACCACAGATTCAGAGGAAATTCAAAAAATCATCAGATCTTACTATAAAAACCTATATTCAACAAAATTTGAAAATCTTCAGGAAATGGACAATTTCCTAGACAGATACCAGGTATCAAAGTTAAATCAGGAACAGATAAACCAGTTAAACAACCCCATAACTCCTAAGGAAATAGAAGCAGTCATTAAAGGTCTCCCAACCAAAAAGAGCCCAGGTCCAGATGGGTTTAGTGCAGAATTCTATCAAACCTTCATAGAAGAACTCATACCAATATTATCCAAACTATTCCACAAAATTGAAACAGATGGAGCCCTACCGAATTCCTTCTACGAAGCTACAATTACTCTTATACCTAAACCACACAAAGACACAACAAAGAAAGAGAACTTCAGACCAATTTCCCTTATGAATATCGACGCAAAAATACTCAATAAAATTCTGGCAAACCGAATTCAAGAGCACATCAAAACAATCATCCACCATGATCAAGTAGGCTTCATCCCAGGCATGCAGGGATGGTTTAATATACGGAAAACCATCAACGTGATCCATTATATAAACAAACTGAAAGAACAGAACCACATGATCATTTCATTAGATGCTGAGAAAGCATTTGACAAAATTCAACACCCCTTCATGATAAAAGTCCTGGAAAGAATAGGAATTCAAGGCCCATACCTAAACATAGTAAAAGCCATATACAGCAAACCAGTTGCTAACATTAAACTAAATGGAGAGAAACTTGAAGCAATCCCACTAAAATCAGGGACTAGACAAGGCTGCCCACTCTCTCCCTACTTATTCAATATAGTTCTTGAAGTTCTAGCCAGAGCAATCAGACAACAAAAGGAGATCAAAGGGATACAGATCGGAAAAGAAGAGGTCAAAATATCACTATTTGCAGATGATATGATAGTATATTTAAGTGATCCCAAAAGTTCCACCAGAGAACTACTAAAGCTGATAAACAACTTCAGCAAAGTGGCTGGGTATAAAATTAACTCAAATAAATCAGTTGCCTTCCTCTATACAAAAGAGAAACAAGCCGAGAAAGAAATTAGGGAAACGACACCCTTCATAATAGACCCAAATAATATAAAGTACCTCGGTGTGACTTTAACCAAGCAAGTAAAAGATCTGTACAATAAGAACTTCAAGACACTGAAGAAAGAAATTGAAGAAGACCTCAGAAGATGGAAAGATCTCCCATGCTCATGGATTGGCAGGATTAATATAGTAAAAATGGCCATTTTACCTAAAGCAATCTACAGATTCAATGCAATCCCCATCAAAATACCAATCCAATTCTTCAAAGAGTTAGACAGAACAATTTGCAAATTCATCTGGAATAACAAAAAACCCAGGATAGCTAAAGCTATCCTCAACAATAAAAGGACTTCAGGGGGAATCACTATCCCTGAACTCAAGCAGTATTACAGAGCAATAGTGATAAAAACTGCATGGTATTGGTACAGAGACAGACAGATAGACCAATGGAATAGAATTGAAGACCCAGAAATGAACCCACACACCTATGGTCACTTGATTTTTGACAAAGGAGCCAAAACCATCCAATGGAAAAAAGATAGCATTTTCAGCAAATGGTGCTGGTTCAACTGGAGGGCAACATGTAGAAGAATGCAGATCGATCCATCCTTATCACCCTGTACAAAGCTTAAGTCCAAGTGGATCAAGGACCTCCACATCAAACCAGACACACTCAAACTAATAGAAGAAAAACTAGGGAAGCATCTGGAACACATGGGCACTGGAAAAAATTTCCTGAACAAAACACCAATGGCTTATGCTCTAAGATCAAGAATTGACAAATGGGATCTCATAAAACTGCAAAGCTTCTGTAAGGCAAAGGACACTGTGGTTAGGACAAAACGGCAACCAACAGATTGGGAAAAGATCTTTACCAACCCTACAACAGATAGAGGCCTTATATCCAAAATATACAAAGAACTCAAGAAGTTAGACCGCAGGGAAACAAATAACCCTATTAAAAAATGGGGTTCAGAGCTAAACAAAGAATTCACAGCTGAGGAATGCCGAATGGCTGAGAAACACCTAAAGAAATGTTCAACATCTTTAGTCATAAGGGAAATGCAAATCAAAACAACCCTGAGATTTCACCTCACACCAGTGCGATTGGCTAAGATCAAAAACTCAGGTGACAGCAGATGCTGGCGAGGATGTGGAGAAAGAGGAACACTCCTCCATTGTTGGTGGGATTGCAGACTGGTAAAACCATTCTGGAAATCAGTCTGGAGGTTCCTCAGAAAATTGGACATTGAACTGCCTGAGGATCCAGCTATACCTCTCTTGGGCATATACCCAAAAGATGCCTCAACATATAAAAGAGACACGTGCTCCACTATGTTCATCGCAGCCTTATTTATAATAGCCAGAAGCTGGAAAGAACCCAGATGCCCTTCAACAGAGGAATGGATACAGAAAATGTGGTACATCTACACAATGGAATATTACTCAGCTATCAAAAACAACGAGTTTATGAAATTCGTAGGCAAATGGTTGGAACTGGAAAATATCATCCTGAGTGAACTAACCCAATCACAGAAAGACATACATGGTATGCACTCATTGATTAGTGGCTATTAGCCCAAATGCTTGAATTACCCTAGATCCCTAGAACAAACGAAACTCAAGACAGATGATCAAAATGTGAATGCTTCACTCCTTCTTTAAATGAGGGAAAAGAATACCCTTGGCAGGGAAGGGAGAGGCAAAGATTAAAACAGAGACTGAAGGAACACCCATTCAGAGCCTGTCCCACATTTGGCCCATACATATACAGCCACCCAATTGGACTAGATGGATGAAGCAAAGAAGTGCAGACCGACAGGAGCCGGATGTAGATCGCTCCTGAGAGACACAGCCAGAATACAGCAAATACAGAGGCGAATGCCAGCAGCAAACCACTGAACTGAGAATAGGTCCCCTATTGAAGGAATCAGAGAAAGAACTGGAAGAGCTTGAAGGGGCTCGAGACCCCAAAAGTACAACAATGCCAAGCAACCAGAGCTTCCAAGGACTAAGCCACTACCTAAAGACTATACATGGACTGACTCTGGACTCTGACCCCATAGGTAGCAATGAATATACTAGTAAGAGCACCAGTGGAAGGGGAAGCCCTGGGTCCTGCTAAGACTGAACCCCCAGTGAACTAGTCTATGGGGGGAGGGCGGCAATGGTGGGAGGGTTGGGAGGGGAACACCCATAAGGAAGGGGAGGGGGGAGGGGGATGTTTGCCCGGAAACCGGGAAAGGGAATAACACTCGAAATGTATATAAGAAATACTCAAGTTAATAAAAAAAAAAGAAATTTGTAACAAAAAAAATGCTCAAGGGTTTATTTGCTTGTACACTCAGTGGTGACATTTATTTTATATGTTAGATTGATGTGGTCTATTATGAAGCTCACTGTCTAGAAAGAAAAGATGATAATAAGAAACTAAAAGTATAAAATTTCAGGTTGAGAACATGGCTCAATTTTAAAGTGTCTGCCTAGAATGTACAAAGTTCTGGAAACTGTGCATAAATGGCATATAGATATTACTCTAGCTCAGGAGAATCAAATATTCAAGGACATCCTCCGCTACATAGTAAGTTTAAGATCAGCCAGGACTTCATATGATACACTGAGAAAAGCAAACAAGTAAGAAAGAAGAAATGATAATATCGAGTAGAGGAAAATCCTATGAAGCAAATATAGCATGGATATGATAGGGTGAATGTATACAAGGAATTCCATATATACATGGGAATAGAAGTTCTTATTTGTAATCCAAGCACTTGACAAGTTAGGGAAGGAGGGATCATTGTTTGAGGCTACATAGTGATATCCTGAGTCCTGGTTTTTTTTTTTAACACAGGCTAGAGTTATTTGGGAAGATGAAATTCTTGATAAACTTGCCTCCATCAGTCTGGCCTATAGGCAACCCTGTAGGACATTTTCTTAATTAATGATTGACACAGGCCCACCCAATTGTAGATGTTGGTTGCTCAGGTGGTCCTGGGTCTTATAAGAAAGCAGACTGAGTAAGCTATAAGGAGGAAAGCTATAGGTAAAACTCCTGCACAACCTCTCCTTCAATTCTTACCTCCAGGTTCCCTTTGAGTTCCTTCCTTGAAATTCTGTAATGATTGACTATAATCTATGAGATCAAACAAACCCTTTGCTCCCTAAATTGTTCATGGTCTTTGGGATTTATCACAGCAATAAGAGTCCCAAACAAGACAAATATTGGTATCAGGTTTATGAGATGTTTCTGTGACAAACCTGACCATGTGCTTTGGGGATGAGTGTGGCGGTGTGTTAAGTTTCGCCTGAAAAATTCATTGAGTGCTCAGAATTCAGTGGCTTAGGAGATAAGCATGTAGATATGAATGCAGGTGATGGAGACCTTGTTTTTGTAGTTTCAGAGAGGAGACTACTAGGACCACTCGAGTGATATTCAAATTAAGAATCTATGGTTCTTGTCAGTTGGGGCTCAAGAATCAGCACTGATTTACAAGAAACCAGTACTACTGAAGTGAAACCTATTTTTTATGGGGATAAATTATTCTGATTAGCTAGGGTTGAGAGATTAGTGGTGATTAGGAAGAGATCAACATCACTTGAGGTGAATTCTGTATATTTTTTCAGGTCACTATACAGAAACGGTGGTCCAGATAGGACCAAGGCTGCATTTCATCCTGGCAGCTATGCTATATCACCTATATATATCACCTAAGTAGAACTATTTCTGAAGGCATGGAGGGGCTATTGAGACTTGATGAGGCTTGGCACTATGTATGGTAGTGCTGGATTCTCTGCAGAGAAGCAAGAAGAAGCCATTGGTGAAGGTGAACCTGTGGTTGCAATGGAGACTACCAGCACTTTGAAGATTACAGTATTATGGGAAGACTGGCAAGAATAGCAACAAATATAGATGGATGTAGCCTGAGCCTATATGATGGTTTATGTGCTGTGGATATCAGACCCAGAGAGGTAGAGCTGCACAATCCCTTTAAAGACTGGCCATTAAACATTGAACTTTTAAATTCAAGCTTTACTAGAATTTTTTCATATATATTGGTTAATAGTTTTAGTATTTGAAAATATAATAGGATTACATTTGTCCCCTCCCTTTTCTTCATCCAAACCATCCCATGAACCAATTCTCACCTGCTTTCAAATTTGTGATCTCTTCTTTCATCGATTGTTAATGCATGAATATTTCTATATACATACATTCTCCTAAATACAACTTATTCAGTCTATATAATGTTACTTGTATGTATGTATTCATGGATGACCATTTGGCGCTTGATGGCTAATTGGTGTGCTCTTCCTTGGGGAAGGCCATTTTGCCCATTCTCAGTTTTTGCCCCTGCCTATACGTCTTAATGTTGGGTAAAGGTATCATTAATGTTATCCTTGTTCAGCTCATTTTTGGGAAGTCATGTTAGTAAGAATTTATGGGTGTAGCTTCTGACATTACTAGGAGATGCAATCTCACAGTAAACTCCTTGATTGTCTGGATCTTACAGTCATTCTGCAGTTACAACACAGTGATATACATTCATAAATTTAGATGTTTTTTCATTCTTTATTATTATGATTCATTCATCTAGCCACAATTGCTATCACCATATGGCCACCATTAGAAGATGTTAGTGTTAATGTTTACAGAAAACATATGTTATGATTGCTTATTTCATTATATGAAGTGACCTGTGATATGTTTCTCAGGCTTTTACAATTTATCAAACACCCCTTTAAAATACTACTGTTTTAAAAACATTATTATTTGGTCCAACATTATATTGTCAAGATTTTGACCTTTTGGATTCTCAGCACTCAGAATTATGGGATTTTGGATGGTTGCCTGAACATCCTTCAGATAACTCAGGACAAACCCTTCTGGCAATGTGAAGCACAAAGTTAGAGCCCTGAAGTGGGAAAGAACTCTGTGTCCAAGGTTAGATTGGAGGTCTGGCATTAAGTAACAGACGAAAGTAAGATAACATTGGTCTGGATTTTATAACTGGCAGATTTTAGGTAATATTGATTTGTCCTAGCTAGGACTTTAAGCAGCGATAGAAGCTACCTAAACCATAATATGCCAGAGTGAGATTCCTAATGATTAGTATTTCAGGAAATAAAATCTCACATGATAGGAAAATGAAAACTAATATAGTCAAAGTTCCAGAAGCAGTGTGATATAGTGAATAATTTATTTAGAGAACTATGGAGTCTTTTAAAACCATGGTGATATTTTCATTACTATCTCCTTTTTTATTGGATTTTTTATTTATTTACATTACAATTGTTATCCCCTTTCCAAGTTTCCCCTCCAGAAACACCCTATCCCATCTTCCCTCACCCTGCTTCTATGAGGGTGCTCCACCACCCAACCACTCACCTACTCCCATCTCCCCACCATGCGATTGCCCTACACTGGGGCATTGAACCTTCATAGGACCAAGGGCCTCTCCTCCCATTGATGTTCAGCAAGGCAATCATCTGCTACATATGCTGCTAGAGCCCTGGATCCCTCCATGTGGGATTCCTTTGGTTGGTGGTTTAGTACCTGCGAGCTCTAAGGAGTCTGGATGTTGTTGCTCTTCCTATGGGTTGCAAACCCGTTCAGCTACTTTAGTCCTTTCTCTAACTACTCCACTGGGGACTTGTGCTCAGTCCAAGGGCTGGCTGACAGCATCTGCTTCTGTATTTGTCAGGCTCTGGTAGAGACTCTAAGGAGACAGCCATATCTGGCTCCTGTCAGAAAGTACTTCTTGGCATTCTCAATAAGGTTTGGGTTTGGTGTCTGTATATGGGATGGATCTCCAGGAAATGCAGTCTCTGGATGGCCTTTCCTTCCTTCTCTGCTTCATGCTCTATCTCTGTATTTCCTCCTTTGAGTATTTTGTTCCCTTTTTTAAGGAGGACTGAAGCATCCACACTTCTAATTCCATCCATTTGCCTAAGAATTTCATGAAGTCCTTGTTTTTTTTTTTTTGTTTTTTTTTTTATTAACTTGAGTATTTCTTATTTACATTTTGAGTGTTATTCTCTTTCCCGGTCTCCGGGCAAACATCCCCCTAACCCCTCCCACTCCCCTTCTTTATGGGTGTTCCTCTCCCCATCCTCCCCCCATTGCCGCCCTCCCCCCAACAATCTAGTTCACTGGGGGTTCAGTCTTAGCAGGACCCAGGGCTTCCCCTTCCACTGGTGTTCTTACTAGGATATTCATTGCTACCTATGAGGTCAGAGTCCAGGGTCAGTCCATGTATAGTCTTTAGGTAGTGGCTTAGTCCCTGGAAGCTCTGGTTGCTTGGCATTGTTGTACATATGGGGTCTCGAGCCCCTTCAAGCTCTTCCAGTTCTTTCTCTGATTTCTTCAACGGGGGTCCTATTCTCAATTCAGTGGTTTGCTGCTGGCATACGCCTCTGTGTTTGCTGTATTCTGGCTGTGTCTCTCAGGAGAGATCTACATGCGTCTCCTGTCGGCCTACACTTCTTTGCTTCATCCATCTCGTCTAATTGGGTGGCTGTATATGTATGGGCCACATGCGGGGCAGGCTCTGAATGGGTGTTCCTTCAGTCTCTGTTTTAATCTTTGCCTCTCTCTTCCCTGCCAAGGGTATTCTTGTTCCCCTTCTAAAGAAGGAGTGAAGCATTCATATTTTGATCATCCGTCTTGAGTTTCATTTGTTCTAGGCATCTAGGGTAATTCAAGCATTTGCGCTATTAGCCACTTATCAATGAGTCCATACCATGTGAGTTTTTCTGTGATTGGGTTACCTCACTCAGGATGATATTTTCCAGTTCCAACCATTTGCCTACGAATTTCATAAAGTCATTGTTTTGATAGCTGAGTAATATTCCGTTGTGTAGATGTACCACATTTTCTGTATCCATTCCTCTGTTGAAGGGCATCTGGGTTCTTTCCAGCTTCTGGCTATTTTAAATAAGGCTGCGATGAACATAGTGGAGCACGTGTCTTTTTTATATGTTGAGGCATCTTTTGGGTATATGCCCAAGAGAGGTATAGCTGGATCCTCAGGCAGTTCAATGTCCAATTTTCTGAGGAACCTCCAGACTGATTTCCAGAATGGTTGTATCAGTCTGCAACCCCACCAACAATGGAGGAGTGTTCCTCTTTCTCCACATCCTCTCCAGCATCTGCTGTCACCTGAGTTTTTGATCTTAGCCATTCTCACTGGTGTGAGGTGTAATCTCAGGGTTGTTTTGATTTACAATTCCCTTATGACTAAAGATGTTGAACATTTCTTTTTTTTGTTTTTTTTTAATTTTACCTTTTTTTAATTTTTTTTATTAACTTGAGTATTTCTTATATACATTTCGAGTGTTATTCCCTTTCCCGGTCTCCGGGCAAACATACCCCTCACCCATCCCCTTCCTTATGGGTGTTCCCCTCCCACCCCTACCCCATTGCCGCCCTCCCCCCAACAGTCTAGTTCACTGGGGGTTCAGTCTTAGCAGGACCCAGGGCTTCCCCTTCCACTGGTGCTCTTACTAGGATATTCATTGCTACCTATGAGGTCAGAGTCCAGGGTCAGTCCATGTCTAGTCTTTGGGTAGTGGCTAAGTCCCTGGAAGCTCTGATTAGTTGGCATTGTTGTTCATATGGGGTCTTGAGCCCCTTCAAGCTCTTCCAGTTCTTTCTCTGATTCCTTCAACGAGGGTCCTATTCTCAATTCAGTGGTTTGCTGCTGGCATACGCCTCTGTATTTGCTGAATTCTGGCTGTGTCTCTCAGGAGCGATCTATATCTGGCTCCTGTCGGTATGCACTTATATGCATCATCCATCTTGTCTAATTGGGTGGCTGTATATGTATGGGCCACATGTGGGGCAGGCTCTGAATGGGTGTTCCTTCAGTCTCTGTTTTAATCTTTGCCTCTCTCTTCCCTGCCAAGGGTATTCTTGTTCCCCTTCTAAAGAAGGAGTGAAGCATTCACATTTTGATCATCCGTCTTGAGTTTCATTTGTTCTAGGCATCTAGGGTAATTCAAGCATTTGGGCTAATACCCACTTATCAATGAGTGCATAGCATGTATGTCTTTCTGTGATTGGGTTAGCTCACTCAGGATGATATTTTCCAGTTCCAACCTTTTGCCTACGAATTTCATAAAGTCATTGTTTTTGATAGCTGAGTAATATTCCATTGTGTAGATATACCACATTTTCTGTATCCGTTCCTCTGTTGAAGGGCATCTGGGTTCTTTCCAGCTTCTGGCTATTATAAATAAGGCTGCGATGAACATAGTGGAGCACGTGTCTTTTTTATATGTTGAGGCATCTTTTGGGTATATGCCCAAGAGAGGTATAGCTGGATCCTCAGGCAGTTCAATGTCCAATTTTCTGAGGAACCTCCAGACTGATTTCCAGAATGGTTGTATCAGTCTGCAACCCCACCAACAATGGAGGAGTGTTCCTCTTTCTCCACATCCTCGCCAGCATCTGCTGTCACCTGAGTTTTGATCTTAGCCATTCTCACTGGTGTGAGGTGAAATCTCAGGGTTGTTTTGATTTGCTTTTCCCTTATGACTAAAGATGTTGAACATTTCTTTAGGTGTTTCTCAGTCATTCGGCATTCCTCAGCTGTGAGTTCTTTGTTTAGCTCTGAGCCCCATTTTTTAATAGGGTTATTTGTCTCCCTGCGGTCTAACTTCTTGAGTTCTTTGTATATTTTGGATATAAGCCCTCTATCTGTTGTAGGATTGGTAAAGATCTTTTCCCAATCTGTTGGTTGCCGTTTTGTCCTAACCACAGTGTCCTTTGCCTTACAGAAGCTTTGCAGTTTTATGAGATCCCATTTGTCCATTCTTGATCTTAGAATCGTGTTTTGTTCAGGAAATTTTTTCCAGTGCCCATGTGTTCCAGATGCTTCCGTAGTTTTTCTTCTATTAGTTTGAGGGTATCTGGTTTGGTGTGGAGGTCTTTGATCCACTTGGACTTAAGCTTTGTACAAGGTGATAAGCATGGATCGATCTGCATTCTTCTACATGTTGACCTCCAGTTGAACCAGCACCATTTGCTGAAAATGCTATCTTTTTTCCATTGGATGGTTTTGGCTCCTTTGTCAAAAATCAATGCCCATAGGTGTGTGGGTTCATTTCTGGGTCTTCAATTGTGTTCCATTGGTCTATCTGTCTGTCTCTGTACCAATACCATGCAGTTTTTATCACTATTGCTCTGTAATACTGCTTGAGTTCAGGGATAGTGATTCCCCCTGAAGTCCTTTTATTGTTGAGGATAGCTTTAGCTATCCTGGGTTTTTTGTTATTCCAGATGAATTTGCAAATTGTTCTGTCTAACTCTTTGAAGAGTTGGATTGGTATTTTGATGGGGATTGCATTGAATCTGTAGATCGCTTTTGGTAGAATGGCCATTTTTACTATATTAATCCTGCCAGTCCATGAGCATGGGAAATCTTTCCATCTTCTGTGGTCTTCTTCAATTTCTTTCTTCAGTGTCTTGAAGTTCTTATTGTACAGATCTTTTACTTGCTTGGTTAAAGTCACACCGAGGTACTTTATATTATTTGGGTCTATTATGAAGGGTGTCGTTTCCCTAATTTCTTTCTCGGCTAGTTTCTCTTTTGTGTAGGGGGAGGCAACTGATTTATTTGAGTTAATTTTATATCCAGCCACTTTTCTGAAGTTGTTTATCAGCTTTAGTAGTTCTCTGGTGGAACTTTTGGGATCACTTAAATAAACTATCATATCATCTGCAAATAGTGATATTTTGACTTCTTCTTTTCCGATCTGTATCATCTTGACCTCCTTTTGTTGTCTGATTGCTCTGGCTAGAACTTCAAGACCTATATTGAATAAGTAGGGAGAGAGTGGGCAGCCTTGTCTAGTCCCTGATTTTAGTGGGATTGCTTCAAGTTTCTCTCCATTTAGTTTAATGTTAGCAACTGGTTTGCTGTACATAGCTTTTACTACGTTTAGGTATGGGCCTTGAATTCCTATTCTTTCCAGAACTTTTATCATGAAGGGGTGTTGAATTTTGTCAAATGCTTTCTCAGCATCTAATGAAATGATCATGTGGTTTTGTTCTTTCGGTTTGTTTATATAATGGATCACGTTGATGATTTTCCATATATTAAACCATCCCTGCATGCCTGGGATGAAGCCTACTTGGTCATGGTGGATGATTGTTTTGATGTGCTCTTGGATTCGGTTTGCCAGAATTTTATTGAGTATTTTTGCGTCGATATTCATAAGGGAAATTGGTCTGAAGTTCTCTTTCTTTGTTGGGTCTTTGTGTGGTTTAGTTATAAGAGTAATTGTGGCTAAATAGAAGGAATTCGGTAGTGGTCCATCTGTTTCAATTTTGTGGAATAGTTTGGATAATATTGGTATGAGGTCTTCTATGAAGGTTTGATAGAATTCTGCACTAAACCTGTCTGGACCTGGGCTCTTTTTGGTTGGGAGACCTTTAATGACTGCTTCTATTTCCTTAGGAGTTATGGGGTTGTTTAACTGGTTTATCTGTTCCTGATTTAACTTCGGTACCTGGTATTTGTCTAGGAAATTGTACATTTCCTGCAGATTTTCAAGTTTTGTGAATATAGGCTTTTAGAGTAAGATCTGATGATTTTTTGAATTTCCTCTGAATCTGTAGTTATGTCTCCCTTTTCATTTCTGATTTTGTTAATTTGGGCACACTCTCTGTGTCCTCTCGTTAGTCTGGCTAAGGGTTTATCTATCTTGTTGATTTTCTCAAAGAACCAACTTTTGGTTGTGTTGATTCTTTCTATGGTCCTTTTTGTTTCTACTTGGTTGATTTCAGCTCTGAGTTTGATTATTTCCTGCCTTCTACTCCTCCTGGGTGTATTTGCTTCTTTTTGCTCTAGAGCTTTTAGGTGTGCTGTCAAGCTGCTGACATATGCTCTTTCCTGTTTCTTTCTGCAGGCACTCAGCGCTATGAGTTTTCCTCTTAGCACAGCTTTCATTGTGTCCCATAAGTTTGGGTATGTTGTATCTTCATTTTCATTAAATTCTAAAAAGTCCTTAATTTCTTTCTTTATTTCTTTCTTGACCAGGTTATCATTGAGTAGAGCATTGTTCAATTTCCAAGTATATGTGGGCATTCTTCCCTTATTGTTATTGAAGACCAGTTTTAGGCCGTGGTGGTCTGATAGCACGCATGGGATTATTTCTATCTTTCTGTACCTGTTGAGGCCCGTTTTTTGACCAACTATATGGTCAATTTTGGAGAAAGTACCATGAGGAGCTGAGAAGAAGGTATATCCTTTTGCTTTAGGATAGAATGTCTATAAATATCCGTTAAGTCCATTTGGCTCATGATTTCTCTTAGTATGTCTATGTCTCTGTTTAATTTCTGTTTCCATGATCTGTCCATTGATGAGAGTGGGGTGTTGAAATCTCCCACTATTATTGTGTGAGGTGCAATGTGTGTTTTGAGCTTTAGTAAGGTTTCTTTTATGTATATAGGTGCCCTTGTATTTGGGGCATAGATATTTAGGATTGAGAGTTCATCTTGGTGGATTTTTCCTTTGATGAATATGAAGTGTCCTTCCTTATCTTTTTTGATGACTTTTAATTGAAAATTGATTTTATTTGATATGAGAAAGTCTACTCCAGCTTGCTTCTTCTGACCATTTGCTTGGAAATTTGTTTTCTAGCCTTTCAGTTTGAGGTAGTGTCTGTCTTTGTCTCTGAGGTGTGTTTCCTGTAGGCAGCAGAATGCAGGGTCCTCGTTGCATATCCAGTTTGTTAATCTATGTCTTTTTATTGGGGAGTTGAGGCCATTGATGTTGAGAGATATTAAGGAATAGTGATTATCTCCCTGTTGTATTTATATTTGGATGTGAGGTTATGTTTGTGTGCTTTTCTTCTCTTTGTTTTGTTGCCAAGACGATTAGTTTCTTGCTTCTTCTAGGGTATAGCTTGCCTCCTTATGTTGGGCTTTACCATTTATTATCCTTTGTAGTGCTGGATTTGTAGAAAGGTATTGTGTAAATTTGGTTTTGTCATATCTTGGTTTCTCCATCTATGTTAATTGAGAGTTTTGCAGGATACAGTAACCTGGGCTGGCATTTGTGTTCTCCTAGGGTCTGTATGACATCAGTCCAGGATCTTCTGGCCTTCATAGTTTCTGGCGAAAAGTCTGGTGTGATTCTGATAGGTCTGCCTTTATATGTTACTTGACCTTTTTCCCTTACTGCTTTTAATATTCTTTCTTTATTTTGTGCGTTTGGTGTTTTGACTACTATGTGACGGTAGGTGTTTCTTTTCTGGTCCAATCTATTTGGCGTTCTGTAGGCTTCTTGTATGCCTATGGGTATCTCTCTTTTTAGGTTAGGGAAGTTTTCTTCTATGATTTTGTTGAAGATATTTACTGGTCCTTTGAGCTGGGAGTCTTCACTCTCTTCTATACCTATTATCCTTAGGTTTGATCTTCTCATTGAGTCCTGGATTTCCTGTATGTTTTGGACCAGTAGCTTTTTCTGCTTTACATTATCTTTGACAGTTGAGTCAATGATTTCTATGGAATCTTCTGCTCCTGAGATTCTCTCTTCCATCTCTTGTATTCTGTTGGCGAAGCTTGTATCTACAGCTCCTTGTCTCTTCTCTTGGTTTTCTATATCCAGGGTTGTTTCCATGTGTTCTTTCTTGATTGCTTTTATTTCCATCTTTAATTCCTTCAACTGTTTGATTGTGTTTTCCTGGAATTCTTTCAGGGATTTTTGTGATTCCTCTCTGTAGGCTTCTACTTTTTTATTAATGTTTTCCTGTGTTTCTCTAAGGGATTTCTTCACGTCTTTCTTGAAGTCCTCCAGCATCATGATCAAATATGATTTTGAAACTAGATCTTGCTTTTCTGGTGTGTTTGGATATTCCATGTTTATTTTGGTGGGAGAATTGGGCTCTGATGATGCCATGTAGTCTTGGTTTCTGTTACTTGGGATCCTGTGCTTGCCTCTTGCCATCAGATTATCTCTAGTGTTACTCTGTTCTGCTGTTTCTGACAGTGGCTAGACTGTCCTATAAGCCTGTGTGTCAGGAGTGCTGTAGACCTGTTTTCCTGTTTTCTTTCAGCCAGTTATGGGGACAGAGTGTTCTGCTTTCGGGAGTGTAGTTTTTCCTCTCTACAGGTCTTCAGCTGTTCCTGTGGGCCTGTGTCTTGAGTTCACCAGGCAGGTCACTTGCAGCAGAAAAGTTGGTCTTACCTGTTGTCCCGAGGCTCAAGTTTGGTCGTGGGGTGCTTCCCAAGAGCTCTCTGCGGCGGCAGCAACCAGGAAGATCTGTGCCGCCCTTTCCGGGAGCTTCCCTGCACTAGGGTTCCAGATGGCGTTTGGTGTTTTCCTCTGGCGTCTGAGATGTGTGTGCAGAGTGCAGTCTCTTCTGGTTTCCCAGGCGTGTCCGCCTCTCTGAAGGTTTAGCTCTCTCTCCCATGGGATTTGGGTGCAGAGAACTGTTTATCTGGTTTGTTTCCTTCAGGTTCCGGTGGTGTCTCAGGTGCAGGGGTCCTGCCGCTCCTGGGCCCTCCCCTACGGGAACGCAGAGGCCTTATACAGTTTCCTCTTGGGCTAGGGATGTGGGCAGGGGTGGGCAGTGTTGGTGGTCTCTTCTTCTCTGCAGTCTCAGGAGTGCCCACCTGACCAGGGGGTGAGGTCTCTCTCCCACGGGGTTTCAGATTTGTCCTATTGATAATGTCCTTCGCCTTACAGAACCTTTGCTGTTTCAAGAGATCCCATTTGCCATTTATTGATCTTAAAGCCTGAGGCATTGGTGTTCTGTTCAAAAATTTTTCTCCTAGGCCAATGTGTTAAAGGCTATATCCAACTTTCTCTTTTATTAGAGTCAGTATATCTGGTTTTATGTTGAGGCCCTTGATCCACTTGGACTTAAGCTCTTAATATTTGATATTAGAATGGCTACAACAGCTTGCTTTTTCCGACCATTTGCTTGGAAAGTTGTTTTTCAGCCTTTCATTCTGAGGTAGTGTGTGTCTTTGTCTCTGAGGTGTGTTTCCTGTAGGCAGCAGAATGCAGGGTCCTCGTTGCATATCCAGTTGGTTAATCTATGTCTTTTTATTGTGGAGTTGAGGCCATTGATGTTGAGAGATATTAAGGAATAGTGATTATTGCTTCCTGTTGTATTCATATTTGGATATGAGGTTATGTTTGTGTGCTTTTCTTCTGTTTTTTTTGTTGCCAAGACGATTAGTTTCTTGCTTCTTCTAGGGTATAGCTTGCCTCCTTATGTTGGGCTTTACCATTTTTACCCTTTGTAGTGCTGGATTTGTAGAAAGATATTGTGTAAATTTGGTTTTGTCATGGAATATCTTGGTTCCTCCATCTATGTTAATTGAGAGTTTTGCAGTATACAGTAACCTGGGCTGGCATTTGTGTTCTCTTAGGGTCTGTTTGACATCTGTCCAGGATCTTCTGGCCTTCATAGTTTCTGGCGAAAATCTGGTGTGATTCTGATAGGTCTGCCTTTATATGTTACTTGACCTTTTTCCCTTACTGCTTTTAATATTCTTTCTTTAATTTGTGCGTTTGGTGTTTTCTCTATTATATGACAGGAGGTGTTTCTTTTCTGGTCCAATCTATTTGGAGTTCTGTAGGCTTCTTGTATGCCTATGGGTATCTCTTTTTTTAGGTTAGGGAGGTTTTCTTTTATGATTTTGTTGAAGATATTTACTGGTCCTTTGAGCTGGGAGTCTTCACTCTCTTCTATACCTATTATCCTTAGGTTTGATCTTCTCATTGAGTCCTGGATTTCCTGTATGTTTTGGACCAGTAGCTTTTTCCAGTTTATATTATCTTTGACAGTTGATTTCTATGGAATCTTCTTCTTCTGAGATTCTCTCTTCCATCTCTTGTATTCTGTTGGTGAAGCTCGTATCTACAGCTCCTTGTCTCTTCTTTTGGTTTTCTATATCCAGGGTTGTTTCCATGTGTTCTTTCTTGATTGCTTCTATTTCCATTTTTAATTCCTTCAACTATTTGATTGTGTTTTCGTGGAATTCTTTCAGGGATTTTTGTGACTCTTCTCTATGGGCTTCTACTTGTTTATTTATGTTTTCCTGGAATTCTTTCAGGGATTTTTGTGATTCCTCTCTGTAGGCTTCTACTTGTTTATTAATGTTTTCCTGTGTTTCTCTAAGGGATTTCTTCACGTCTTTCTTGAAGTCCTTCAGCATCATGATCAAATATGATTTTGAAACTAGATCTTGCTTTTCTGGTGTTTTTGTATATTCCGTGTTTGCTTTGGTGGGAGAATTGGGCTCCGATGATAACATGTAGTCTTGGTTTCTGTTGCTTGGGTTCCTGAGCTTGCCTCTCGCCATCAGATTATCTCTAGTGTTACTTTGTTCTGCTATTTCTGACAGTGGCTAGACTGTCCTATAAGCCTGTGTGTCAGGAGTGCTGTAGCCCTGTTTTCCTGTTTCTTTCAGACAGTTATGGGGACAGAGTGTTCTGCTTTCAGGCGTGTAGTTTTTCCTCCCTACAGGTCTTCAGCTGTTTCTGTGGGCCTGTGTCTTGAGTTCACCAGGCAGGTCACTTGCAGCAGAAAAGTTGGTCTTACCTGTGGTCCCGAGGCTCATGTTTGCTCGCGGGGTTCTGTCTACGAGCTCTCTGCTGCTGCAGCAACCAGGAAGATCTGCCCCACCCTTTCTGGGAGCTTCCGTGCACCAGGGTTCCAGATGGTGTTTGGTGTTTTCCTCTGGCGTCAGAGATGTGTGTAGAGTGTAATCTCTTCTGGTTTCCCAGGTGTGTCTGCCTCTCTGAAGCTTTAGCTCTCCCTCCCATGGGATTTGGGTGCAGAGAACTGTTTATCTCTCGGTCCCTTCAGGTTCTGGCGGTGTCTCAGATGCAGCGGACCTGCTGCTCCTGGGCCCTCCTCTACGGGAACCCAGAGGTCGTATACAGTTTCCTCTTGGGCCAGGGATGTGGGCAGGGGTGGGCAGTGTTGGTGGTCTCTTCTGCTCTGCAGCCTCAGTTGTGCCCACCTGACCAGGTGGTGAGGTCTCTCTCCCATGGTGTTTGGGAGCAGAGAGCTGCTGCGGGCAGGGATCTGCGTGTTTGGAACTCCTGCTAACCACCAGAAGTGACTGGTCCTAGAGGAATTTTGCCTCTGTGTGTTCTGAGTTCACCAGGCAGGTTGCTTGCAGCAGAAAAGTTGGTCTTACCTGTGGTCCCGAGGCTCAAGTTTACTCGTGGGGTGCTACCCACAAGCTCTCCGCGGCGGCAGCAACCAAAGTCCTTGTTTTTAATAGCTGAGTAGTAATCCATTTTGGAAACATATCACATTTTTATCCATTCCTGTGTTAAAGGACATCTGGGTTCTTTCCAGCTTCTGAATATTGTAAATAACACTGCTATGAACATTGTAGAGCATGTGTCCTTGTTATATATTGGAGCATCTTTTGGGTGTATGCTCAGGAGTGGTATAGCTGGGTTTTCAGGTAGTACTATGTCCAATTTTCTGAGGAACCTGCAGTCTGATTTCCAGAGTGGTTGTACTAGGTTGCAGTCCCACCAACAGTGAGGGAGTGTTCCTCTTTCTCCACATTCTCAACAGCATCTCCTGTCACCTGAGTTCTTGTTCTTAGCCATTCTGACTGGTGTGAGGTAGAATCTTCGGGTTGTTTTGATTTGTATTTCCCTAATGACTAAGGATGGTGAACATTTCTTTAGGTGCTTCTCAGCCAGTCAGTGTTCCTTAGTTGAGAATTTGTTCTTTAGCTCTGTAGTTCATTTTTAAATAGGGTTATTTGATTCTCTTGAGTTCTTTTTATACATTAGATATTGGTCCTCTATCGAGTATAGGATTGCGAACTTATTTTCTGCAAATAGTGATATTTTGACCTCTTCCTTTCCAATTTGTATCCCCTTGACCTCCTTTTGTTGTTTAATTGCTCTGCCTAGGTTTCCAAGCACTGTATTGAATAGGTAGGGAGAGGGTGGGCAGCCTTGTCTAGAACTTGATTTTAGTGGGATTCCTTCAAGTTTCTCTCCATTTAGTTTGATGTTGGACACTGGATTGCTGTATATTGCTTTTACTATATTTAGTTATGGGATTTGAATTCCTGATCTTCCCAAGACTTATAATGAAGCAGTGTTGAATTTTGTCAAATGATTTCTCAGCATATAATGAAATGATCATGTGTGTTTTCTTTTCTTTGAGTTTGTTTATATAGTAGATTATGTTGATGGATTTCCACAATTCAACCATCTCTGTATCCCTGGGACCAAGCCTACTTTATCATGAATGATGATCATTTTGTGTGTTTTTAGACTTGGTTTGTGAGAATTTTATTGAGAGTTTTTCATTGATATTCACAAGTGAAATTGGTCTGATGTTCGCTTTCTTTGTAGGGTCTTTGTGTGGTTTATGTGTTAGTGTTCCTTCTGTTTCTATTTTGTGGAATAGTTTGAAGAGTATTGGTATTAGGTCTCCTTGAAGGTCTGATTGAATTCTGCACTAAACCCATCTTGTCCTGGCCTTTTTTTTTTCTTTTGGTTGGGAAACTTTTAATCACTGCTTCTACTTCTATTTATCTATTTATTTATCTGATCCTGATTTTAACTTTGGTACCTGGTATCTGTCTAGAAAATTGTTCATTTCAACCAGATTTTCCAGTTTTTTTTTTATTTAATGTAGCCTTTGTAGTAGGATCTGATGATTTTTGGATTTCCTTGGTTTCTGTTATTATTCTCCCTTTTCATTTTTGATTTTGTTGCCTAATATACTGTCTCTGTGCCATCTGGTTAGTCTGGCTAAGGATTTATCTATCTTGTTGATTTTCTCAAAGAACCAGCTCCCGGTTTTGTTGATTCTTTGTATAGTTCTTTTTGTTTCTACTTGTTTTATTTCAGCCCTGAGTTTGATTATTTTCTGCCCTCTGCTCCTCTTGGGTGTATTTGCTTCTTTTTCTTCTAGTGCTTTCAGATGTGAGTCAAGCTACCTGTGTATGCTTTCTTCAGATTCTTTTTGAATCTCAGAGCTATGAGTTTTCCTTTTGGCACTGCTTTCATTGTGTCCCATAAGTTTAGGTTTTTTTGTGCCTTCATTTTCATTACAATTTAAAAGTTTTTAATTCCTTTATTTCTTCTTTATCTAAGTTATCATTGAGTAGAGCATTGTTCAGCTTCTAAGTGTATGTGGATTTTCTATTGATTTTGTTATTGAAAAAAAGCCTTAGTCAATGATCATCTGATAAGATACATGGATTACTTCAAAATTTGTATATCTGTTGAGGTCTCTTTTGTGAATAATTATATGGTCAATTCTGGAGAAGGAACCATGAGGTGTTGAGAAGAAGGTACATTTTTTTTTGTTTTAGGATGAAATGTTCTATAGATATGTTAAAACCATTTGATTCATAACTTCTGTTAGTTTCACTGTGTCTGTGTTTAGTTTCTTTTTCCATAATATGTCCATTGCTGAGAGTTGGTTGTTGATGTCTTCCACTATTATTGGTCAGGTGTAATGTGTACTTTGAGTGTTCATAAAGTTTCTTTTATTAATGTGGGTTCCCTTGTATTTGGAGCATAGATATTCAGAATTGAGACCTCATCTTGGTATATTTTTCCTTTGATGAGTATGAAATATCCTTCCTTATCTTTTTTGATAACTTTTGGCCGAATGTTGATTTTATTTGATATTAGAATTCCTCTTTCTTGGGAACATTAATTTGGAAAAAAATTTTTTTCCAGCCTTTTACTCCGAGGTAGTGTTTAGCTTTGTAACTGAGGTACATTTCCTGCATGCAGCAAAATGCTGGGTCCTGCTTACATACCCAGTGTTTTAGTCTATGCCATTTTATTGGAGAACTGAATCCACTGATGTTATGAGATATAAAGGAAGATGATTATTGCTTCCTATTATTTTTATTGAAGATTAATTTTTTACTTTTTGTGGGGTGTAGTTTCCCTCCTTGTGTTGGTGTTTTCTAACTATTATCCTTTGTATGGCTGGATTTGTGTAAATTTAGTTTTGTCATGGAATATCTTGGTTTCTCCATCTATGTTAATTAAGAGTTTTGCTGGATATAGTAGCCTGGGGTGGCATTTTATGTTCTCTTAGGGTCTGTATGACATCTCCCCAGGATCTTCTAGTTTTCATAGTGTCTGGTGAGAAGTCTGGTATAATTCTGATAGGTCTGCCTTTAAATGTTACTTGACCTTTTTCCCTTACTGCCTTTAATATTCTTCTTTGTTTTGTGCATTTGGTGTTTTGACTATTATGTGACAGGAGGAATTTATTTTCTGATCCAATCTTTTTGGAGTTCTGTAGGCTTCTCGTATGTTTATGGTCATCTCTTTCTTTAGGTTAGGGAAGTTTTCTTCTATAATTTTGTTAAAGATATTTACCAACCCTTTAAGTTGGGAGTCTTCACTCTCTTCCATACCATATCTATTATCCTTAAGTTTCACCTTCTCATTGTCTCCTGGATTTCCTGGATGTTTTGGATTAGGAGCTTTTTGATTTTTGTATTTCTTTGACTGTTGTGTCAATGTTTTCTGTGTTATTTTCTGCCCCTGAGATTCTCTCTTCTTGTATTCTGTTGGCAATGCTTGCATCTGTGATTCCTGATCTCTTTCCTAGGTTTTCTATCTCCAGGGTTGTCTCCTTTTGTGTTTTTTTTTTTATTGTTTCTATTTTCTTTTTTAGATCCTGAATGATTTTGTTCAATTCCTTCACTTGTTTGATTGTGTTTTTCTGTAATTCTTTAAGGGATTTTCCTTTTAAGGGCTTCTACCTGTTTACCTTTTTTCTCTTGTATATCTTTAAGGGAGTTATTTATGTCCTTCTTAAAGTCCTCTGTTTTCATCATGAGATGTGATTCTAAATCTAAATCTTGCTTTTCCGGTATGTTAGGGTATCCAGGACTTGCTGTGGTGGGAGAACAGGGTTCTGATGATGCCAAATAGCCTTGGTTTTAGTTGCTTAGGCACCTGTGCTTGCTTCTTGCCATCTGGTTATCTCTGGTGTTCACTCGTCTTGATCTCTCTGACTGGAGCTTTTCCCTCCTGTGGGCCTGTGTGTCTGTGATCTTAGGAGTGGTAGTGCTCCTGGGAGACCAGCTCTTTCTGGGCAGAATTTGGGTCTGGAGAGGTGTGCCACACGTTTAACTCTGGGCACAGATGTAGTCCAGAATGATCCTGTTCCCAGTTTTTCTATGGGTCCTGAGCCCCGTTGTTTCCTGGCAGGTCCTTCTTTGGACAGTTATTGGAGCAAAAGTTTTCATCTCACCTATGAACTTAGGACTACATCACTCCTGGGACACCAACTCTCCAGGCACGATTTGGGTCTGGAGAACTTTCTATATGGTTAACTCCGGGGTGCAGATGGAGGCTGAAAAGATACTACCTTCATATTAATGAATGCCATAACAGCCAGTGTTCTTTAGAGGAACAGATCTAATAGCATATAAATATTTATAGCTGTTTGAATGAGAATGGCCTCTATAGGCTCATAGATCTGAAATCTTGGTCTGTAGGGAGAGGCATTATTTGTAAGAATTAGGAGGTATGGTTTTGTTGGAGGAAGTGTGTCACTAAGAGGTAGGCTTTGAGGTTTCAAACCTGAGGACAAGTCCAGACTCAGTTCCCCATCCAGTCCCGTGCGCCACTCCCCCATCTACAGGCTATGGGTTTAAGCTGCTGCTTCTGCATGCTGCCATGCTTCCCCATATGATGATAATGGATGGGATTTCTGAAAGTATAAGCAAGCTCTCAATTAAGTGCTTTCCTTCATAGAAGTTTCCTCAGTCATGATGTCTCTTTTTATCAACAGAACTGTTGTTACTAAAACAATATATATATATATATATATATATATATATATATATATATATATATATGAGATTTCTTACATTGATATATGATATGATCTGGATAGTCCAGCAAGGCCTGAGAATTCAGTAGTTGTTCAGCTACTTCTACAACTTTTACAGCATCCTCTTAGGAGACACATCCACACTTGTGGGTCATATGTATCCATCGAGAGCTATAAACATATCCAACTCATAAATGGGAACTCACTGAAATTGGTATAAGATTCCCCCCACCAGGTTTTTGTTTGTCTATATATTATCTATCTATCTATCTATCTATCTATCTATCTATCTATCTATCTATCTATTTATCTATCTATCTAGTTTTGAGCCTGGAATATATGGTTGTCAAGAAAAACTTAAATGACAATGCTTTGTCACAATGTCAAGAGGCTGGACACTGATGTTTTAATTAAGTATTTTAAATTACAGTTACATTATGTTTAATATGTTTTCAAAGTTTTCTTTTTGTGTTTCTTTACTATCTTATTATTCAATAATCAAATCTTTTCACCTAAAGAAAGGCAAAAGAACATACTTCTAGAACTTTCTTTGATGATTATACAAACATAGAAAACTTGTTATAATTTTATTCTTGAAAATTATAGTCTATTTAATTGACAGATTATAGATACTTTTCCAAATGAGTAAACAAATTTTAATTTGATCTCTTTATCTTCCTACTCTGAGATTATTTCCTTCCTCATTTTATTTTTCCAGTAAAATTCAGATACATTTCATCAAATATTTTTTAAAATATGTTTGTTTTGTTTTTATATTAATTATGCTAATATTATGCTTTAGTTCAAAAAGTAGCAACTTTAGAACTATCTTTCTAAACTAAATTTAGCCTCGTTCATAATAAACTTAAAAATCTAATAATTTTAGGCATGGAATGTAGGTCAGTAATAGAACAATTATTTAGCATGTAAATGTGTCCCTAGTACAAAAAACAAGCAAAATACCTAAACCAGGTTGAACTTAACATTTAGTTGTTAGGCGTCCTAGCATTCACAAAGCCTTAGGTATGCTCTTCAGCACTGCACAGACCTTAAGTAGTTGCTAGAAGTCTGTGATCTCAGCACTTAGGGAGTGTACACAGAAGGATTGGAAACTCAAATCAACCTTGGCAACATAGCAGATTTGAAGCCAGCTTGGGCTACCTGTATTTTGTCTTAATAAGATAAACAAAACCAACAGCTATAATGTCTTTTTCTAAGGGAGATGTGCTATTTTTTGGTATGGTGAATAATATCATATGAAACCGGGCTCCTTCCCTTAGATTGCAATATCTTAAAACCTATGGAGTTGCTTTGAATCTCAGAGGCAGAGAAGGGTTGAGCAATAGAGAGTGTATTGGCAAATGAAAGTAAAATACTGTAATCATTATTTGCTTTGCTTATAGTTGGAGCTGGAGAAGGAACTCCTCTTGTATTTGGTTGCATTTTGGCTCATAAACCTAGCCAAAAGAAAGATATCAGTTCAAGCCTTAAGAACTTCAAGATTGTGCTTGCAATCAAGGCCATCTTTGTTTTATGTCTTTGGAAGACTGAGACTATGTGTACCATGGCCCTTAACCGTGAAGAAGAAAACTCACAGTCTGCAAACCAACAACGTAGAGAGTACTCAGCTCTAAATTGGACATGTATATCACTGCTCCCCAAACAAGGATCAGGAAACCTAAAGCAAAGGATGGAGCAGAAAGGATGTAGGAGTCAAAGGACTGGGAAGAGAGCTATGAAATGCTATCTACTGGACATGACATGGCTGTTGGATGCTTGAACTCAGAGGTGTCACTGCTTGTACAAGAAGAAGCCAGTTAACATTGTAGCAGGGACAGAAAAGGGGCTTATGGGGCTCCACCCCTAGCTGAGGATATATTAGTGGTTGATGGATCCTGGAGGAATCATTTTTCTTGGGAGTCGTGGTTGCTGCAGGTTGCCCATGCCCTCGTGGCTGGACCCACACCCGTAAGCATCTTAATAGCACTAATTGGACCCATTGGCTTATTAAATAATAACTAAAAAGAAGAAGAGGACATGAGGGTGTGAAAGAGAAATATTGCATTAGTTACCGGTGAAGGACTATTTAAATAAGATATGCTTCAGATACATTGTATACATATGTGAAATTTATGAAGAATTGATACAAATTTTCTAAAGAAAAACAACTCACCTATTTTTTTTCTTTACTGACAGCACTGTCTCCATATTTTCCTCACAGTAAATCTCACATTTGTTTATTTAACTTCTCACTCTGTGCCTTTGTGAGTTTTCATTCTCTGTTGGTGGAAATCCAGGTCAGAGGTGGTTGTGGTGGAAATCATACCACATAGAGAGAAACATGTAAAAACTCAATGAGAGAAACCTTAATTGTATTGATTCATTTAAAATACCACCTATTTAATTAGAAAACATAATTTCTTCAACTGCCCTTTGACATATAGATGTAAGAATTCAGATGCAAATATCCTTCTAAGATATACACTATCATTTTAATGTAATCTTAGTGTGATCCAGGATAGTCACAGAGGACTCCTATATTCCTACTTGCTGGAAAATCTTATAAAAAATATACCTCAGGATCAGAACATTGACTTATCTTGCTCATACTGTGATATAAAAAATTTTGCAGGTTTCCTGTGAAACGTTTATGCAAGAGGACAATCCTACCTCGTTGTCACTTGTGATAGAGCTGAAAACCTCATATTCTAACACTGAGAGCAAATGACAGATTTTTGAAAATCATCTTTTAAAAGTTCACAAAAGCTCCTTCTTTCTCTTTGGTATGAGTGTGTGTGTGCGCGCGCGCATGTGTGTGTGTGTGTGTGTGTGTGTGTGTGTGTGTGTGTGTGTGTGTGCATGTGCATATGTGTATTTGCATATGCTTGTCCAGGTACTGTGAAGATCCAAACTTGACACAGGACATAAGATATTTTTCCTCCATTGGTTCTTTTTCCTATTTTATTGAGACAGGAAATTATTTATTTTATTCTGTCACAGAATGGAAAGTTCACCATTTCAGCCATAATGTCTAGTCAGTGAGTCTCAAATACCACTGTCTCCAGCCCCTAGCACTGTGGTTTACATGCATCTACTGAGGTCCCAGATCATTAAGTGGGTTTTGAGAATATGTTTGATTATTTTTGGCAAATACTTTATGGACATAATCATTTCATAAACACCAAAACAGCTAGCTTAAACCCATAATAGCATAATTGTAATATAACAATTACTAAACATAAAAAGGGAGGAAAAAAGCATATAAAATAGAAGTTTTAGTCCTAGAAAATGTGACAGACTTTCCAATTTTCTCACCTTCCATATAAAACTTAAGTCATATAAGCAGAAATGAAGAAGAGGATGATGATAACAATAATAGCAACACATTTGTCTCTCCTAAGATCCTATGATGAATATAGAGCTTGGGGTTCAAGAACACTAATTGCCTTCACAGTTATGCAGCAGTTGAACTGAGCTCTGTTGGAGGTCACAGCTGGGTAGCAGAAGACAGAAGGTAATGAGATATCTGGGCTGTGGGGCACTGGCTCATTGGCTGCTCATTTGAGAAGTCCTGGTGTATGGATGAAGACCTTACTCTTAAAAATAATGAGGCAGACAGGAGTCATTGATTGAATTTGAAGCAGAGGCATGGGGAAAGACAAGTATGAGGCCAAAAACTATTTCTAGTGTGATGGAAATCGTCTGAAGCAAAGAAGAGTCTTTATAGCTCTTCTTGCCTAACCTGGGCTACAAATGTTACAAGTATTTCTTTACCTGCTTTTTGTCCACTTATATGAAAGGAATTTCTAAGACCTTATAAACCAGGGCTGATGCATACACATTTATTAATAAATTCTGGTCTTTGAATAGAGTGAGCAACATAATCAATATTATACAACCTATATTCCAGTGTAGTTGTTCCTCTGTTTTGAAAAGGATATATCAAATGCACACAAAATAGAAAGTAAAAAAGTCAGTGACCCTTGTTCATAGCCGCAATAGTTGCCTGATGTTATCTTTAAGGGAAATATATATATGCTTATAAAAGAGAAATAAGGAGAGAGAGAGAGAGAGAGAGAGAGAGAGAGAGAGAGAGAGAGAAAGGTGAATCACATCTTTAGAGGGAAAGTGGGGGCTGTTCTGTCACTATGACTCCCTAAACTCCTCCCTGGTGACATTACCTGTATTGAGTTTGAGTGTTAAATGAAGAGTGTTGCCTCTGTGAATAATCAGGTAATCAAAAACTAGTTACTGCTTTGACTTTTTATTACAGGTTCTTCAGCCACTTGCATTTAACATTCTTAAATGTATCATTATTTTAAACACACATCATTATTTTAATTATAACCAATTAGACGTGCCTGCATCATGCATGCATCATTATGCACCTTACCAAAAAGCACTTTAATCAAATTGCATACCAACAGTCTTTATTATAATTTATGTGTGCATGCCTGTGGTTGATTTGTATCTTTTGGGGATTAATTTTAGAAGACATGAAACTGAACTTGGATTAGCTTGCTCTAGCATTTCTAAATTCATGATATTTTTGTAATATTAGACCCAATTTGTTTTTCTACCTTAGGAGATAACAGATACTGAGAGGCCAAATATTTTAAGTTTAGACTCCATTTTAGAGAACCTGACCTATGTTTGAACTCAGGTAAACTAATAGGCTGGTACCTAGCATTAGTTTTCAAGTTGCCCCACAACAAAACCAGAACCTAGCTTCAATATCTAGGCTAATCCCTGACAAAATCAGCATCTCCAGGTTGCACCCTTAACAAGGCCAATATTTACATCTCCCACATTCATAAGGAAGTCTTTTTACATATATTTGCAATATCATACAGTATGCAAAGATTAGACTACCCATGAACTTCGTTTGATGCTGATGTTTTTGTCTCTTTCTATTTCTTTGTGATAGTTAATTTAGATGGTGGGGTTGATTAGATTAAGAAATTTCCATGATGTTTAATGGAACATACAGTTGGGAGTATTTGTGAGACTTTTTTTTTTTTAAGATTTTGTTTATTTTATGTATATGAATACACTGTAGCTGTCTTCAGACACACCAGAAGAGGGCATCGGATCCCTGTTACAGATGGTTGTGAGCCACCATGTGGTTGCTGGGAATTGAACTCAGGACCTCTAGAAGAGCAGTCAGTGCTCTTAACCGCTGAGCCATCTCTCCAGCCCTGTGAGACTGTTTTTATTCAGAGTTCCAACTGAGGAAAAAAGACCTATCTTTTTTTTTTTTTTATTAACTTGAGTATTTTTTATATACATTTCGAGTGTTATTCCCTTTCCCGGTATCCGGGCAAACATCCCCCTCCCCCCTCCCCTTCCTTATGGGTGTTCCCCTCCCAACCCTCCCCCCATTGCCGCCCTCCCCCCACCAGTCTAGTTCACTGGGGGTTCAGTCTAAGCAGGACCCAGGGCTTCCCCTTCCACTGGTGCTCTTACTAGGATATTCATTGCTACCTATGAGGTCAGAGTCCAGGGTCAGTCCATGTATAGTCTTTAGTTAGTGGCTTAGTCCCTGGAAGCTCTGGTTGCTTGGCATTGTTGTACATATGGGGTCTCGAGCCCCTTCAAGCTCTTCCAGTTCTTTCTCTGATTCCTTCAACGGGGGTTCTATTCTCAGTTCAGTGGTATGCTGCTGGTATTCGCCTCTGTATTTGCTGTATTCTGGCTGTGTCTCTCAGGAGCGATCTACATCCGGCTCGTGTCGGTCTGCACTTCTTTGCTTCATCCATCTTGTCTAATTGGGTGGCTGTATATGTATGGGCCACATGTGGGGCAGGCTCTGAATGGGTGTTCCTTCAGTCTCTGTTTTAATCAAAAAGACCTATCTTAAATGTTAGTGGTGTCATATTTACTGCTTGAGCCCCAGTCTGAATAAAAATCTAGAAAAGAGGAAGTCAATTTATTTACTGCTCTAGAAGAGAGAGAAGCTGGGAAAATGGAGCCAATAAATCAGGCAAACTAAAGACTCATGCAATAGCCAACCTTATTCAGAGCATTCGACAATTTATACTCTGAAGGTTAAAAGGATTCACAGTTGTCAAGTGTACAATAACAAGGGTAAGCCATGCATGGTAGGCAAGTCACACATGTCAAAACATGTTTTTTGTAGAGACATATAAATAAGTAGTACTTGCCAGTTGTAATGAAAAATCTGAAATAAATTCACTTCTACCCACTACACCTGAGGGGAGCATAATCCAAGAACAATTTTGTGTTTGTCAAGAAATAGAGATTACATGACTCTTGTTTTGGTTTCCGGGGTTTTCTCACAAGCATTCAGAAATCTCACAACACTCCACTTCTTGGACTGTGTTTCACCATGAACGAGCCCACTTTCAGATTTCCTATGCTACCTATCTCTAGTCTTTCTGCTACAGGAAACTGTGTCCCCTTAAACCTAGAGCTAAACCAAATGCTTCCCTTTTAAAGTGTCTCCCATCTCTCTCTCTCTCTCTCTCTCTCTCTCTCTCTCTCTCTCTCTCTCTCTCTGCGTGTGTGTGTGTTGGCATGTGCTCACTCATGCTTGTGGAGGCCTGAGTTGATGTCGAGAATTTTGATTATGCTTACACTTTATGCTTTGAAGCAGAGTCTATCAGTCAAAACTATTGTTGGCTGATAAAGCTAGCTAACATCATCAGCTAGCTTGCTCAGGAGATCCCCATTCCCTGCCTTCTAAGGGTAGAATTTCAGGAAGGCTGCCATGTCTCCTTCACATTTACATCAGTTCTGAGGTTCAAACTCTAGTCTTCCTGTTTGCCTAGCCAACACTTTACCAATTAAGCCATATCCCAACCCTTTAAGTTGCTTTCTGTCAACTATTTTGTCACTGCAGCTAGAAAAGTAATTAATACAGAAAATGGATATGGATGGTTACAGGCATACATCTGATTATGTAATTTTCAGGCCCCTGAAGTACAGAAAGCTATAAACAGAGGATAAAGGGCCATTCTTGTGGGACTTTTGAAGGTAAGAATGCCAATGGAAATATAAACAGAAAGATGTGTTCCCAAAGTTTTAGAAGCAAGTAAGGTGCCTACTAGAATTCAGGCTAGAGACTGTTCACGTTTTATTCTGGAATACTGTGTTGCTGTGTTTTGTGCCTACTTTGTATAACTGAGTGAGGCTGAATTAAAACATAATTGACTGTGGGGCTGAGGATATAGCTCGATATTTAATATGTTTGTAATACAAGGGTCCAAGTTCAATCCATAGAAATTACTTAAAAAGCTAAGTGTGCTTCTAATCACAGAGATGCTAAGAAGGCAGAGACAAAATATTTTCAGGAGTTACTAAGCAGCCTAAACTAATTGCAAAGCCCAAGGCCAGTGAGACCCTTTTGTGTCAAACCACTAGCACCCCATCTCCAGCCGTCAAAAGGAGGACAACACTCGAGGAGGAATAATACCTCAGATTGCTTTCTGGCAACTGAGGCATATGCACCTATTTACACATACACACATGTGCACCCACACATTCCAGTCTCCCCCAACACAAAGCAATACACCAAATTATTTGGTGAAGGAAATTTCAAGACAGCATAACATTCACAGTGGGGTGTAGTTCTTGCTCACTAAATTTACTGAAGTTAATAGTGAATATTCAAGGAAGGGGCATATGCAAAATGAGAAGTTTGCCAAGGAAAGGAGAATGAACATGATTAAAGTTGCAGTCAGGGCATCAAAGAAGACAGAGTGTTAGCAAAGAGGCTACAGTGGTTAAAGCAGTTAATGCCATAAAAGAGAACCCTCACACATTGTACTGGGATGGTAGAAAGAGGAAGACCCTATCCATCAAAGGCTCCAGCTTGTCAAAAAACATTCATTTAAAATGAAAGTGTCTGCACTGAGAAAGAGAGTAAAACAGTTGTGTGCTGAAAAACACTTGCATAGGAAATCATTTATTAGGGGTGTCTACTAAGGTATGCACAGGCCATTACAGCCCCGATAGAGGAAATTATACTACATCTCTGTCTGGTAACAGAACTTGGCAGTATCATCTAAATGGCTTTCTAGCTGTGTAAAATGTAAGAGTTATAGGGTCATGAATGCTTGCAGCAAGGTAGTGCCAAGTTGCTCACTCAGGCAACATGTATTTTGGTCAGATTCCCTGCAACAAAGGAAATCTGAAGAAGTTTCTGCCTGAATCTGTGAACAAGAAGCTTAGGTGGCACTGAAAACACTAGGATGTTGGAAAGGTCAGGGGGCTGGGACATCTCTTAAGGAAAACTGTGGGTATGAAGTGAGACTATGTGTGCTGTAAGGTAGCATAACTGGAGGAAAGCAATACAAATGGCTCTTAGTGTCCAGAAGATTCTACCAAGAATCCAGATGCCAGACATGGAACTGTTCAATTTGATGTTTATTCTGTGTCTTTGTTCTTTGTTTTGCAGAATCTGAATCTTTCCTTGCTGTCTCTTTTCCCATTCTCAACCTTTAGGATAGAAATAATCATTCTGTACCATTGTATTTTGGAAGTATGTAATTTTTATTTTTACGGGCTCACAGATCCCCTTGTGTCTCAGAAGAGAGTATCGACTCCTGAAGTGCTGGGACAACTGAGCATGAACATGCATCTGTGTGCGTATGGATCCATTCACATGTGAATAAGCTTCTAAAGCCACAAACAATCAGAATGGATGATGTCCTTAAAGCATAAGCCAAAAGAAGTCCTAGATTTATTTTTCCTTTTACTTCATTTGTATGGGTGTTTTTCCTGCATATATGTTTGTCTGCCTGCACTTATCTGGTGACCTTGGAAGCCAAACAAGAACATCATCCCACAGGAACTGGAGTTACAGACAGTTGTGAGCTGCTGTGTGGGGACTAGGAGTCAAACCTGGGTTCTCTGGAAAAGCAGTCAAGTACTTTTAACTACCAAGACATCTGTGCAGTCCCAAAATCTTGTTTCTAAAAGTTGTTTTCTTTTGTGAGGGGATTTTGTCACAGGGGAAGAGTAAGGAATCCAGTCCTATATCCTCTACTCTTGTCTCTGATTGTATTGTATTGACCCTTAGCATTCCTATCAGTTCTGATGCAGTTCGTCATTTCTTCCATTATTTAAACAGAGCTCCTGCACTGTGCTTTTGTTTCTTTCTCTCTCTCTCTTTTGTTTTATTTTGTTTTAGTTGGTGTATGTAGATGTGTATGCATGAATTTGTATGGCTGACGTTATTTTTACATGTGTGTCATGTGTGTGTGTTTGAATGTACATGAGCGTGGAAGCACATGTACGAGGCCAGAAGTCAGCAACAGGTTTCTTCGGGGCAGAGTACATACCAGGTGTGTGTAGGTACAACCACATTTGTACTTGTGGAGGCTGGGTGTCAACAGTGGGGATCTTTGCCAGTCACAAGCCAACTTTTGAGACAGAATCTCTCACTAAAGCTAGAACTCATTGTTGTGTAGGTAGATTGTCCAGCAAGACCCTGGGATCCTTCTGTCTCTATTTCCCAATATTGAAATTACAGGAACTCACAGCTATAAGCAGCCATGTCTGGCTCCTACATGGGTGCTTGGGGTCCAAATTTAGCCCTCATTCCTATACAGCAAACACTTTGCCATCTTTTAGTTTCTTTTGGGCAGAAGGTCTTACTATGTCTCCCAGGTTGACCTCAAGTACAAATTTTCCTGTCATATCACTAGGATGAGATTCAACAAACCTGCTAGGGTAGGAAAACTTATACGTACAAGTAAGGGATTAAGTCATAATAGCTCATGGGCATTTCATTGTTAACAAGCTGCTTTAATATTATGCCATCAATATATGGTTTTATTCTTATCATTATAGCTTTATATGGTACACACATAGACAGAACGGGACTGGCTTGAAGTTTTCTTGACTTTATGCTTTTGGATTCCCCCTTTCAGCAGGAGAGATAACTACTTAAATTGCTATCCCTTGATTAGCCCGGTAAGACAACTTTGCTTCTTGTGATTTCTCATGTTATTTTTGACACTTGCCATTCATTTGGGAAGCTGTCCTGGTGTGGATAGTTTGGGATATCTAAGAGGCACAAGCTCAGAGGCTTGTGTTCTGCATAATAACCAATTCTCCTTGGTTTGAGTAATGGTCCTTTCCAATGACTAGGAAATAGAACTGAAGCAAATGGAGCTGCGAAGAGCAAAGTGAGGGAAAAATAAATTCTTTCCTCAGTGTTCTGTCCTCTACATCAGCCTAGGACCTTTCTATGTCATTGGTAGAGATTTTATTTTCACTTTGTCCTGACTAGGGTTTGTGTGCTGGTTTTGAACCATATGGCTCTGCAGGCTCATATCCTTGGTCTCTAGCTGGTGGAACTGTTTGAAAAGGATTTAGATGGGGGACATTCTTAGAGGATGTGTGTCATTGGGGTAGAAAGATTATAAGAGCCAGAAGGGAAAATGCCTCCCCAAAAACTTTTTCCCAACCATTACAAGACTGGTGCATGTATGAACACACAGAGACTGTGGCAGCACAGACAAGGTCTATACGTATTCAAACCAGACAAAATCCAGACACTAGAAGAAGAGGACACAAATCCCCACCCCTAACCAAGAAATTATTTGCAACTGATGTCACAGGGAAATCAGTTCTCTCCAGTGGAATGTTACTGGGCGTGTCAGTCATTCTCTAAGGCAATTCCCATTTCCATGAGCAATTGGCCAATATATAACATATGCCAATGCTTTCTCTCTCTGTGTGTACTGTTTTGTTTTTATCTTACTGATTTTATTTTTCTTTTTATTTTTTGTGTTTTTTCCCTGTGTGTGTGTGTGTGTGTGTGTGTGTGTGTGTGTGTGTGTATACATAAAGGATCTGGAAGGAATTATGGGAAGGGAAAGAATATGATCAAAATATATTTTATAAAGAATTTCAAGTTAAAAAAAGAAAAAAATCCCAGAAATATAAATACTAGCAATTTTATAGAAGAGGAACAGTATTAAATTAACAAAAATTTATAAATTTGAGGATTACCGGTATGGCTAAATAGAAATGAAGTTTTAGCCTAAACCATGGTGGAATTATAAACAGTCTTCATAGCAGTGTTAAATTAAAACAAAACATTTCAGAAACATGTACCATGTCTATATCAGAACGCTTACATAAATGGTTGTGTCACTTATCACTACTGATGACAATATCCTAAACAGGAACATCCATTCTCTTGACTGCTAATTGGCAGTTATATAGAATGAAGAACCGCTTTGTTTCCCAACCTGAGACTATTGGATACAGGACATCATAGAAAGAAAATCAAAGTGGTAAAAGCAAATAAAGTAAGACTTAAAGAAAACTAAAACATGCATTATATTCCAGAATGCAAAGAGGCAATTCTTCTGGTATCAGAAGAAAAAAGAGGGAGAAGAAAATTTCATTGGTTAGAACATAAGGATGACTAGAAATGCATTGGTTATTGTATTACTTGTGCTTCAAAAAAGCTTCTATCTCATTTCATACTTCCAATTATTACAGAGAAAAATGTGAACCTACTAGTTCATATTTAATATATTTTACCACTGCAACAGAGAAATCGTGCAGCATTATATGATTACCTTATGTATTACCTTATGTTGTTCACTTGCTATTTATTGGATGCTCAATATATACATACACTACTGTCTTCCAGCACCAGCAGGGTAGAGTGGGCACATGCTCATTCTGCCATTAAGCATGTTGCTTTGATGACAAGCTAATGAGTACTGAGAATACCAGGCTCAAGCAACTTTGTGGGATTTTGTTCATGTTGAAGATATGGACAGTTGTTTTGCATATGTCTAGTCAGGTCAAAAGCTTCTTTGACTTTATTACATAGAGGAGCCCCATGTCCTTTGCCAGTCTGTTTTTACAGGATCTGCCCCTAGTAGAGAGGAATCAGCTCATCTGGCTCCACAGCCATTCAGTTCGTTCTTCAGTGCTCTGTGCTCTTGCCTGTGATAGCAGTAAGGCTTGAGCTGACCAGTGAACAATTTCCACAACTATTTTTCTGTCTTAAGAGCAAACATTCATACAAGTACTCCCCCATTTTATGTTATACCATGTTCTGTCTATAATAACTCATCTATGGGTACTGCCAATTTAAATCCATGCATGCAATATCTTTAAAAGCAAAATGAAACAAGCATTAAAATACCTTGTGTTCCTCTTTCTCTTCAGGAGTTCAGGAATGCATACCTGAGAGGAAGGACAGAGATTACATGTAAAGATGGCAGCAGGAGGCACAGGATTTAAGCTTGAGGCTTTCGTTCTGGAACCACTGTACAGAATCCCCAAGTATCTCTTTGTGTCAGTTGTAAAGCTGAGAATGTTAGGGACTTAAGGGGATCGAGACCCCATATGAACAACAATGGCAACCAACCAGAGCTTTCAGGGACTAAGCCACTACCCAAAGTCTATACACGGACTGACCCTGGGCTCCAGCCTCATAGGTAGCAATGAATAGCCTTGTAAGAGCACCAGTGGAAGGGGAAGCCCTTGGTCCTGCCAAGACTGAACCCCCAGTGAACATGATTTTTGGGGGGAGGGCGGTAATGGGGGGAGGATGAGGAGGGAACATCCATAGAGATGGGGAGGGGAAGGGATTGGGGGATGTTGACCGGGGAAACCGGGAAGGGGAATAACAATTGAAATGTAAATAAGAAATATTCAAGTTAATAAAAATGAAAAAAAGAAAAAGAAAAGTGTAAGGTGACATAATGATTCAAGCTTTACATATCTCCTCCCCTTTCTGGAAAAAAAAAACCAACCACCTATGTTTAAACTTGGGGTTTCCTCATCACCTTTCACATTTGCTTTCTTCAAAGGCATTCATTTGACTTCCTGTTGTCATAATCTACTGGTTCTTCTGTCACTAGTACCCAAGGATCTTCTGGAGACCAGAATTGATTTGGTTTTGTTTTGAGTAGTACCTGTTCTCTCCCCGAGCTATTTAACTGAGTGGATCAACAGCACAGGGTACTTTCCTGTTGTTCCTTTAACTCCACTCTCACCCTGTCTAAAACCAGATTTGAAAGAGCAGGCCTTTAGAAAGCTTGCAATATGTAAATATTTAGCCAGCCAGATAGGGATAGAGAGCATTTTCTCTCTTAACACAAAACATGATGTTATTTGTTAACGCAGAAATCTTGTTTGATAATCCATTAGTTTATTATCAGTTATGTGCTGAGACTGAATGTCACAGGGAGATAATTAAGAACTGTACCTGACATAATAGAGCTGATTATAGTGACGGAGGGGAGTCTTCTGGAGAGGGCTGTGTAAAACACAGACTTTCTGTTTGCATTTGATTTTTTTTCCATGTGCTTTCAGCACACTACTCCCAGCCTAGGTAAGTAGGTCAGCTGAGAGTCATCAGAAAAAAGCTTTGCAGGAACAGGACAGACATGTGTCCTTATGAGGCCATGTTAAACAACTGTTTCATGTTCAATGTATTTCTGAGTCAAAGGGAAAAGAAAGATGATGGTGCTCACTGAAGGGAGTTTTAAGCAAAACTCAAACTCAGCAAACCATAGGCCCACCTCAGCTTCCTATGTGTTAGGTTTGGTAAACTGATGAGATCATAGTACGGCATCGATTTATAGAACAATCAAGACTGTTATCCCTTTGTGGATTCTTAACTAAGGACAACTCCATTCTAAATATCCTCAGACACCCAACCTTGTCTATAGGACATATATAAGAAGAGCAGTAGCACCCTTCCTATCTGCCTCAGGCAGTCCAGAAACACTTAGTTCCAAATCTTATCCTTGCCTGACACCACCTTCTCTCTTTTTGATTATCTCTCTAGGGCTCCTCATTCTGAACATTGAGTCTATCTGTGGATGCAGCCTCCTTGTCATTGAGCTGTGATTACTTGGTTCCTTTTAGAGTCCAGCAGCTCTGGGATGCTCTGCACTATCATTCCCTTGTATTTATAGCCTCATCCAAACCTTTCCTAAGATACAATGAAGAGACTAAAAATTCAAAGAAATTTAGTATGTTGCCCAGTTTGACAGAATCAGTGATTCTCCACTTTCTATTGTTCTCCCTGTCTCTCTCCCATCTTTCCTTTTTTTTTTCAAAAGCCCTCTTCTTCAAAGTGTAGCCTCTGAATCCACATGCTTGATGTTAAGTCTCTAGCATTCCATGACCACAGGCACGTCAGTGTATCTTGGCATGCCAATGTTTTTAATAATAAAGTCGGGAATTACCTAAAACCTATACTGCTGGCTATATCTGTGAGGATTTTTTTTCTTGATTGCATCATTTGAGTTATAAAGGCCCACCTTAAACCCGGGCCATACCTTTAGCAGCAGCCTACATGAAAGACATGGAAGGAGGAAGCTTTTGTTCTTCATCTGCTTTCCCCCAGTCTTGTTGCAAGTTCACTCCTTTACTGGAATGAGAACCGATTTCTTTGGGATGTTTACTGAAGACCAGCTCAGTCATCTAGCACTGAGGACCAAATAGCTTCTGGGTCCTTAGATTTTTCCCTGGGAGACAGCATTGTTGGGATAGTTGGATCACAGCCTGTAAGTCACTCTAATAAATCCCATTTTTACATATATTCTTTCTGTTAGTCTGTTTCCCTAGAGAATCCTGTTGAGTCAGAGGGGAAACTGTCTAATACTTAAGATAAATTCTGGAATGTAGCAAACCGTGGTCAATTTTATTTTTGGTTCTTCCTTCCATTTTTCTATCACACTTGGATACCTTATCTCTGATAGGCATTGTATAGGCATCTGATAAATGCACTCCTTCCTAATTATACAGGAACAGTTTCTTACTCTCAGTAGGGAAGGCTCATAGAGAAGGAGAGCTAGTGTTGGTTTGAACACTGAAGATATCCCAATTACAGAGGGATGAACATACCCAGCAGGAAGATCAGGAGCATGAAAAGAAGGACATGTGAAGTTATATTAATTTGCCATAAAATAATACCACAGATTGGAGAGCTCTTAGCAATTTTCTCAGGTTTTAGGTTCAAGAGATTCATAAGGTCAGCAAATTCAGTTTATTTAGGTCTTCATTTATTAGATTGTGATAGTTAGCTTTCTTTTACATCTCCTCACACGATCTGTTTTTGTGTACACATTTCTTGTGTCCTATTTCCTCTTTATAAGGTCATTACTTATACAGAATTAGGGCCTACAATTAGAAACTCCTTTTCCCCAAATTATCCCCTATTCTGTCTCTAAGTGCAGACACACTCTGCAGGGCAAGAGCTTAGGAGTTCAGTGGATGAATTTGGGGAACATATAACATAACACATAACAGAAGAATTTAACAGGATTGACTAGAGTCAGATATAGGTGGATAGATGTTCTAAGGTCAAGCCAGAATGCCAACAACAAGCACATGTTAGAAGACATGATATTAGGGACATCTGACTTTCAGATGGGCATTGCTACCCTTAGGAACTGCTGACTCATCTGACAGTGAGATAAAGTCTGGGTGGAACTACACTGTAGTATGTTTGAAAAGATACTGTGTTGGATTACCATTTTTTCTCTTGCCAAAAAAAAAAGTCTCTGTGATAGCTAAAGGGAGACGGTGATTCCCTACTAAGAAAATGGGTCTATTGAGAACTGTGGTGTGCATTTGCGAGGGCTAAGGGAAGCTGGGGAGAACAGGGAGCCATAGGTACATTTCTACCTTGTAGCATCTACAGGTGCCTTGTGAGGCTGAGGAGAAGAGATCACAAATTTTGCAGCTGTAGCCCAGCTGAACAGGCTTCACATTCCTTCTAAACCCAGAAGTCCTCTCGCAAGTTCTGAGAATAATCCTACATTCTACTACCATGTACTGAACATGAGTGAATGGCTTCCCTTCTGTTCTGCTGTCAGGTGGAAGCACACAGCAGCTCACTGTAGATAGAAAATGGTATCACCTATCTCCATATCAAACTGCCACATTTGACTGCTTTCGGGGTTGCAGTATGATTTAGTTTAGTGGTCATTTGGGCAGGCAGCCTAAGGCTAGATCCTACTCTGCTTTCTGCTTCTCATATAACTGCTTGGACAAGTCACTTCATCTCTCTGAGACTTGGCCTTCCCTTTTATAAAGCGGTGATGACTGTGTATAAGTGACTAGCTCAGTGAGGGGATTCTGTAATAAACATATACTAATATTTTATGAAAATCTGGTGAGTCCTTTCATGTTCACCAGATGATACCAAGGAAAGTGGGGTTTTCTCTTGTGAGTCTTAATATCATTAGTAAAATAAATTAAATAATGACTTGGGGGGAAGTGGTGGCACATGCTCTTAATCCTAGCATTCAGGAGGCAGAGGTACAAGGATCTATGAGTTCAAGGCCAGCCTGGTCTATAGAGAAGAGTTGTATCTTACTCAGAAAGGTGGGCAGCCCAGACAAATTTTATGGTGTCTCCTAAGGACTGTGCTGGGATAGAGTAGGGGAGAAATTCTGGGACATAGAGGCACAGTATCACATTATAGGTATACTTATTCCAGTTGTCTCTTTCATATGCCGTAAGGTAAAGCTTCCTTTCTTTTTTCTTTTTCATTTTTTATTGGTTATTTTATTTATTTACATTTCAAATGTTATCCCTCTTCTAGTTTCCCCTCCACAAACCCCCTATCCCCTATCCTGCCTCTATAAGGGTGCTTCCTTACCTGCCCACCCACTCCTGCCTTAGTGCCCTAGCGTTCCTCTACTCTGGATTATCAAACTGTCACAAGATCGAGGGACTCCCCCCAGTGATGCCCAATAAGGCTCCTCTTCTACTTATCCAGCTGGAGCCATGGATCCCCCTATGTGTACTCTTTTGTTGGTGGTTAAGTCCCTGGGAGCTTTGGGGGGGGGTCTGTTGGTTGATATTATTGTTCTTCCTATGGGGTTGCAAACCCCTTCAGCTCCTTCTTTGCCCTAACTCCTCCACTGAGGTCCCCACACTCAGTCTGTTGGGTGGCTATAAGCATCCTCATCTGTATTGGTCAGGCTCTGGAAAAGCCTCTTAGGGGACAACTATATTAGGCTCCTGTCAGCAAGCTCTTCTTGGCATTAGCAATAGTGTTTGGGTTTGGTGTTTGCAGATCGAATGGAACCCTAGGTGGGGCATTGTCTGGATGAAAACTTCCTTTCTAATAGTGGTCTTTCTTGGTTTGGTTCTTTTTAACCCTAGAAACCTATCACCAGGATTAGAACCTTAAGGAGAAGACAACGGTGTCTCTCCAGCCAGAGGTTGATCTCATTTTTTACTGTCACACAACAGTCCTCTGTAGCCATTTATTCACTACACAAAGGGTCAGTCTTAGGTTTTAAAAAGATGCATCTTACCAAAATGAGACAGGATGCTGCACCTCATAATCCTCGGGATTTAATGTCTGAGAAGCAGAAAGTCAGTATTATTGATTCTCATCCTGTCTTTGCACATGCCTTCTGGCCTCAGGAAGGTATTTACAAATTCAGTTTTTTTTTTTCCTGTGCCTTTCCCCTTTCTTCTCATCCAGCAGTTTTGTCTGAAGATTAACCAGATGGTGCCCTGCCAGGAGGGGAGAAACATGCTGTTATCATCTGAATGGGTCAGTGAGCACCATGGGTTCTTTTTTTCTCTGCTTTTGACAAGCCCAGCACTGTGCTTAAATAAGTTAATAGGTATGTTCCCTGACAGAATAAATGCTTTAATTATGAAATACAGTATGCACATAATTTGATTTTTGAGATTTTATTGAGTACTACTATCTTGACATATTTTGTTTGGCACAGATTTCTAGTTACAGTGGGTTAGTGGTTGAATAGTTTGTAGACTTTGTGAAATAAAATCCTCATTTAGTAGCTGAGTTTGGCTACACTTTGACAATATACAAATACAGAAAGTCCTTTTATTTCATGGGTAATTTTTTAAATGGTGGTTTAATGTCTTGTTTTTGTTTGTTCGTGGCATCTTTCTTTCCTCTTTCTTTCATCTCTCCAGCAATTCGTTTTCAGGGTTCTAGCTATCACAGCCCAATCAGAAAGCATAAGAGAAAAATAAGATTGTGAGGCACTGAAGGAAGAAGGATGGTCCTTGTAGTTCTCGAGGTCAAGAATGTGTTTACCCTCCGTCCTGATGTTGACTGGTTGAATGCAAGCATAGGGCTGTCTGACTTTTTTTTTTTTCCTTCTTTTTTTTTTTTTTTATTAACTTGAGTATTTCTTATATACATTTCAAGTGTTATTCCCTTTCCCGGTTTCCGGGCAAACATCCCCTCCCCCCTCCCCTTCCTTATGGGTGTCCCCCTCCCAACCCTCCCCCCATTGCCGCCCTCCCCCCATAGTCTAGTTCACTGGGGGTTCAGTCTTAGCAGGACCCAGGGCTTCCCCTTCCACTGGTGCTCTTACTAGGATATTCATTGCTACCTATGGGGTCAGAGTCCAGGGTCAGTCCATGTATAGTATTTAGGTAGTGGCTTAGTCCCTGGAAGCTCTGGTTGCTTGACATGGTTGTACTTTTGGGGTCTCGAGCCCCTTCAAGCTCTTCCAGTTCTTTCTTTGATTCCTTCAACGGGGGACCTATTCTCAGTTCAGTGGTTTGCTGCTGGCATTCGCCTCTGTATTTGCTGTATTCTGGCTGTGTCTCTCAGGAGCGATCTACATCCGGCTGGCTGTCTGACTTCTAAGGGCCATTTTGTCACTAGGTTTGACAGTGGAAGATCTAATGCATTCTAGCAGAATGGGGACATGGCTTTATAGTAGAACACTTGCCCAGTACTCAGGAGAGCATGGCTTCACTTCTCCAAAGAAGGGACTTGAGCCAACAACAAGCTCCTAGGTCACCAAACTCCTCCTTGAATTACGCTCAGGCAGAAATGTTAACAGGCCTCTGGGTGCAGGGTGGCTCTTCATTGTCCTGCCTCTTGCTGCTCCTAATTCAGGGACAAACTTTAGAGAACATAGGTCTTCAATAACTTTGGCTTGAACCTTCCAAGGAACATTTAGCTGTCTCTTTGTGATGTAAACAGGGCTACTTTTGTTGGCTAGGGAACCTCTTCTTTTCTCTAATTATACAAGGTATAATTATAGTCCTCTGGTCTGGAAACAGTAAAGTGCTTTGGGGAAGTTCACAGAGATTTTATTGTTATGACATCATCTATCTGGGGAACCAAAAGAAGCAAACAGGAAGGGAAAGGGCATTTCCAGAGAGGAAATAATAACATGATTTATACTAGCATCACAGCCATGTCTAGTGGATCATAGGATCAGAGACTGCTTCCAGCAGGGATTCACATGGGTTGTGGTGGGAAAAGTTTTGGTTTAGGGAGCTACGCCCCAGATCCATCTTATCTATGTTAAGTCCATTTGTGAGTGCTGTAGGCTCACTCCACCTCTTTCCCCACACCCACGGTGTGTGTGTGTGTGTGTGTGTGTGTGTGTGTGTGTGTGTGTGTGTGTGTGTGTAAACAGTGAGGCCTAACCTGGCTTGTGAAACTGCCTTTCCACCATATGTTCAGTTATCAATGACTCTGTTCTTTTGCTGATATGTTGAGGAATCATAGAAGCATCAGGGTGGTAGAGAGAGTAGTGTCTGGCATGGGCAAAGAAGAAACCTCATTGTTTCTTTCACCTTTGGAGGAGGAACAAAAAGAAGGTTCTTGTGGGCTTGGAGTGCTTAGGTGTGAGCTTGTCAAATTGTTTTCTTGTTAGGAAACAGGCTTTCCTAGGCAAATCTGGCATGCTGTAGGTATTAAATAGAATAACCAAAAAATATTTTATTTTAGATATGTGCTAGAATAATATATCCCCGAGCCCCCACCCTGCCCCGCCATACTAAGTATCACACAACTTTCAAATGCCTTTTCCCCTCCCAGTGTCTCACAGAGTCCCAACTCCATCCCGGTACAGTGGTAAGTTGTTCCACGGGATATTTCTGTTTTGAATAGTAATAATCTGTATAGATTTCATATATCTTTGGAAAAGGGGAGCTGCTGCGACTGAGAAACAGGGATGCATGAACACAGGGGCAGCCCTGGGAAAACAAGGAACTTCAAGGTCAGCCTTTTGTAATCAAGGGACTACTTTAAGCACCCATGGAGATCAGTCTGACATCTGGGGGTGGGGAGTCTGATGATTTAGCTCTGCATTTTGACCTTCTGCATCATGTAGGACATACAATCCTCCTTTAATTGCATGTTTGGTACATACTTCAAAGGCTGTACCAGGAACAATAAGAGGTCTGTCGCTGAAACCTCATTGTTTCTTTCACAGTGGGAAGAGAAAAAAAGAAGGTTCTTGTGGGCTTGGAGCACTTAGGTGTAAGCCTGTCAAATTATTTTATTCTCATTAAAATATAAGCAGATGAGAAACATATTGAAAGAAAGGAAAGACGTTAATTGATTTTATCCCCTCCTCTGCAATATGTAAACTCCTGACTCTTCCTCACAACTCCTAGCTAGAGGGTCAAGTCTCTCCTGTCCAGTTCCTCACCTTCTGTGTTTCTCTTTAGACAGTTTTGTTGTTGTTGTTGTTTGTTGTTTGTTCTTGTTTTTTTAACTAAGTTTCTGGTTAGCATACAAAGACATAAGTTTCAGTATGACAATTTATACATATAAATGATTATACTGGGCTCCCATCCCCCTTCCTCCATTGCTCACCTCTTCTCTCTCTCTCTCTCTCTCTCTCTCTCTCTCTCTCTCTGTCGCACACTCTTGCTGGACCCCTTCCACAGAGTAGATAGCTTCTCCAGCTGCTTTCCTCAGACATATTCCACTACTCTTTCTTGTCCATCCCTTCTATTGTTGTTTTGCTTTTTTTCTTCTCTCAATTTGTTAAGATGCTGAAATCTTCTTTGTGTGATTTATGAAGAAACTTGAAGCGATTAGTTTGCTAGTGCATGAAAATTCCTCAGGTTGGAAAGCATGGCCAGTCTGTCACACTGCAGTGGACTGGCTGGGAATCTGAGCAGCTAGCTCTGAGCCGTACGGGGATTGTGTTGAGTTATTAAACACTTGTGGTAAAGCTGCTTATTGTTAATTCCCTGATGTCCTGCTGAAGTGATAGGATAAAATCAGATCGGATTAGATCAGAGAGCCTGGGAGCCAGCCTTTGGAGCAGATTCATTTAATCAATAAAGAGACCTTCTGAGGGGAAGGAGGGATCTGGGCTGTGCTGGCTGCCTAGGGATTAAGATTCAGTGGGCAGAAAGCTGTGGGAATGAAACCTCAATTTAATTGTATATATTGCTCCTTCTTACAGAGTGTAATTCTTTCCTCAAACATTGTAGTTCACTAAGCAGTATATATATATATATATATATATATATATATATATATATATATATATTTCTTTAAGATTTTACAACTCCAATAAACAGGAAGTTATTTTTTAAAAAAGAATGGAGGAAAAAAATCTGCTTTACAAAAGAATTTAGGCTGCAAAACAATTTAGGCTTAAATGACTCCTCAAGAAACATTAATCCTGTATGAATTAATCTGCAAAGTCCCTGTTGTCCCTTTGTGAAGAGAAATATTTGGGAAGGTCTCAATTCCCAATTAGATTTGTAAACTCCTCTGCCTACCTTTCAACCTCACCCATGATGTCCCTTCACCCATGACTAACAGGTAAACTGAGGGTGTATTTATTCATCTCTCAGCTTGACCATGCCCTACCACAGCAGGGACTTGCCCAGAACGTGACAGTAGCACCCATTAGCAAGTTAGCTATAGAAGATGAGGAAAAATGAAGAACAGCACCAATGAAGACAGCAAGTCCCTTGATGGTTATTGGTCTTAATGATGCTATAAAAATGATGTTCGCTTTTTAACAGGAATAATTTATATTCTGAATTAAATAAGGACATGTATGTATAAATCCATTCTATAAAAGTTAATTTTCCATCAAGATGTGCTGATGACTCAGAGCCAGCATACCTTTACCGTTTGTTAATTATTGCGGGATGGTTTAACACTATTTTCCAAATCAGCATGCATGCATAAAATGACTGCAATCCAATTTGACACATTATTAGTGATGATTATTGTCATAGATAAATTAGATTGAACAGAAAATAACCTTCATCCTTAGCATGTTTTAGCTCTCAGAATTAATGTGATTTGGTGAACACATATAAATAAAGATCTGATGAGTCCCCGCTGACGGCAGGGCCTGCCGCTGCTGGAGTGTATCAATTTCATGCAGATGATGAATTCCTTAAGCATTCAACGATAATCATGCTTGATTTGACAAGACTTTCTCATGCTATTTTAGGGCCTTAATTTTCTGTGAAGTTCTGTCAAGTGCTCATCAAGTACCCACTTATCTCTGTATCGTAACCCGGCAGCCAATCACAAGGTTGCCTAACAGTACAGCTATGAGGGCTGGCCCATTAATATTCAAGTCACCTGACTGTCCAAGGAGAGAAACCAATCAATAGCTGATTAACATTCAGATCACATGACTCCCAAGGAGAGTAAATGAGTTACACAGTAAGACATCAAACAAATTTTCATCTTGAAAGAGTGATTGCTTTTTCTGCTGCTGTGATGTTTGTCAAATTCACTCTAGCCTTGTCCAATTAAGCTCCATGAGCTGAATTAATAACGAGGATCTGTGAGCAACATGCCAGTATGAGAGCTGCGAGTAACTATGGAATAAGAACTGCTAAAGAAATTCCTAGAATGATTGAAAAATCACATCTGGATAACTGGAATAATTGCTTTTGCAATTCTGATGCAGCTTTGTGAGCTTCTGAGCGATGTGAGAACTGGTGGATGCTGGGATATGGTGCAGGGCTATACTTCAAAGATGGATGTGGGCTTAAGTTTAGAGTGATTTTAAAGGCATTATACAAATAAACGCTAATTGGATTATTTGTTTCTGACTATAGTAATCAATTTTATTTGCATACTTGATTATATTCTGAGGCTTATAGAAATATAATCACAAGATTTTTACCTGATTCTCAGAAAAGGAGACGCTCTGCCTGTCCTGCACTGTGTATTCTAGGTGAAAAAGGGACAGAGAGTTTCTCCTAGAATATGTGTGTCAGGGTTCTTATGGGTGACTCATTTTATTAACTTTAGGAAATCAGTAAACTAAATTAGTTTTATTATCTAA